>NW_012102887.1:1285038-1305920 GCF_000951045.1 Mandrillus leucophaeus
GAAGGAAGGAAGGGAAAAGAAAGAAAATCCACTTTTTGTAAAAATAATAATTAAATAATAAACTAAGCAATTAAAAATATTTGGCTCCTCAGAAATATCAAGGTCACCAAAACCAAGGAAAAACTGAGTCACTATCACAGTCCAAGGAGCACTGAAGACACCTGACAACTAAATGGAATGTGTTCTCTTGGAGGGATCCTCAAAACGAGAAAACACATTAGTGGAAAACTAGTGAAACCCAAATAAGGTCAGGAGTTCAGTCAACAGGAATGCGCCAATGTGATCTTCTGTTTTCATCAATGCAACATGGCTATGTAAGTTGCCCACAGTAGAGGTAGCCAGGTGAAGGGCACACAAGAATTCTCCCTACCATCTTTGTAACTTTCCTGTACACCCAAAATTTTTCCACAATAAAAGAGCAAAATTGAAAATTGAAAAAAATGTCTATGCACAAGCATGAGTCTAGTCCAAGCAGACTGTTATTATTTTTTTAGCCGAATCGCATCCTTTCTCCTGCTTCTCATGATTAATTTAGTTTTCATAAGGTCTTCTCCACAATTAGATGCAAGAAGAAGTTCTTCCCACTGGTTCCTAATGCCCCACCAAAACCCCTCTGCAGCCACGCCCTGCTCTTCTCCTTTCTACTGCATGAAAGAAGATTCCTTTTTGTTTGTTTGTTTTCCTTTTCCTACAGATTCTTCCCTGAGGCTGGGCATGGTGGCTCACGCCTATAATCCCAGCACTCTGGGAGGCCCAAGGCTCCCTGGCCAAGGATCACCTGAGGTCAGGAGTTTGACACCAGCCTGGTCAACATGGAGAAACCGCATCTCTACTAAAAATACAAAAATTAGCAGGTCTTGGTGTTGGGCGCCCGTAATCCCAGCTACTCGGGAGACTGAGGCAGGAGAATTGCTTGAACCCGGGAGGTGGAGGTGGCAGTGAGCCGAGATCACACAGCTGCACTCCAGCCTAGGCGACAGAACGAGACTCTGTCTCAAAAAAAAATAATTAATTAAATTAAATGTTTTTTTAAAAAAATTGTTCTTCTCTGAAAGCATCCAGAGAAGATTGAGACAATGCGGGACTATGGGCTTTAGTTTTCCTTTGAGTCAGGATTTATTTCCGGCGGTGACTTCTACTCACTTCTGACTCTACCGCTTACACACACACACACACACACACACCTTTCAGCTTCAATTATATGCTACTGTAAACGTTATATAATCCATCTGCATTTTACCAGGCTTGTTTTAAAGGTCAAACCGCCCCCTAGCCACCTAAACTACAAGCAGAAACCATGAACTTACAGTGACATATTCTTGTACCTTTTTCTTTTTAAGCAAATGGCTCATTTAAATTGATACAAAGTAAAGAACAACAAGCAGAAAATGAATCATGTGGACTGAGACTGCACCTGTCAGCACATAGAGAGGAAGAAAAAGTTGAAGCCAAATGTGTAAATGTCAGCATATGTCTTTTCATTAAAAGAAAGAACTTTACTGTTAGCATCACTTTTCACACCAGTTTTCAAAGTGTGGGAGACAATATTTTCCAGTTTACATCAGAGCAGGCAAAACACCGCAACACTAAAGATAAAATGTCAACATCAATATTTCCTGGAAATCAGTATTGATGGCATTCACACAGTTTTGCCAGACCATCAGAAAGGTTAAGAACATAGAAAACTCCTGTAACACCGGGTGGAATCAAAATGAAAGGTTGTCAATCAATGAGAGACGATGATGAGAGGCCCAGTGTGCTTTTCATGATTAATGGAAATTCTGATAGATAATATCACGACTTTGGTTTTTAAAATTAAGAAATGGAAAACAGCAAACTCCTCATCATTTCCTCTTCTGTATTCTTTGTCTGTTTTAAAACTGGCTTACCTAGATTTGAAAGAGTCTTCCTAGTAGCAATTTAAATGTAGAAAAGTATACCACAAAAAAATGACCACTTAGAGTTCGGCGATATTTTAACAGAAACTGCAGAGGCCATCTCCACAACCATTTGAGTTTCAGATGATGAAATGGGGCCGCAGGTCTGTTGAATGACTTTTCCACGGTGAGTTATCTACTGAGTTGTTGGGATTCTCTCAGGATGGTGGCAGATATATTAAAGGGAAATATTAGGGAAAGTTATAAGGAATAGTCACAAACCTTTTTGGAAGGTCGAAAGGTTACATAGCTTGTAGTAATTGAACAGGCTGAAGGCAGCCACTTCTTACCTTAGAGCATTAGAATACTAGGGACGATAGAGGTTTCCCCAGTTAAGTCTGTTTTCCCTACCTTAGGTAACGTTACCTGACTAACCTTTGAGCCAGATGGCCCTCTCGCGGGGAGGTGGACCAGGAATATTGCCCCCAGTGGTATTTCCTTTAAACCGCGGTACCTGAGCTTTAATCATTTGTAGAACTACTCTCTTAACCATACTAATTATCCACAAGACTCAGAGCTTCTGTTGTGAATTGTATAGTAAATAAATGCCTGGAGTGCGAGCTGCTCAGGGCCGGCCGGAGTGACAAACCTGTCTTGGTGTGTAGGCGTTCAGACACTCAGCGGGACTGGCAAAACAGAATATCTGTGTGTCAGCGTACATTTTATTCATCTGTCGTTTGGGTCAGGGTCTGCAGGCAGACGCCCGTAGCTAATGCCCTCTTGTGAGGAGCAGTACCTCAGTGAGTGGAGAATCAAGACCCCAGTCCAGGTCTTCTCAAGATCTTCACGTAACCCACACACTCTGTTTTGCTTATATCACTTTGGATGAAAAAGGTAAAATGTTAGAATATGGAAAAAGGATATAGTAATTCACTATTATTTTCAAAGAAGAGGCATTCATAAACACAAGAAGATGACCAAAGGAGAAACTGGAGATAATAGTTATCTGTCACTGAAAAATTGACTCTTCACTTATTATAAGGTGTTTATTTTGTCCTATTTGGCACAGAGAAAAAAAGGAGCCATACATTCAAAGCAAGATTGCATTTATATTAGAACCCAAGCTCTTCTTCCCCTGAGCAACACTTCTCTCCCTGTCTCTTTAGTATTATAGGTGAACTAAGAATGCAGAGAGTAAATATTTCATAATCTTAATGCTTGCTGCCAAAAATACTCGGAGAGGGAACTATTTTCATATGAAAAAACATGTCATAATAAGTGATTAAGATCACCATGAGCAAGGACAGGGAAACAAAAAAGAATGTTGCAGTGCTTTGCATTGTAAAACAACAGAAACTTGGGTATGATGAGAGAGGTGGGGGGAAGGAGAAACTGACAACCATATAAATGCATACAAGCTAGGTGTGTCCCTGACACTCAGAACCCTTGGGGAAGAAAGACAGTGGGCCTAGTAGAGCCCCCCTTAGCAGCCTGAGTGAGAGCCTAAGGCCCAAAGCAATCCCCAGCACACACCATATACACATTCATTATGGCATGTGGTGAGTGAAAGATGGTTCCACGTTCAACCAGTGGGAAGAATTGTGTGGTTTACACCAGCAGTCCTCAACCTTTTTCGCACCAGAGACTGATTTTGTGGAAGATGATTTTTCCACAGACCAGTGATGGGTTGGTGGGGGATGGTTTCAGGATGACTCAAGTGCATTAAATTTATTATGCACTTTATTTCTATTATTATTATGTTGTAATATAATGAAATAATTATACAACTCACCGTATTGTGGAATCACTGGAAGCCCTGAGCTTGTTTTCCTGCAATTAGATGGTTTCACCTGGGGGTGATGGGAGACAGTGACAGATCCTGGGCATTAGATTCTCATAAGGAGCGTGCAACCTAGATCCTCACGTGTGTGGTTCACAATAAGGTTTGTGCTCTTATGAGACTCTAATGCCCACAGTTGATCTGACAAGAGGCAGAGCTCAGGCGGTTATGTGACCAACAGCGAATGGTGGCAAATACAGATGAAGCTTCACTCACTCAATTGCTGCTCACTTCCTGCTGTGTGGCCTGGTTCCTAGCAGGCCACGGACTGGTGCTGGTCCACGGCCCAGGGGTTGGAGACCCCTGGTTTACACGACTTGGCCAGGTGACTGAGAAGTACAAACTTCATCACACAATATGACCTGGCCCTTTGTCACATGGAACAAGAAGCAAATAAATATAACTGCTGCAGTTTCAAATTCCTTCTCTTCCTTTGTGTTCTGGTTTTGTTTGTTTGCTTTGCACTTTGAGTGTTATTGTGATTCTGGAGAGCTCAAGGAGAAAACTGCCTAGAAGGGTCTCAATAGGCTGGGTGCAGTGGCTCGTGCCTGTAATCCCAGCACTTTGGGAGGCTGAGGCAGGTGGATCATGAGGTCAGGAGTTCAAGACCAGCCTGACCCACATGGTCATGTAGAGAAACCCCATCTCTACAAAAAAAAAAAAAAAAAGAGAGAGAGAGAGTGAGAGAGAAGGCCTCAGTAATGACCCAGAAGACCTTCACCAAGTAGTGGAGAAATCTTTTTTTTTTTCTTCTTTTTTTTTTTTTTTTTGAGACAGACTTTCACTCTTATTGCCCAGGCTGGAGTGCAATGGGGCAATCTCATCTCACTGCCACCTCTGCCTCCCGGGTTCAAGCGATTCTCCTGCCTCACTCTCCCAAGTAATTGGGATTACAGGTGGGCACCACCACACCCGGCTAATTTTGTGTTTTTAGTAGAGATGAAGTTTCACCATGTTGGTCAGGCTAGTCTCGAACTCCTGACCTCAGGTGATCCACCTGCCTTGGCCTCCCAAAATGCTGGGATTACAGACATGAGCCACCGCGCCTGGCTAGTGGAGAAACTTTTAAGAGTAGACTTAACTTGTAAGAATGTCGGCATGGGAGAAAAAGGAGGGAAGCTACGGATATAATCTGGCAAAATCCTTCACTTCATAATGAAGAACCAGAGGCTGAAGACAGCAAGCGTTTGGCCTCAGAAGTTAGCTGGTTAGCATTTGAGCAGATCTCCTGCAATTCATGTCACTGCTGAAGAAAACTAGATTTCCCCATTTTAAAACATGCCTCTGCCTGCATGAGACCATCGACCACATTCTCCAGGGCGTTAACTGTTTCCAGCAAGGAGGAGGTAAATACTCCTCCAGAACCCAGCAGTCTTTTTCCTCGGCAGAATCGTGTTCCCTATGGAACTCTTTCTTGTCGGCAGAACAGAACTTTGACCCAGCCCAAAGCTCAATGATCATGATCAGTTAAACAAGGAGAAAGAAGGAAATCTCAAACCCGAGGAAACTCTAGGGAAAACACCTATAACACAATACCGGGGAAAACTAGCAGAAGCCATCGTGACAATGTAAATTATTATTACTGTTGTTATTTGAAACGGGGTTTTGCTCTGTCGCCCAGACTGGAATGCAGTGACACGATCTCAGTTCACTGCAACCTCCACCTCCTGAGTTCAAGTGATTCTCCTGCCTCAGCCTCCCAGGTAGCTGGGATTACAGATGCATGCCACCATGCCAGGCTAATTTTTGTATTTTTAGTAGAGATGAAGTTTCACCATGTTGGCCAGGCTGGTCTCAAACTCCTGACCTCAAGTGATCCACCTGCCTCAACCTCCCCAAGTGCTGGGATTACAGGTGTGAGCCACTGCTCCCGGCCTATTCTTAAAACACATAAAATTAAAATACGAATTATAATCAAAAGCTGCTATTCAAGGTCGAGTCCGGTGGCTCATGCCTGTAATCCCAGCACTTTGGGAGCCCGAAGAGGGCGGATCATGAGGTCAGGAGTTCGAGACCAGCCTGGCCAACATGATGAAACCTGTCTCTACTAAAGATACAAAACATTTGCCGGGCATGGTGGAGTATGCCTGTAATCCCAGCTACTCAGGAGGCTGAGGCAGGAGAACTGCTTGAACCTGGGAGGCGGAGGTTGCAGTGAGCCGAGGTTGTGCCATTGCACGTTAGCCTGGGCGACAGGGCTAGACTCCGTCTCAAAAAGAAAAAAAAAGAAAATAAAAAAAAGCTGCTATTCAAATAAAAAGCATTTTTAGCAAACAGATGTTTTATTTGCTAACAAGTTGAATTCCTCAATAATTTAAAGGAATCATTTTCTTTGACCAAATAATACTTCCTACAGCCAAAACATTTGCTTTGAGGGAAGTTATATCAGTTTTGTAGTTTGCAAATATTTTCCGATTCTATGAGGTTTTGCCCCAGACTCAACACGATCCTCTGAGTCATCTAATTTGTGTTAAAGGAGAATGTGCTGTGGTTGGCTGAATAAAGGACCCTAAAGCTATCTAGGTTCTAATCTCTGGAAACTGTGAATGTTACCTTCCGTAAACGGACTTTGCAGATGTGATTAAGATTGTTTTTTGTTGTTGTTTTGTTGTTTGTTTGTTTGTTTTTTGTCTAGTGTCTGCCTCTGTCACCAGGCTAGAGTGCGGTGGTGTGATCTCGGCTCACTACAACCTCTGCCTCCCGGATTCAAGTGATTCTTCTGCCTGAGCCTCCTGAGTAGCTGGGACTATGGACATGTGCCACCAGACCCAGCTAATTTTTTTGTATTTTTAGTAGAGATGGGGTTTCACCGTGTTGCCCAGGCTGGTCTTGAACTCCTGGCTTCAAGTGATCTGTCAGCCTCGACCTCCCAAAGTGCTGGAATTACAGGCGTGAGCCACTGAGCCCAGACTGATTAAGGATGTTAATGGAAAGAGTATTCTGGATTATCAGAGTGGGACTCAAATGTAATCAGAAGTGGCCTCACAGGATAGAAACAGATCAACATTTGACTACAGAGGAGGAAATAGATGTCACAATGGAAGCAAAGGTTAGAACGATTTAAGGAAGGGGTTTTAAGTCAAGGAGTGCACAAAGCCTCCAGTAGCCAAAAAAGGCAAGGAGGCGGACTCTCCCTTGAACCTCCAAAGGGAACCAGCCCTGCGAACAGCTTGACTTTAGCCCAGTGAGCCTGGTTCTGAACTTCTGGCCTTTGAAATTGTAAGATAATCAATGTGCTGTTTTAGGCCACCAAGTCTGTGTTTATTTGATACAGCACAAAAGGAAAGTAATTCACGTGGTAAATGCGATTAATTTCCACATGGTGAGCCCCAGTGTGTTTTCATTTAAAGACAAAAGAATGAAGACAAACTTTTGTCAAGTCGAAAGCGTCAGAGTGGGTACAGAGCACGGGGCAAGCCCCTCCCCTCCGGTTTGGTCCCTGAAGCCTCACTCAGACTCTGTTTGCACTCTGTCCAGAGTGTATGCTTCTGGGGCCTAAAGAATTTTCACATTAATAAATGAGCCTAGGGCCGGGCGCAGTGGCTCAGGCCTGTAATCCTAGCACTTTGTGAGGCCGAAGCAGGTGGATCACTTGAAGCTGGGAGGTTGAGACCAGCCTGGCCAACATGGTAAAACCCCAACTGTACTGAAAACACAAAAATTAGCCAGGTGTAGTGACGTGCGCCTATAGTCCCAGTTACTCGGAAGGCTGAGGCATGAGAATCACTTGAACTCGGGAGACGGAGGTTGCAGTGAGCTGAGATGATGCCACTGCATTGCAGTTTGGGTGACAGAGTGAGACCCCATCTCAAAAAATAAATAAATAAATGAGCCTAGAGTATAATAATGTTATTGATAAACAACAAATCTCATAGGAACAATTTCCAGCAATTTTTTGTACACTCTTTTATATATTGTTTTATTTATTTTTAATTGACAAGTAAAAATGATATGTATAACATGTTTTGCTATATGTATACATTGTGAAATGCCTAAATCAGCTATTAAACATATAGCATTACCTCGCATACTTATCATTTTTGTGTTGAGGACACTTGAAATCTACTCTTAGCAATTTTCAAGTATACAATATATCCTGATTAACTCTTGTCACTATGATATGCAACAGACCGCGTGAATGTATTCCTCCTGTCTAAATGAAATTTTGTGTTTACCTTTAACCAACATAGATACTCAATCAGAAGCAAATAAAAAAAATCAACATCACGCCTATAATCCCAGCACTTTGGGAGGCCAAGGCGGGCAGATCACGAGGTCAGGAGATCGAGGCTAACACAGTGAAACCCCGTCTCTACTAAAAATACAAAAAAAATAGCCGGACGTCGTGGCGGGGGCCTGTAGTCCCAGCTACTCCGGAGGCTGAGGCAGGAGATTCGCTTGAACCCGGGAGGCCGAGCTTGCAGGAGCGGAGATCGCACCACTTTACTCCAGCCTGGAGGACAGAGCAAGACTCCACCTCAATAAAATAAAAATAAAATAAAATAAAATAAAATAAAATAAAATAAAATAAAAATCAACAGAATCCAGCAATACCAATTCTTCTCATGAACTTTTTTTTTTTTTTTTTTTTTGACGATGTCTCACCCTGTCACCCAGGCTGGAGTGCAGTGGCGCGATCTCGACTCAGGTACAGACCCCGAAACCATCCTGCTGGGGGCAGGCATGTAAAGCTGCAGTCCGGGAAGCCTAGAGGCCCTGCAGCTCCTGAAAAGGAGACTCTGGGCAAGGAGGCACGCCCCGTGCCCTTGAATAAACTAAGGCCTGCTTGAGGGGAATCACGCTGCCTTTGGCCTGCAACTCTGTCCAGTGGCTTCCCGGCAGTAAGACGGTAACCTTGTCTGGGCCACAGAATGCAGCTTTCAGCGCTCAGGAGCCTGGAGGGGGAATTGAGGCAGGGGAACCCTGGGAGGAACGCGACTCCATGGAGGGCAAGGGGTCTGTGGGAGACCCCCCGGACATCTGCCCGGAGCTCCAGGGCTTGTTTCTGCAAAAGCACACTCCGTGGGCCAGGGCCTCCTCTGTTTCCTGCCTGGCGGAGCTGGCGCCGCCAGAGGGGACTCAGGCAGCCGCGCCCCGAGCCCAGGATTCTCGTCCCGTGGGGCCTGCCCTGTGCACCGAGGGGGTTTAGCAGCGTCCTCTAGCACCGCCACCCCGGCCGCTTGCTGTGACCAGCCTCAGTCCCCCTAATTTTTGTATTTTTAGTAGAGACGGGGTTTCACTATGTTGGCCAGGCAGGTCTCGAACTCCTGACCTCAGGTGATCCGACTGCCTCAGCCTCCCAAAGTGCTGGAATTACAGGCATAAGCCACCATGCCCGGCTGACTGATCGATTTTACATACAAGGTCTGGCCTTGTCTCCCAGGCTGGAGTGCAAGGCTCACTGCAACCTCAGTCTCCTGGGTTCAAGCAATCCTCCCACCTCAGCCTCCTAAGTAGCTGGGACCACAGGCATGCTACCACACCCGGCTTGTGTGTGTGTGTGTGTGTGTGTGTGTGTGTGTGTGGTGTCTCATTTTTGTAGAGACGGGAGTCTCATTATGTTGCCTAGGCTGGTCTAGAACTCCTGGCCTTAAGCAATTCCCCTGCCTCATACTCCCAAAGTGTTGGGATTGCAGGTGTGAGCCACCACGCCCGGCCGACTGCCGTGATTAAAAGCTCTTCAGTGGCTTCCCATCAGTCTCAGATTAAAGTCCAAGCCCCTTACTAGGAGCTCTCCCATCATCTGGTCCCAGCTGACCTCTCCACTCAATCTCCTAATGTAGCAGGATGAGCCGCAGACAAAACTCCTCAGACACCGGATTAAAGAAGGAAGAGGTTTTTTATTCGGTTGGGAGCGTCGGCAGACTCGCGTCTTAAGAGCCGAGCTCTCTGAAGAAGAAATGCTTGGCGTTTTTAAAGGCTTACAACTTTAAGGGATCCATGTAAAAGGGTCATGATAAATCAAGTAAGCATGGAAAACGTGACGGGGGGGCTACATGCATCAGCTAACAGAACAAAAAGTTTTACAGTGCTTTCTCATACAATGTCTGGAATTTACAGAGAGCACTAGTAGTTTTGGTCAGGGGTTGTTGTTATTATTATTATTATTTTATTTATTTATTTTTTAACCACCAGGGCCAGGTGGTGGCGCCAAGGTCGTCTAGCTATTTATCTTACTTCTGTTTCTTTCCAACATTTTGCTTTCTCCCCCTTCTCCTGTCTTATAAACTAGGGAAAAGGGGAGATGGGGAAAAGCTGGGAAGGACAACAGGCGAAGTGGTGGTCTCATTCTGTGCTAACACATCCTTCTTTGCTCTTTAAAAAAAAAAAAAAAGTATTGTTATTTTTTACTCCTCTTGCTATGATTCCCAGTTGTCTCTTGTCACTCATGCATGGAAGGGTAACTGCTGATTTTGTGCCTTGGCGAGTGCTGCTCCCTCTGCCTGGAATGTCTTTCCTGATTTCTGCTTCCAGTTCACATCCTCCAGGGAGTCCGCTCCTCGCTGGCCTGGGCTCACCTCCATTGTTGTGCGTATCGCTTTTGACCACCAGGTGGTAGCACAAGGCAGTGTTTAAGCGCTTGGGCACAAGCGCCCAGCTGCCCGATCCCAAATGCCAGCTCTGCCAAGGACTGAATTACCCCGGACAAAACACAGAATGCCTCTGTGCGCCTTGTTTTCTTTGTCTACAAAATGGAGATAATAACTATCTACTTCATAAAGTTGTTGCGTGGGTTATATGAGCTAATATGTGAAAAGTGCTCAGAAAGTCTCCTGGTGAAAGCTCAATACAAGCTACTTGTTATATTTTTCTGTGTGTCAGTCTCTTCCAGAAGACTGATTAATCTTTCATATTTTAAACATGAATAACAGAAATCTCACTTTAAAGCAGTCTCTTAACACTGTCCTGGGGGTTTCACGTTTTCCAGGTTATTTGAGAAGTTTCCTGGCCATTTGTACTACCCCATCTGTGAATTACTTGTTCACACCGTTTGCTTTTTAATTCCCCCAACAGAGGGGACTGTTTTAGAGCTCAGTTTTGATCTCCGGCCTCTCTCCCTCTCCTCAGAGTCTCAAGACTTTCCTCTTCCTGTGACGATGTGGACTGCGTTTCAGGACCATTGTTCTTTTCTGCATTTTACTATTTAAGGTAAGCATATTGTCTGTTACTTGAAGTAGATAAATCAACACTTTTTCCAGCCAATAAGAGAAATTGCATATTAAGTAGGGAACAGATAAAGAATGATGTTATTTCATGCATAGTGTTTAATTTTCTCCACTCAAATTCCAATTATGAAAGAAGAGGAAATTACTAAGATAACTTAAAACCATATGCTGCAGATTTTGAGGTTACTTAATGACACAGAAACCTCCAGAGCCACATGATACTGGGGTAGTGCTTTCACTGACAAACACCACAAAAAGACAAATCTTTTCTTCAAGGGTAGTTTCTGGTAGAATCTACACCTCTATATGTTCAAGGATGCTCATTGCAGCATTGTTTACAATATCAAAAAATTACACACAACATAAATGCCCATTATTGGTGACATAAATAAATTGTGGGAGCCAGGCACAATGGCAGGCAACTGTAGCCCCAGCTACTTGGGATGCCCAGGCAGGAGGATCACTTGAGCCCAAGAGTTTGAGTTCAGTTTAGGCCATATAGCAAGACCCCACCTTAAAAAAAAAAAAAAAATTGTGAACTGGGCATGGTGGCTCACTCCAGTAATCCCAGCACTTTGGGAGGCCAAGGCAGGCAGATCACTGGAGGTCAGGAGTTTGAGACCAGTCTGGCCAACATGGTGAAACCCTGTCTCTGCTAAAAATACAAAAATTAGCTGGGTTCAGCGGCACATGCCTATAATCCCAGCTACTTGGGAGGGTGAAGTAGGAGGATCACTTGAACCTGGGAGGCGGAGGTGGCAGTGAGCCAAGTGGTGCCACTGCACTCCAGCCCAGGTGACAGAGTGAGACTCCATCCCAAAAAAATAAAGTAAAATAAAATAAAAATTTAAAAATGTTTAAAAATATTGTGGTAAATCTATAAGATGGAAAACTTTGCAAAAATTGTTAAAAGGTGCGTGTAGACAACAGAAAAGACATGCAGTACTGTAATAATAAGTAAGAAAAGCAAGGCTGGGCGTGGTGGCTCATGCCTGTAATCCCATAACTTTGGGAGGCCGAAGCAGGTGGATTGCCTGAGCTCAGGAGTTCGAGACCAGCCTGGGCAGTACAGTGAAACCCTGTCTCTACTAAAATATAAAAAATTAGCCAGGCATAGTGGCCTGCACCTGTAATCCCAGCTACTCAGGAGGCTGAGGCAGAAGAATCACTCGAACCCAGGAAGCAGAGGTGGCAGTGAGCCAAGATCCCACCACTGCACTTCAGCCTGGGCGACAGAGCAAGACTTCGTCTCAAACAAAAAAAAAGAAGAAAAAAGCAAAAAAGAAAAGAAAAGCAAGTTGCACAAAAAATATATAGCATATAGAACATAAGTCTCACTTTGCAAATGGTAACTTTTATTTGTACATGCTTAGGAAAAACCTAAAAGCATAGCCACCAAATGCAAAAGTGGTTACCTTTAGGTGATGAGATTCACTGTGATTGTCTGCTTTCTACTTTGTCCAGTTCCAGAGAATAAATTTCTCCATCATCATAATCTATTTGTGCAATATAAAATGAATATAAGTTTAGGCCAGGCACGGTGGCTCACGCCTGTAATCCCAACACTTTGGGGAACCAAGGCAGGTGGATCACCTGAGGTCAGGAGTTCAATACCAGCCTGGCCAACATGGTGAAACCCCATCTATACTAAATATATAACAATTAGCCAGATGTGGTGGCACATGCCTGTAACCCCAGCTACTCAGGAGGCTAAGGCAAGAGAATTGCTTGAACCTGGGAGGCGGAGGTTGCAGTCAGCCGAGATCATTGTGCCACTGCACCAGCCTGGGCAACACAGCAGAACTCTGTCTCAATAAATAAATAAACAAATAAATAGTCTAGACAGAGTGACAGAGAGATGGGTGTGTGCAGTCTGTGTAAAACTGTGCTGCCTTGCTGTCTATCTCAGTACAAAATCATAGTTTTATTCCTTGTTTCATAATTTTCTAGGAAAAAAGCAAAAAGAAACAAAGTTAGTTAACCAAGAAAACAATAATGAACAATCAGAATCTTCACTGCACTCTCTTAACAAAGTTCAAAATGGGCAGCAAATTATAGGAGCCAGAGAAAAGCACTATCAACGTACTCATCCCTTGATCTCAGTGTGCCTCCCCATCAGAGCATGGCAGAGGTCCTCATCTCTCTCCAGGCTCCCAAAAATCCCCCCAGATTCCCAAAGAACTCAGTCTTGGCTTTCTTCTCTTAGGATCTCACCATCTCCCCCTCCCCGCCCCCGTCCAATCTAATCCTTCCTTGATTTTCCAATATAAATTGAATTTTTTTTTTTTTTTTTTTTTGGAGACAGAGTCTCGCTCTATCACCCAGGCTGGAGTGCAATGGCATGGTCTCGGCTCACTGCAACCTCTGCCTCCTGGGTTCAAGGGATTCTCTTTTTTTTTTTTTTTTTTTTGAGACGGAGTCTCACTCTGTCACCCAGGCTGAAGTGCAGTGGCGTGATCTCAGCTCACTGCAAGCTCCGCCTCCCAGGTTCACGCCATTCTCCTGCCTCAGCATCCCAAGCAGCTGGGACTACAGGTGCTCCCCACCACACCCAGCCAGTTTTTTGTATTTTTTAGTAGAGACAGGGTTTCACTGTTAGCCAGGATGGTCTTGATCTCCTGACCTCGTGATCCGCCAGCCTCGGCCTCCCACAGTGTTGGGATTACAGGCGTGAGCCACCGCGCCCGGCCTCAAGGAATTCTCTTGCCTCAGCCTCCCGAGTAGCTGGGATTACAGGCGCCCGCCACCATGCCCGGCTGATTTTTGTATTTTTAGTAGAGACAAGGTTTCACCATGTTGACCAGGCTGGTCTCGAACTGACCATGTGATCCGCCCAACTTGGCCTCCCAAAATGCTGGGATTACAGGCATGAGCCACCGCACCTGGACTAAATTGATTTTGTCTTTCTGGGCTTCCTTCAGTCCTCCACTCTGAGACCTGATAGGTAAACCCAAAATCTATGGGATGGAGGGGAAGATAGGCATATTTTTGTGTGAATATCATTTATTTACATAACATGTGCTGTATCTTATGTAAGACACTATATAGTCTATGGCCATAGCACCCTGAACGTACCCGATATCATCTGATTGAGGAAGCTAAGCAGGGTCAGGCCTGGTTAGAACTCAGACAGGAGGTACTGTATACCCACATGTACATGCCAGGAGAAAGATCCCCGTTCAGTAGTTTTCCTTAGAAATAAGCAAGATGTAGCAGGGCCCAGTGGCTCATGCCTATAATCCCACCACTTTGGAAGGCCAAGGAGGGTGGATGGGTGCATCACCTGAGGTCAGGAGTTCAACACCAGCCTGGCCAACATGGTGAAACCCTGTCTCTACTAAAAATACAAAAAATTAGCTGGGCATGATGGTGGGTGCTTATAATCCCAGCTACTCAGGAGGCTGAGGCAGGAGAATCGCTTGAACCTGGGAGGCAGAGGTTGCAGTGAGCCAAGATTGTGCCATTGCACTCCAGCCTGGGCAACAGAGTGAGACTGTGTCAAGAAAGAAAGAAAAAGAAAGAAAGAGAGAAAGAAAGAGAGAAAGAAAGAGAGAGAAAGAGAGAGAGAAGAGAAAGAAGAGAAAGAAGGAGAAAGAAAGAAAGAAAGAAAGAAAGAAAGAAAGAAAGAAAGAAAGAAAGAAAGAAAGAGAAAAGGAAGTGAGATGCAAAAGGCTAAGTGCAAGACAAGAAAACAAGGGACTTTCTGTGCTGTTTGTTAATGTTTGACTTAAGATACAAACACAAACACACATACGCACATTTCCACGAAATACCATATGCTTCTTCAAAGACAAAGAGCAGTAGCTATCAACTGTGTTAATCATTTAAGAAGCCATTATCCTCACTATAAAAATAGAGTCTGGAGATGTAGCAATAAAGTTGTATTTATAGCCAGTTATTAAACTTCGCCCTTTAGTCTGGGGAAATGGCTATAAAGTTGTATTTATAGCTAATTATCGAACTTTGCCTTTTCCTGGATCTGGCATACTTCACTCTCTTGTGTTATGTGCAAGAGTCAGTACAGAAATGTTGGATGATTACCTAGTGGGCCCTGAACCCTGATTTTGCATAATTATTACTCAAGTGAATTGGTATTCTTCGTGCTATCCATGCAGCCGGTTTTCTTCTGTAGACCAAGACTTAGGCAGAACATCACAAAAACGCTCCAGCCCCAACTAGGAACTGTGCCTGACATTCCTTCAAAGGCAAACAATTCCCAGTTGAGAGTAAAATGTTAAATGGAAATGTGTCTGGCACCTGTCATCTTTAGTACATTTACACAGCTTTTAATAACTGACTTCTGCTATCAAGACTTTTCCTGCAGTAGCTTTTGAAAAAGAAAAGGAACGCACGAGCCAGTGAACCCAGAGGAAGAAGGCCTGAGCCTTCCCCCATGCGCCAACTTAAGCCGCAGAACAAGGACAATGGCAAGGGCATCAAGGACACCCTGATCTTCTTCATCAACTGCTTCAGGCTCACCCAGCAAGGCCCCTTTTTTGGACTCTTGCCAACTCATAAAATAGCATCATGAGGTTGCACAGCATCCACATGGAGATGGCAGCTACACACATGGAGAGGTCAGCATCCCACGTGCTGAAAGCTGGCCTGGGGGTAGCAGAAAGTGTATTCCAAGTAGAGAAACAAACAGTCTAACCAGCAGAGATGGTGGATGAAAGTGTGCGGGTTGATGTAAACATGGCTCAAATGAAGGGGAATTTTAGACATTGAGTTTAGAAAAAGAGCTGGCATAAGATTTGGGAAGGCCTTGAAGGCCACACCAGGCCCTCAGTATCTGCGTGTTTGGGAACTAGGACTGCTGATCCAATTTCTGCAGACATTAGGTCACTCTTGTTCTGTTTTTCATTCTACTAATTTGTACTGATTAGCATAGGCTAGTCCGAGCCCTAGGGATATAGCACTAAAGCAGACAGACTTCCACGATATTTGCACCAAATGTGGAGGAAAACAGACCATAAATGGCAAATATATATAATGTCAATGTGTAAGGAATGCAATGATGACAATAATGGGGCAGAGGACTCTGTGAGACCTGACAGAGGGATAAGGAGCCAGAAGTGCAAAATGGGGGTAAAGTGTGTTCTAAACTGAAGAGACAGTAGGTGCAAAGGCCCTGAGGCAGGGAAGATTGAGAAGAGATGAGCTGCAGTCCAGCACAGAGGGGTGCACTGAAAGCTGGTAGTTGAGGACTAGATTACATCGGAGTTTGTAGGCTGTGGTAAAGAGAAGCACAGGGCTGGGCGCCGTGACTCACACCTGTATTCCCAGCACTGGGGGAGGCCGAGGCAGGCAGACTGCTTGAGCTCAGGAGTTCGAAACCAGCCTGGGTAACACGCAAAAACCCATCTCTATTTTTAAAAAAAGAGAGAGCCGGGTGCAGTGGCTCACTCCTGTAATCCCAGCACTTTAAGAGGCTGAGGCGGGTAGATCACTTGAGGTCAGGAGTTTGAGACCAGCCTGGCCAACATGGTGAAACCCTGTCTCTACTAAAAATACAAAAACTAGCTGGGCATGGTGGTGGGCCCCTGTAGTCCCAGTTACTAGGGAGACTGAGGCAGGAGACTCGCTTGAACCTAGAGGCAGAGCTTGCAGTGAGCTGAGATCCTACCACTGCACTTCAGCCTGGGTGACAGAGTGAGATTTTGTCTCAAAAAAAAAAAAAATAGGCTGGGCACAGTGGCTCATGCCTGTAATCCCAGCACTTTGGGAAGTGAAGGCAGGCGGATCATTTGAGGTCAGGGGTTCAAGACCAGCCTGACCAACGTGCTGAAATCCTGTCTCTACTAAAAATACAAAAATTGTAGGATGAGGTGGCCGAGTGGTTAAGATGATACACCGCTAAAAATATAAAAATTAACCAGGCGTGATGGTGGGTGCCTGTAATCCTAGCTACTTGGGAGCCTGAGGCAGGAGAATCGCTTGAACCTGGGAGGCAGAGATTGCAGTGAGCCGAGATTGCACCACTGCACTCCAGCCTGGGCAATAGAGTGAGACTCAGTCTCAAAAAGAGAGAGAGAGAGAGAAGCACAGAAGCCTTCAAATGACCATGAATTCCAAAGGAGAAATGCTGATATCCATATGAAAACTGTTGACCCACTCCTCGTGTCACAGTTAAAGAGGCATGGAACAAAAGCAGACTGAAAATGCACCCAGCAAAGCTGATGGGTAGGTACCTGGCTGGGACCTTATGATGACTGCCCCTTGGAATAGCTGCATCTGGCTGAGATCCACGTAGGAATTCAGCGTGGTTAGAGGGAGGCCCAGAGGCATTCAGGCCTGAAACAGTGGCTAAGGCTACCAAGCCCAAACAAGGCAGTTCAGCCAGAAATTGTTGTGCACGCGTCTAATTGAAGAGACACCCTGCGTCTCATTGAAGAGACAGGCTAAGCCTGAGCAACAAGGCTGTCTGTTCACTCAGCTGCGAGCAGGCTGAGTCCAAAAAGAGCGTCAGCGGAGGGTGGTGGCATTGCAGTTAGTTTTACAGGTAAAGGGAAAGTAGTGGAAAGTTACAGTTAGCGACAGTTTTTTCAGTCAGGGGAAGAATGTCACAAGGTGCATAGTCACGAGGTGAGGGAAGGTCACAAGGCACAATATCACAAGGTGGATTAATTAGTTAGGGTTGGGCAGGAACAATGGTGGAATGTTGCAAGGTCGGTTAATCAGTTAAGGCAGGAACTAGCTGTTTCTTCTTCTTTAGTGGCTCTCCTATTGCTGCAGGCTTTGGGATTCCAGGACGCCTGTATGTGTGGGTCACAGGGGTCACAATGGCTCGACCATGGTGAAGCCCGTTCAGAGGACCTTACAGAACTGATCAATTTTTTTTTCTTTAACTCCCAAAGCAAGCCAACTCTTAAATCCTCTGACAAGGGTATCCTCTTAAAAGCATTTGCTTAATTATTTACTTAATTAAAATAAACTCTACTTTCTGAAAGACCTAGCAATTATGAAAGCTTTCCCTGGCTTGGCGCGGTGGCTCACACCTGTAGTCCCAGCACTTTGGGAGGACGAGGCAAGCAGATCACCTGAAGTCAGGAGTTCAAGACCAACCTGACCAACATGGTGAAACCTCGTCTCTACTAAAAATACAAAAATTAGCCAGGCGTGGTGGCACGCATCTGTAATCCCAGCTACTCGGGAGGCTGAGGAAGGAATCACTTGAACCCGGGAGGCGGAGGTTGCAGTGAGCTGAGATCTCACCACTGCACTCCATTCTGGGGGACAAGAGTGAAACTTCGTCTCAAAAAAAAAAAAAAAAAAAAAAGAAAAGAAAGCATTCCTTGGTCAGCACTGGATTAGAAGAAATAGAATTTGAACAACCTTAACATCTACGAGGATTGAGCCAGATGGGTTCGGATTTATTGCAGAGACGAACCTGGCAAAAAGACCACAGGGTGGAGGCCACCTGTGGGTGTGATGGGATCCTGCCACTTGTCGTCCCTCAAACTCTGCTCTCGGCCAATGCCAGGCAGGCCATCCCTCCAATTAATCAGCACATAGTAGGCTGGACTCGGTGGCTTACACCTGTAATCCCAGCACTTTGAGGGGACCGAGGCAGGCAGATCACGAAGTCAGGAGAAACCCCGTCTCTACTAAAACTACAAAATGTTAGTCGGGCAAGGTGGCGGGCGCCTGTAGTCCCAGCTACTTGAGAGGCTGAGGCAGGAGAATGGCATGAACCCGGCAGGTGGAGCTTGCAGTGAGCCGAGATCACACCACTGCACTCCAGCCTGGGTGACAGAGCGAGTTCGTCTCAAAAAAAAAAAAAATCAGCACATAATAATCACAGGAGTTTTCAACAGCACTAGCACCACCATGCACAGAGTACATCAAACATCCCCTGGGCCTGGGCCAGGCACCTCTCAAAGCTCTCTGCGAGTGACATACACAATTTTCTCTCCAGAACGTTGTTGGAAGATATTACTGTCCCCATTTTACAGATGAGGAAAGTAATAGAGGTTCGTTAACTTTGCTTAACACATATGAACAAGCAATTGCCAGAAAAAAGGAGCAGCGACACGGAACTTACGTGAGGAAATGAGCCTGGGATCCCTGACACTCAAGGAAGTGCCTCATGCTCCTTCCAGATTCGCAAGAGAAATAAATACCCAGTGTTAACAAGAGTGAGACATGGGCAATTCAGATGCCATTAGCACGAGTTCAAATTGTAGCAACTTAGGTGAGCCTATCAGAATTCAAATTTCAACCTGGGAAATCCATTTTTAGCGTCTATCATAGAGAAATATTCAGGAATCTAAAGCAGAAATTCTTTAACTTCTTTATTTCTTGACCTGGTCCTCTTAGCTCTCAGACCTCATCTCTGGCCATTTGCCACCCTGTCTCTACTAAAGCACCTCTCTGCTTCTTATAGAAGGCAGCGTCATAAAACACGTAGTTGGGATTCGTCCCTTGTTTCTGGCACAGAACTCCTAAAACCTTTAAAATTTGCTGAGTGACAGAAGTGCCTTTTGTGCCTGGGCGAGATGGCTCAGGCTTGCAATCCCAGCGCTTTGGGAGGACAAGGCGGGTGGATCACTTGAAGTCAGGAGTTCTAGACCAGCCTGACCAACATGGTGAAACCCCATCTCTACTAAAAATACAAAAATTAGCCTGGCATGGTGGCGGGTGCCTATAATCCTAGCTACTCAGGAGGCTGAGACAGGAGAATGGCTTGAACCCGGGAAGTGGAGGTTGCAGTGAGTCGAGATCATGCCATTGCACTCCAGCCTGAGCAACAAGAGTGAAACTCCATCTCAAAAAAACCAAAAGAAAAGAAAAAGATATTCTATACATATACAGACCCCTGTGGTAACTGAGTATACCATTCTGTCTCTTACCTTGATTTTCTCATCAATAAAATAAAATAAAAATAATACATAGGCAGCTGCCTCCTTCTCATTTGTTACTATATTTTATTTCTTTTCACACATGTACCAAGCTTAACTAAGTCTTCCTTTGTTGGGCCATTAGGTAGTTTCAAACCCTTTTCTTCTATAAACAACACAACAAATATTCTTGCTCACAGGTATCGTGCCCGTGTAGGAGTAGGTACGGGATTTACACATCATATGTCAACTTTCCCCACTTCTATTCTTAGAGATTAATTAGTCTGGGGCTCCCCTAATTCTACATGTTTTGTTCAAACTACTCCACCTTTGTGGATTTACAATAATGATATGTGCTATGGACTGAAGTGTGACCCCTGCCTCCCACCAAAATTCATATATTGAAGCCCTAACCCGTGATGTGACTGTATTTGGAGATGGGGCCTCTTAGGAGGTAATTCAATTCAATGAGGCCCTTAAGTTGGGACCCTAATTCAATATGGCCAGTGTTCCCATGAGAAGAAAAAGGCAAGCTGGGCGCGGTGGCTCACGCCTGTAGTCCCAGCACTTTGGGAGGCCGAGGCAGGCAGATCAGGAGGTCAGGAGTTCAAGACCAGCCTAGTCAACATGGTGAAACTCCATCTCTACTAAAAATGCAAAAATTAGCCGGGCATGGTGGTGGGCCCCTGTAATCCCAGTTACTCAGGAGGCTGAGGCAGAAGAATCATTTGAACTTGGGAGGTGGAGGTTGCATTGAGGCGAGATCACGCCACTGCACTCCAGCCTGAGCGACAAGGCAAGACTCTGTCAAAAAAAAAAAAAAAAAAGGAAGGAAGAAAGGAAGGAAGGAGGGAAGGAAGGAAGGAAGGAAGGAAAGAAGGAAGGAAGGGAAGAGAGTGAGAGAAAGAAAGAAAGAAAAAGAAAGAAAGAAAGGAAGGAAGGAAGGAAGGAAGGAAGGAAGGAAAGAAAGAAAAAGAAAAGAAAGAAAGGAAAGAAAGAAAGGAAAGAAAGAAAGGAAGGAAGGAAGGAAGGAAGGAAGGAGAGAAAGAAAGAAAGAAAAAGAAAGGAAGGAAGGAAGGAAGGAAGGAAGGAAGGAAGGAAGGAAGGAAGGAAGGAAGAAAGAAAGGGGCACCAGAGATGAGTGGACACAGAGAAAATA
>NW_012102887.1:1306235-1308700 GCF_000951045.1 Mandrillus leucophaeus
TTTTTGTTTCGTTTTGTTTTTTTTGAGGTGGAATTTCCCTCTTGTTGCCCAGGCGGGAGTGCAATGGTGCAATCTCAGCTCACTGCAATCTCTGCCTCCCAGGTTCAAGCAATTCTCCTGCCTCAACCTCCCAAGTAGCTGGGATTACAAGCTCGCAACACCACACCTGCCTAATATTGTATTTTCATTAGAGACAGGGTTTTGCCATGTTAGTCAGGCTGGTCTCGAACTCCTGACCTCAAGTGATCCACCCATCTTGGCCTCCCAAAGTGCTGGGATTACAGATGTGAGCCACCGCGCCTGACCCGAAGTGACTTTTTCTTGCTGTTCTCTGTTCCTGGGTGGGAAGGCAGAACTGGTTTAGCCAGGTTACTGGTCTGGATGGTATCAGCTAATCCATTGAGTGCAGGGTCTGCAAAATATCACAAGCACCGATCTTAGGTTTACAATAGCGGTATTATCCCCAAGAACAATTTGGGGAGGTTCGGACTCTTGGAGCCAGAGGCTGCATGACCCCTTATCTGTAATTTCTAATCTTGTAGCTAATTTGTTAGTCTTGCAAAGGCAGACTGGTCCCCAGGCAAGAAGGGGGTCTTTTAGGGAAAGAGTTATTATCAATTTTATTTCAGAGTCAAACCATGAACTGAAATCCTTCCCAAAGTTAGTTCTGCCTATGCCCAGAAATGAACAAGGACGGCTTAAAGGTTAGAAGCAAGATGGAGTTGGCTTTCACTGCCATAATTTACTCAATTGTAATTTTGCAAAGGTGGTTTCACTGGCATCTTGATCTTACACTTCCAGCCTCCAGACTGTGAGAAAATACATTTCTACTGTTTAAGCCTCCCCAGCCTGTGCGTTTTGTTATGGCAGCCCTAGCAGACAAATACAATATGCTACTGTTGATAGATAATGTGCTTACAAAAAGTTAGTTAAGAAATTGTTTACTATGTTATACTGTATTTCTGAATAATTGACCTTTGGTTTTTCGGGATTTGGTTCTTTATTTTTGAGATGGCGTTTCACTCCATCGCCCAGGCTGGAGTGCAGTGGTGTGATCTCCGCTCACGGCAACCTCTCTGCCTCCTCCAGCCACTTCTTCTATGTGTACTTCATTTGCATAGAATTATAACTTTGTAACTTCACCCTAGCCAACCAATTGGTGCAAAAAAGCAACCAATCAGAGGTTTGCACAGAAGTGTGACCTTTGTAACTTCACTTCAGCCTCTGGTTGACTGCTGTCCACAGTCAATCAGACTGGTTGCGGGCTGCCACTTCATTTACATGAGGTGAGTATGAAGTGGCCAGTGGGAAACTTCTAGGCAGTATTTGAACCCAAGAAGATTGTGTATCTGGACCCTTGAGCCACTGCTGGGCCGGAACCCACACTATGGAGTGTACTTTCATTTTCAATCAATCCCTGCTTTCATTCTTTTGTTGCTTCATTCTCTTTTTTTATTTTTATTTTTTTTTTCTTTGCTGGGCAGTTCGTCCAGTTCTTTGTTCCAAATGACAAGAACCTGGACAACTTGCAGTCATGACCCTCTACTGGTGACGAAACCAGCTGTCATTTCTCTATGTCCACCTTCTTACACCATACACTCACCCTTTTCACAAATAGCTCACTAGCCAGCCAGCACAAACACACAATTCAAGGATTTCTTTTTATATTGGAGATAGAGTCTTGCTCTATTACCCAGGCTGGAGTGCAGTGGCACGAACTTGGTTCGGCTGACTGCAACCTCTGCCTCCTGGGTTCAAGCAATTCTCTTGCCTCAGCCTCCTCAGTAGCTGGGATTACAGGCGCCTGCCACCACACCCAGTTATTTTTGTAATTTTAGTAGGGACAGGGCTCCATCATGTTGCCCACACTGGTCTCGAACTCCTGACCTCAAGTGATCCGCCCACTTAGGCCTCCCAAAGTGCTGGGACTATAGGTGTGAGCCAATGGACATTCTTCATATAAGTACATACAGCAGATCTTGATGCCTTTGCTTTGTCTGGATTGAAGTGCCTGAAGGACTTTTGGATGGTAATACTCTGACCTGTGAAAACCTCTGGTAGAAGCCGCAGAGCATAAAGTAAACACAAGGGTGAAGTCCCTGCAATCACAGTTGACCCAAAGATCAGAAAGGAACAGACACAGTGAGGTGGAGGCAAGTCTTAACCATGGAAACAATGTATTCGAGAACGTATGTTCCAAAAATTACTAGATTTTACAAAATCACGTGTTAAGTCACAAAGTTTAGACTCTGAGAACATATATGTGTTATACATACACACATATGTATATACATATAACATGTGGATGTGTAAAAAATTGTGTGTAACATACACAATCTGAAGTATGTATATCTGTTATATATAAGTAACATATGTATAACATATATGAATTTCATATATAACATAAGTATACTATAATGGATACAAGTAACATACACAAACATATATATAATCTATATTATATT
>NW_012102887.1:1310115-1313315 GCF_000951045.1 Mandrillus leucophaeus
AAAAAAAAAAAAAAAAAGAAAGGCAATTTTTTTTCAAGCCTAGATCTTTTCAGATCAGCCCAATGTAGCCAGTCAAGCAGACCTGCCTTTTCTCCAAATAACTATTTCACACTGCATCTGCGATAGAATGAACACACCAAGATCGGGATCAGTGATATGTAAGGGAGTTGTCATGCACATGTATTAGACAGCATTTTTAGATTATCAACTCCCTTTCCTGCTACATCTTAACAGAGCGAAACAAACAACTTTAAAGGAAATGGCCAGTTTCTGACCTAATTGATCATATTTGATAAGAATTTTAAAATGGGGCCAGGCACAGCGGCACACACCTGTAATCCAAGCATCTTAGGAAGATCACTTGAGCCCAACTGTTTGAGACCAGCCTGGGCAACACAGCAAGACCTCAATTCTATCACAAAATGTAAAAAGTGTGGTAGCATGCACCTGTGATCTCAACTACTCAGGAGGCCGAGGTGGGAGGATCGCTTGAGCCCAGGAGGTTGAGGCTTTAGTCGGCCATGATGGTGCCACTGCACTCCAGCCTGGGCAACACAGCAAGAATTTGTTGAAAAAATAAGATAAAATAAAATAAAAATAACAAATAAACTGGGATACCTTGTACAATTTCTCAATTGTCTAATAAAAGAATGGAAGTCCCAGTGCATTGTTAAATCACCATTGTCATCTTGCCTGTTTTGTCATCGAAGAAGTTCCCCTCATTTGTTGGGTTTTGTGTTATGCCTTAACTCCCCACAAATACTCTTGCCATTCCCACTCTTCCGTTGTCTTGGGCCCTCATTGCTTTGCTCAGGATTGCTGACACTGCTCCGTTCTCCCCGTGAACCAATTAATTCTGTGCATTGCTGTCCAGGTAAGTGTCCCCTCACAAAAGCCTTCCCCAGCCCATAGCATTGCTGTGTGTGCAGCGCCCCCAGCAGCAGTTATGTACTTTGAGCAAGTTTCTTAATAACTTCTCTGTGCCATTTCCCTCTCTGTGCAACATGATACATGTATGTGCTTAGAAGAATGCCTGTCCCCTTTTCACTCTATCACCCAGGCTGGAGTACAGTGGCACTATCATGGCTACTGCAGCCTCCACCTCCCAGGCTCAAGTGATCCTCCCACCTCAGCCTTTCAAATAGCTGGGACTAAAGCCGTGTGGCATCACGCCCAGTTTATTTCTGTACTTTTTGTAGAGACTGGGTCCCGCTATGTTGCCCAGACTGGTCTTGAACTCCTGGGCTCAAGTCATCCTTCCAGCACTTTGGGAGACTGAGGCGGGCAGGTCACTGGAGGTCAAGAGTTCAAGACCACTCTGGCCAACACAGCGAAACCCCGTCTTTACTAAATATACAAAAATTAGTCAGGTGTGGTGGCGCAGGCCTGTGATCCCAGCTACTCGGGAGGCTGAGGCATGAGAATCACTTGAACCCAGGAGGTAGAGGTTGCAGCAAGCCAAGATCACGCCACTGCACTCCAGCCTGGGTAAGAGATTGAGAGACTCTGTCTAAAACACAAAACAAAACACAAACCAAAGTGCTGAGATTACAGGCATGAGTCACCACGCCTGGCCAGAATACCTGGCTTTTAAGGGCAACGTGAATGCCAGTTACTGTTGCTGTTGTTCTTGCTGTTATTCTTAACCCCTCAGCCTTCCAAATCCTAGGACAGCCTTCCTGTCATTGTTGATTTGTAACTATTTATATTAGCCTACTGTAGGTCAGATTCATGATTTGTCCCATGTATGTCTTGAACTTTTCCATTCTCGCATTTTTGCCCTTCTCAAAACATCTGCCCCAACCACCTCCACCTGTCAAAACCTTACTAATTCTTCAAAACACACTCCCAAATGTCCCTTCCTTCTTGAAGTGATCCGAGTTCCTTTGAATGACACCCACTCCCCATCCAGCAATGTGGAGTTGTTCCTGCCCATGACGTGCACATCAACATAGAACTTTTAACACGTTCGTTATTTTTCTACCTCATGTTTGTGGTTATTTGTGTATAAATGGAATGTAAACCACGCAAGGGTATAATGATGTGTGTATCCTTGATGGCCTCCAACCCGTGGGAAATCATAATTAATGATAGTTTAATGGAAAATATCTATAAGAATAAAACTAAGGGAAACTGTTCAGAGTTCACTTTTGCATTTTATTATGAAATTTTTCACGAAGAATCGTTGATTAATGAATACAAAAATACAGTTAGAAGAAACAACACCTAGTGTTCAATAAATCAGTAGAGGGACTATAGCAAACAGTAATCTATTACCCATTTCAAAACAGCTAGTAGAGAATAATTTGAATGTTCCCAGGATAAAAGAAAAAGATTTAAGGTGATTAATATCCCAATTACCCTGATTTGATTATTACACATTATGCAAATGTATTAAAATATCACATGTACCTCCCCCCAAATATCTACATCTATTATCTATCAATTTTTTTCAAGTAAAAAAATAGAGATGGGTTACTACAAAAGGGAAAAAAGATTTTTTGGTGATGTAATCAAAATTATAGCAGTAAAATAAAGACCATGAAGTAGCAAAAT
The DNA here is from genome assembly GCF_000951045.1 of Mandrillus leucophaeus. NCBI lineage: Eukaryota > Metazoa > Chordata > Mammalia > Primates > Cercopithecidae > Mandrillus > Mandrillus leucophaeus. The sequence goes on from NW_012102887.1 coordinate 1,312,672, forward strand.
TTAAAAACAAAAAAAGAGAAAATTTTAGAACACCTAGAAAAGACTCTATGGCCACAGAAAAGACAGAGCATATGCGGAACACAGGAGAAGACCTAATGCCTAGAGAGAAAAGAGTTCAAAGAAGAAAACACGGTCAAAATCATGATCCCGCTTTGCTGAGCTCAAAACTCAACATGTCCTGCATCTTCGTGCTCGAATGACATTGTACCAGATGCCCATGTGGCTACCTTAACAATAGAAAGAATTCCTTAAACTACAGGGATGAGAACCAAGCAGAAAAGTGCCATGAAGTCCAGGTGACGGGGAGACAGCAGGGAGCACACAGGATGGGATGGAGCAAAGCCACAGCAAGGGGAGCAAGCTGCCTCCCTGTGGCACCTGCAGACCCTCAGTCTTACCAGCAGCATGAGCGCCTGCAGCCCCTGCCCAGAGGCTGGGTTCCCACCTAGCAGCAGCATTGCTTCTGGCAGCAGCACTTCCGCTGACAGCACCCCTTCTGCTGGCAACAGCCCTTCCCACAGCCGCAGCCACAAGAGCTGCAGGTGCGGCGGCAGCAGCAGATCACGGGCATGCTACAGCAGCCCCCACAGCAGCCGCGGCAGCAGGGGCAGCAGCTGGAGCAGCAGCCCACCCGGTAGCACCTG
>NW_012102887.1:1314725-1316696 GCF_000951045.1 Mandrillus leucophaeus
AAAAATACAAAAATTGGCTGGATGTGGTGGCGCATGCGTGCAGTCCCAGCTACTCAGGAGGTTGAGGCGGGAGAATCCCTTGAACCCAGAAGGTGGAGACTGCAGTGAGCCAAGATCGTGCCACTGCACTCCAGTCTGGGAGACAGAGGGAGACTGTTTAAAAAAAAAAAAAAAAAAAATTAGACCAGCTACTCGGGAAGCTGAGGCAGGAGAATCACTTGAACCCAGGAGGCAGAGGCTGCAGTGAGCCAAGATTGTGCCATTGTACTCCAGCCTGGGTGACAGACTGAAACTCCATCTCAGAAAAATAGAAAGAAACAGAGTAGGCATTTCTAAATGTATTATCTTGCACATTATATCTCACCTTAAAACACAAATATTCTCTTTTCTAGCTCCTTGGAATTTTTCATTCACCAGAAGAATTGCTTGATCATTAAACATTCCAAAAACAAATATTGTGCTATGTGAAATCCTAAAACTACAATTATTTAGGGCCTAGTCCTAAGTCATCTGCCAAGGGTGAGGTTTCTGTTTGCTGTTTATCTGTTAAATAATTGGGAAAAGCAACAAACTTTACATTTGGTGGCTGGCCTGCTCTGGTGCCTCTCTCGCATTTAAGACCCATGGAGAGGCTCCAGGCTTAGGCCTGCCCACACACTAATGGAATGTTTATTTGGAATGATCCCATTCAGTCCAACTGACTCTACCTGTCAGGCCTCCATTTCCTGCCCCAGCTAGCCCGTGGGCGTGAGTCAGTGAGTAGGGTAAGGTTCTTGCCTGACTATCTCCAGAGTTTAAGGTCTGCCCGGCTAATCTCTGTTCTCCGGACAACTCACAGAAGAGGCTCGTGCTGTGGGGACCCTGCAGTCCCTCTTGGAACTTATACTGCAGGTTCTGATCAACAATGACCAGGCTCTGCAGCGGCTGCCTGTCCCCCGGGATGTCACTGTCCGTGGTTTTACAACTGGCACCTCTTTCATAAGCTGACTTTTTGAAAGCAGAAGAAAGGCTTAAGACACCCTCCCCTGATACACCTCTCACAGGTGCGGGGCTGCGAGGATTCCTCCTGCTCTCCATTTCGGCTGCCCAGCGCCCCACTTGAGACATTCATGTAATGTCTATGATGCCCACGTTAGAGACAACAAGGACCAGACTCCCTCAATTGGTTCCTGCTCCTTCCAGACCTGTCTGCCCTGCTGTATGAGACGGCTGTCCTTTTTGTTTTATTTTGTTTCTTAACGTTTTGACACAGGGTCCTGCTCAGTCAGCCAGACTAGAGTGCAGTGGTGCAATCATAGTTCACTGCAACCTCAAGCTTCTTGGGTTCAAGTGCTTCTCCATCCTCAGCCTGCCAATAGCTGGGACTATAGGTCCATGCCACTGGGTTCAGCTACAGACGGCTGACTCTGGACTGTTTGGGGACCTTGTTTTTGTGCTCTTCTGTCTTTTTTTTTTTGGACAGAATTTCGCTCTGCCGCCCACGCTGAAGTGCAGTGGCACAATCTTGGCTTACTACAACCTCTGCCTCCTGGGTTCAAGCAATTCTCATGCCTCAACCTCCCAAGTAGCTGGGATTACAGGCGTGCACCACCACGCCTGGCTAATTTTTGTATTTTTAGCAGAGACAGGGTTTCACCATGTTGGCCAGGCTGGTCTCGAACTCCCGACATCAGGTGATCCACCCGCCTCAGCCTTCCAAAGTGTTGGGAGTGTAGGCATGAGCCACCGCGCCCAGCCTGTAGCGTGCTTTTGACATCACAGCTAAGAAGTATTAATGACCTCAGTAACCCCCAACCAGGCAGAGCAGTGCTCCTAATTCTTCTACTTTCCTGGACCTCTGTGTCCTCCAACACACACACAGTAGCTTTGGGGCTGGGCTGGGGGATGTCAGGCAAACACAGCAGCAGTGACAGCACACAATGGCTGCCCTCCCCTCTCTGTGGAATGCAGATGTCTGATTTTTCAATTGGC
>NW_012102887.1:1320176-1321068 GCF_000951045.1 Mandrillus leucophaeus
GCAGCAGCCCACCCGGTAGCACCTGCAGGTGGTGCAGCTGCCACAGCCACCACCACAGCCACCACAGCCACCACCGCAGCCACCACCGCAGCCACCACCACAGCCACCACAGCCACCACCGCAGCCACCACAACTTCCACAACCACAGCAACCCATGGTGTCAGTAGAGAGGACTCAGGAGAAGTGAGGAGGGAGGACTCAGGAGAGATGAAGAGGTCTGATGCCTCCTTCTGTCCGGGGAAGCCCTTATATAGCAACTCCAGCAAGCCAAGCCCAATATGTGGCCCATTTCTTGTTGTTGTTTATCCCATCTCTTGTTGTTGTTTATGAGATCTCGTAAAAGATCTCATGAGTTGTCTTATGCCCTACCTCGTGAACGTCTTAACAAGCTAATAATGCTAAATTTAACTTTTACTCATCTCTTAAACCTCTGTTTGGATGAGAACACACCTCCAAGACGTTTGTGTTCGTAAGAACTTAAATGTGTGTATAGTTTTCGCTCCAGGGCTTAAAATAGTGCCCGACACATTGTAAGTATTCCATAGGTATCTTTTGAATTAAATAAATGCCTAGAACATTTAAGGATAATCTTCATTTCTTTATAACCATGAGAGTCTGAATCCAAAGCCAGCTAAAAGTCTTGTGTTTCTGTTGATACTTCTCGGTTGTCACAGGTTAGACAAAACATTGGTTTTCTCTCTATTGGAATTCAGCACACAGTCTTATGATCTATTTAAAAAAAAAAAAAAAAAAACTTCTCGGCTCGGCGCAGTGGCTCACTCCTGTAATCCCAACACTTTGGGAGGCCGAGGCGGGCAGATCACCTGAGGTCGGGAGTTCGAGAACAGCCTGACCAACATGGAGAAACCCCGTCTCTACTAAAAATACAAAA
>NW_012102887.1:1324053-1330742 GCF_000951045.1 Mandrillus leucophaeus
GAAAAAGAAAAATGGGGAAAATGGAGTGGTTTTTCTCTCCTCTAAGTTTTTTTCTGAATTTAGAATAATAAATATAAGTTCATTATAAACAATTTTAAAATACGGAAAAACATAAAAGAGAAAAGTAATAGTGCCTGTAATAACCTCTTTTACCATTTTGTCATATTTTCTTCCATTATTTTCCTATGCCTTTTAAAAATGAAGATGGGGTCTTACTATATTGTCCAGGCTGGTCTTCAACTCCTGAACTCAAGCAATCCTCCTGTCTTGGCCTCCCAAAATGCTGGGATTACAGGCATGAGTCACTTCACATTGCCCCATCATTTTTCTATCTTTTGTTTTTTCCCAATATTTTTATTTTGGAGAATCTTAAATCCACAGAAAATGTGCAAGAATATTACAGTAAAATCCTGTACACCATTTACTTAAGTTAACCAGTAGTTAACATTTTGCCATACATTTCATTTTAGTTCTCTCCCTTTAATGTAATTTAATTTTATATTTTTGTAGAGATGAGGTCTGGCTATGTTGCCCACACTGGTCTCGAACTCCTGGCCTCAAACAATCCATCCACTTCAGCCTCCCAAAGGATTGAGATTACAGGAGTGGGCCACTGCACCCAGCCTTCTCTCTCCCATTTGAATGAAAGTAAGCTGAAGAAGTGGCATTTTACCCCTACAAATTTTAGTAAGTGTCTCCCAAAAGGGAGATTTTCCTGTAGAACTACAATACTATTATCACACTAAATTTCCCTAATTATCCCAAGAATGTCCTATAATTCGGAATTGCATTTTTAATACTTTTTCATGTTAGATCCAATCAAATATGTATTTTTATTGAATTTTAATCTAGAATGATTTTCCAGCATTTTATTTTCGTCCTGGAGAGTTGTTTTGCAAAATAACCCTCAATCGAGATTTGGCTGGTTGTTTCCTCATGGTCAGATTCTGGTTAAACATGTTTGCAGAAATTTTACACAGTTGATGTGTTTTCCTCAGTGCGTCACAAGAAGTGTGTGACGTTAATTGATCCCATTTCTAGTGATATTAAATTTTATCACCCAATTAATATGATGTCCAACAGATTTTGCTGTTACTAATCTACTGTTTTTTCTTTTTTTTAATTAATTAATTTTTTTTTCTTTGAGATGGAGTTTTGCTCTCGTCACTCAGGCTGGAGTGCAATGGTGCCATCTCAGCTCACTGCGACCTCCGCCTCCCAGGTTCAAATGATTCTCCTGCCTCTGTCTCCCAAGTAGCTGGGATTACAGGGATGCGCCACCACGCCCAGCTAATTTTTATATTTTCAGTACAGAGGGGATTTCACCATGTTGACTGGGCTGGTCTCGAACTCCTGACCTCAGGCGATCTGACCCCTCAGCCTCCCAGACCACTGGTTATACACGCATGAGCCACAGCACTCGTCCTCTTTTTTCTTTTAATTAATATAGACTATTTCCTTGATTTTTTAATTATTTATTTATTTGTTTATTTATTTATTTTTTTGAAACAGAGTCTTGCTCTGTTGCACAGGCTAGAGTTCAATGGCGCAGTCTTGGCTCAGCCTCCCGAGTAGCTGGGATTACAGGCACGTGCCACAATGACTGGCTAATTTTTGTATTTTTAGTAGAGAGAGGGTTTCACCATGTTGGCCAGGCTGATCTTGAATTCCTGACCTCAGGTGATCTGCCCACCTTGGCCTCCCAAAGTGCTAGGATTACAGGCGTGAACCACTGCGCCCAGCTATTTCCTTGAATTTATATGGCAAAATTAAAAGCATTGTGAATCTATAATTTTGTATCCCGGTTTTAAACTTAACATTTAATCATATACAATTACCCTCATTATTAAATATTTGGTTTTCAGAAACTGTTTCTTAATGACCACATAATCGCCAATTACGTATATAACTTCTGTAAATTACCTCATATTCAGTACTAACCTCCCTAAGCAATTAAACGTTTAGCTAACCATCTGGAAAAATAAACTTGGATACCAACCACCACCACCACAACAACAACAAAATGACAAAACGGATTTTTTCCTTCTTTTTTCTTTTTCTATTGAGACAGGTTGTCACTCTGTCGCCTAGGCTAGAGTGACAGTGGCACCATCATAGCTTACTGTACCCTCGAACTCCTGGGTTCAAGCAATCTTCCTGCCTAATCCTCCCAAGTAGGTAGGACATCAGGCATGAACCACCACACTCAGCTAATTTTTAATTTTTTTTTTTTTTTGTAGAGACAGGGCCTCACTGTGCTGCCCAGTCTGGTCTTGAACTCCTGGCCTCAAGCGATCCTCATGCCTCAACCTCCCAAAGCTGACATTACAGCTGTGAGCCACTATACTCAGTGGGTTTTCTTTTTTTTCTTTTTTTTTTTTTTTTTTGACTTATTTTGAAATCATAATAGACTTTTGGTTGCAAACATAGCATAGAGAGGGCCCACGTACTCTTAGTCCAGCTTCCGTCAAGGACATCTTACACAACTGTAGTATGACATAAAATGATTTTTTTAAGTAAAACCTTCGCATCATGCCAAATCCCCATAAATTCCAGGGATCAAGTATTGAAATATAAAAAAGTAAGGCAATATTGGTAGTATAAAAAATATGGGAGAATAGTACTATATTCCTGGACTGTGGAATACCTTGCTTAATATGGCACCAATACCAAAAACCATACATGCTGATGTCATCAGACCCAACACCAGGTCGTGCGGGCGATGAAGTCTGTTGGAGTCAAAGGATTGAGAAAAAGACAGTTGGAGAAGTAAAGTGGGACCAGGGGACCATCGTGATTGTGGAGGCTGCCGAAGGCCCCGAGCTCTGGGAGCCCACGCTATTTATTGGTAATCCAACAAAAAAACAGGTGGTGAGAATGTGGGGATCAAAAGGGCAGGTGCATGATCTATAGCTGTGACAGTTTAGCATTTATGAGAAACATGTTCCGCTACTTGAGATAATGGGAATACAATCGATCTAGGAGCCTAGAAGCAAGGAGCCAGCCAGTCCAGACACATTCCAGAGGACATTATGTCACACTTGCAAGCCCTGCCTCAGTTTTTTCCCCAATACTCAGCTTTTTCCCAACAATACGGAAAAAAAATTGAGAGATGTGACTTATAAAATGTTTAAATTTCTGAGAAAAACAAAGCTTCAAAATTTCTAAAACTGGGGAAAATATATATGCGTTTATATGGGGAAAGATTAATACCTTTATATTTAAGGAACTTTTATAAATTCACAAGGGGAAATATGCAAAGGAAAAACCAGGCATTTTAAAAAGAAATATAAATAAGAGCTCCTTGAAAAATGAATGATTTCAGGCTGGGCACGGTGGCTCGTGTCCCAGCATTTTGGGAGGCCGAGGCGGGCAGATCACTTGAGGTCAGGAGTTCAAGACCAGCCTGATCGACATGGTGAAACCTCACTCTACTAAAAATACAGAAATTAGCCAGGCATGGTGGTGGGCACTTGTAGTCCCAGCTACTTGGGAGGCTGAGGCAGGAGAATTGCTTGAACCCTGGGGGGGCAGAGGTTGCAGTGAGCCAAGATCATACCACTGCACTACAGCCTGGGTAACAGAGTGAGACTCCATCTCAAAAAAAAAAAAAAAAAAAAAAAAAAAAAAAAAAAAAAAAAAAAAAAAAAAAAAAAAAAAAGAAAGAAAGAAAAGAAAAGAAAAATGAATGATTCCAGGCCAGGCATAGTGGCTCACACCTGTAATCCCAGCACTTTAGGAGACCAAGGTGGGCAGATCACTTGAGGTCAGGAGTTTGAGGCCAGCCTGAGCAACACGGTGAAACCCCGTCTCTAACTAAAAATATAAAAAATTAACCAGATGTGGTAGCCTGTGCCTGAAGTCCCCAGCTACTTGAGAGGCTGAGGCATGAGAATTGCTTGAATCCAGGAGGCAGAGGTTGCAATGAGCCAAGATTGTGCCTCTATACTCCAGTTTGGGTGACACAGCGAGACTCTGTTTCAAAATTAAAAAAAAAAAAAAAAGAGATTCCAGATTTGGGGCATAAAATGTATGGGACAAGCCTGGAATATCTTGTCACGACAGAAAACAAGGAAGCTACCAAAGGGTAATGGGTTCATATCGAGACAACAATTTAAGCATCAAAGAGAAAAATGGCTGCAATGAACTAAAGCTTGTGTTTGTTATTCCTTTGCATTTCTTTGGACATGGTTTTACTACATCTACTTGCATTCCATTTCTGTTCATTTACTCTCCAGATAATAGGAAATCCCGTTGTTTCCAGATTTTTGCTATTTTTGACAGTGCTACTGTGAGCATTCTTGTATGTATCTATAGAATTTACACACACTTAGGATGAAATTTCTGAGTCTGTGGAAATAAATGACAACCCACCAAATGAGTCCAGGTAAAAGCTATTTAATTATGCTTGCCATAGCAAAGTGATGGTTTGCCACAGCATTACTTGTGTTTCTGTGGACACTCGAAAGCAGGCAGAGGAGTGGGAAAGCTTCATACCGGAAGAAGGGAAGGTTTCAGGTATGCCCAGATGAGAGGCTTTTGGTATAGAACATTGTAGACAGACTAACTAGAAGTGGGGCATCTTATGTGATTCGTTAGGAGTGCATATTCGACTCTCTCTAATTGGTCCTAAATTGGAAAAAGGGGATAAGAATTAGGGAAACTGCCAGTTATTAATTAAGTCCTGGCCATTTGGGGCTGATTGCCCTCACTTGGCTTGCTGGACTGTTTTTAAGAGATAGTGGTCTGACTTCCTACAAGTCTGATTGTAGTGAGTAGGCTGGATGCATGGATTGGTTAGGATAGATAATAGGTTGGTTTCCTGGGATGTTTGCTGCAGTTTACAGGTGAGAGATCTATTTCTATGTATGATCTGGCCACTGTTCATTTGTATGTTCTGTCTCTCCATATCTAACATGCCATATAATATACTTATTTATGATGTGTGTTGTCTACCTCCCATGACTAGGTTACTAGTTCCATGAGGACAGATTTTTTTTTTTAATACATTTTTTTTTTTTTTTTTTGAGACAAGATCTCGCCCCTGTGGTCCAGGCTGGAGTGCAGTGGTGCAATCTTGGCTCACAGAAGCCTCAACCTCCCAGGCTCAAGCGATCCCCACCTCAACCTCCCCAGTAGCTGGGACCACAGGCATGTACCACCATGCCTGATTACTTATTATTATTATTACTATTATTATTACTGTAGAGATGGGTTTCACCATGTTACCCAGGCTGGTCTTGAACTCCTGAGCTCAAGCAATCGGCCCTCCTCAGCCTCCCAAAATTCTGAGATTATAGGCATGAGCCGCTGTGCCTGCATGAGGGCAGACATTTGTATCCGTTTTGTTCATTAAAGCATTCTTGATTCCTAGAAAAGTGCCTGGCGCATCATAGATACTCAATAAATATTTGTAAAATGAGTGAATATCATGTATCTATAAAAATATTATGCTACTGATGCATATTTTTGGTTTTGCTGTTATCCTCGCACTAAAGACTGTATCACTCGGATCCAATCCCCCCATTAGTGCAGATGTGGTCCCAGCCCTTTCTCATTTTCGCGTGTCTTATTTTGCCCACCACAGTGTCTGATGCAAAGTTTGTGATTGCCAGATATATGCTGAAGCAAATTCATCTACTTTATATTATTACCTGGTTCTTTTGATCCACATATTGATGCTGAAGCTGACAGGCAAGAACAAGAAATAACCGCCGAGTCAGCACTGTAGCTCTTCATCTTTTAGGTCCATATGAAACACACTTGAGTCAGGCAAGAAGTGCCCATTTTTCCTGGAGCCTTGTGAAACCCTCGTAACAGCCTCTGTTTCGAAGCATCCTTGGTGTTACTATTTACTGTAGACTTTGAACTTGCCCCTGGACTAGCATCTTCTACAGTTCTTTTCACTGTAGCATTTCTCAAGTATCTACTTTCTGTGAGTGCTTCCAAGAATGGAAGAGAAAGAGAAGAGAACTCTGTGGTCCAGAAGCAAGAAGCAGTAAATCACCTTTCTCAGGCCCAGGGTGGCTGCCAACCCCACGGAGAAGTCTTCTGCCCCTTTCCCCATCTCTTGCTTTCCACAGGGAACAGAGTTAGGATCAAAATTATAATGGATATCTCTTTTAAAAAAGGGCACTACATTCTGTAGATGGGTTTTTCAACATACACCTTATGTGGCTTCACTTTCAGGGGACTCACAGATGTGGTCTGAAAGCCGCCCCTTGTGAACTCTGTATTTTTTTGTTCTTATAATATTCTTACTTACTTGTGATAGAATATAATTAAAGTGGGGTTGAGTGCAGTAGCTCACACCTGTAATCCCAACACTTTGGGAGCCCAAGGCCAACTCACCTGAGGTTGGGAGTTCGAGACCAGCCTGGCCAACATGGTGAAACCCCATCTCTACTAAACATACAAAAATTAGCCAGGTGTGGTAGTAGGCGCTGGTAATCCCAGCTACTCGGGAGGCTGAGGCAGAGAATTGCTTGAACCCAGGAGGCAGAGGTGGCAGTCAGCCGAGATCGTGCCACTGCACTCCAGCCTGGGCAACAGAGTGAGACTCCATCTCAAAAAAAAAATATATATATATATATATATATTTTTTTAAAGTGAATATAGTGTTTTAGTAGGTCACAACTTTTATGAATAATTTATTCAAATATGACCACATTAGTATTTTGTGACCATAA
>NW_012102887.1:1330792-1331394 GCF_000951045.1 Mandrillus leucophaeus
TCCTGACCTCGTGATCCACCCATCTCGGCCTCCCAAAGTGCTGGGATTACAGGCTTGAGCCACCGCGCCCGGCAATACTGCTCTTTACTGCACTGAGATGTTCGTGTCAAGTCAAACATAAATCTGGCCTACGTGCACATCGAGGCACAGCACCTTTCCCTAAACTTATTTATGACACAGAGTCCTTGGCTCACATGTTTTCCTGCTGATCCACCCCCTACCATTACCCTGTAGTCCTGCCACATCCTCCTCGCCGAGATGGTAAAGATAGTGATCAACAAATACTGAGGGAACTCTGAGACCAGTGCCGGCAAGGGTACTCCATATGCTGAGCGCCGGTCCCCTGGGCCCACTGTTCTTTCTCTATGCTTTGTCTCTGTGTCTTATTTCTTTTCTCAGTCTCTCGTCCCACCTGATGAGAAATACCCACAAGTATGGAAGGGCTGGCCCCCTTCAATATACCAGCCTGGCTAAACAGGTTATGGGAGGAGGAAGAAGAAGAATTCTGCTGAAGGACAATAAAGAATCAGGAACTGAGATTAATTTGTAAGTAGTTCTCTTTGACTGTGAGAGGGTCTATTCAAGTGTGTTTACATTCTTAC
>NW_012102887.1:1331444-1335282 GCF_000951045.1 Mandrillus leucophaeus
GAGCAGCAGCCCACCCGGTAGCACCTGCAGGTGGTGCAGCTGCCACAGCCACCACAGCCACCACCACAGCCACCACAGCCACCACCACAGCCACCACCACAGCCACCACCGCAGCCACCACAGCCACCACCACAGCCACCACTGCAACCACCACAGCCACCACCGCAGCCACCACAGCCACCACAACTTCCACAACCACAGCAACCCATGGTGTCAGTAGAGAGGACTCAGGAGAAGTGAGGAGGGAGGACTTGAGAGGTGAGAAGGTCTGATGCCTCCTTCTGCTGGGGGAGGCCCTTATGTACCAACTCTGGGGAGAGGAGAGGGAAGACACATGACCACTTCCTTATTATGGTTTGGGTCAATTGTCATGGGAGAATCTCATAATATATTATTTACTGCCCTTTGGAATGGGAGCTAGATTTATGAGATTACTTGTTTTGTTTCTTTTCTGAGTCGAATGTCCTAAAAATTCCAGTAAGACCTCCTGAGAGTCACGGGAAAGCGGGTATTATCAACAGCCTTGGGCACACTCAGAAAGCCCGTACAGTACAACAGCAGTGCTTGAATGGATGGTCCAACATTTGAACAACGAATAAACATTATCAGGAGGCTATTCCTGTACAGTGCCCAGAAATTATCTTACCAAAGTCTGGAGAAATGACAGGTGTCTCCGGCACAAATGTCACTGCCAACTGCAGAAGCAGCTGGATACTCTCACTGGAGATTGTCCACCCGAGAATGGAAGATTTGGTCCCCACCACACAGTTACAAAGCCTGGCTCTATGTTTCATTTTTCAATATATTTAACATTGTGTTGGCCAGGTGCGGTGGCTCATGCCTGTAATCCCAGCACTTTGGGAGACCAAGGCGAGTGGATCACCTGAGGTTGGGAGTTCGAGACCAGCCTGGCCAACATGGTGAAACCCCATCTCTACCAGAAAAAACACAAAAAGTTAGCCAGGCATGGTGGTGCCCTGATCCCCCAGCCTTACTTCCTGCTCTAACTCACAGGCCAAATCATGGCTCAAAATATTCTGCTACAGAAACTTCCAGCACAGCACAGGCTTCTTTTTTTTTTTTTTTTACACAGTGCCTCACTCTGTCACACAGATTGGAGTGCAGTGGCATGATCATGGCTCACTGCAGCCTCAACCTCTTGGGCTCAAGTGATCCTCCCACCTCAGCCTCCCAAGTAGCTAGGACTAGAGGTGCATGCCACCACACCTGGCTAATTTTTTATTTTTTGTAGAGATAAGGGTGTCGCTATGTTGCCCAGGTTCATCTCAAATTCCTGGACTCATGTGATCTTCCTGCCTCAGCCTCCCAAAAGTACTGGGATTACAGGCGTAATCACCATACCTTGCCCCAGCCCAGAATATTTTACCTGACATGGGCATGATGCATCTTTGTTAACTAATTGAATAATAATTTTTTAAGGTAAATCTCAGGCAATAATATTGTTTCAAAATAATGGAGGCGAAAATGCTTTAGAAAGGGAAAACACTAAATATGAAAAGATTTGTCAACTTTGGCACTACCGACATTTTCAGCCGGACAATTCCTTGTGTGAGGACTGTCCTGCACAATGTAGAATGTTGAGCAGCATCTCTGGCCTCAAGCCACTAGTTATGACAACGTCTCTGCCAGTTATAACAAGCAAAAATGTCAGGCCAGGCACAGTGACTCACGCCTGTAATCTCAGTAATCCCAGCACTTTGGGAGGCCAAGGTGGGAGGATCACGAGGTCAGGAGATCGAGATCATCCTGGCTAACACAGTGAAACCCCGTCTCTACTAAAAAATACAAAAACTTAGCCAGGCACTGTGGCAGGCGCCTGTATCCCAGCTACTTGGGAGGCTGAGGCAGGAGAATGGCGTGAACCCAGGAAGCAGAGCTTGCAGTGAGCTGAGATTGCGCCACTGCACTCCAGCCTGGGTGACAGAGCGAGACTCTGTCTCCAAACAACAAAACAAAACAAAACAAAACAAAACAAAAAGAAGCAAAAATGTCTTCAGATGTTGCTAAGTGTCTCCTGGGGGCAAAATTGCCCCTCATTGAGATCCACTGCTCTACAGAAATATAAGGGAGAATACCCCACATCATAGCACTCCGGAAAAGGATGCCAATTTAGGAATAGCTTTTGAAGGCTGCAAAAGGGCTTTACATGAAGTTCTTCTTTTCTTTTAATTTTTTGGAGACAATTTCTAGGACATACGATTCTTTTTTTCTTCTTTGAGACCAAGTCTCACTCTGATGCCCAGGCTGTTGAACCTCTGCCTCCCGTATTCAAGTCATTCTCATGCCTCAGCTTTCCGCATAGCTGGGACTACAGGCATGAGCCACCCCCGGTTAATTTTTGTATTTTTAGTAGAGGCAGGGTTTCCCCATGTTAGCCAGGCTGGTCTCAAACTCCTGACCTCAGGTGATCTGCCTGCCTCAGCCTCCCAAAGTGCTGGGATTACAGGCATAAACCACCACGCCCGGCGGGACATATGATTCTGAAGGGGTTAAGTACCTGGGGTGGTGAAAGAAGGCAAGAGTGAGCCTTGATGAAAGCTGTGGACTTTGGGTGATTATGATGTCTCACTGTAGGTTCACCAGTTGTAACAAATATACCACCCTGGCATGTGATGTCAGTAGTGAAGGAGGCTGTGTTGGGGAGGACAGGGGGTATAAGGGAACTCTGTACTTTTGGCTCTATTATTATTATTATTTTTATTATTATTATTATTGAGATGGAGTCTCACTCTGTCACCCAGGCTGGAGTGCAGTGGCTCGATCTTGGCTCATTGCAACCTCCGTCTGCCGAGATCAAGCAATTCTCTTGCCTCAGTCTCCCAAGTAGCTGGGACTACAGGTGCCCACTACCACTCCCAGCTAATTTTTGTATTTTTTAGTAGAGACGGGGGTTGACCAGGCTGGTCTGGAACTCCTGACCTCCAGTGATCCACCTGCCTCAGCCTCCCAAAGTGCTGGGATTACAGGGGTGAGCCACCGCACCCGGCCCTCAGCTCAATGTTGATGTGAACCAAAAATTGCTCTAAAAAATAAGGTCTTTTAAAAGAGTATACATCATTTACCCTAAGCTAAGGAAACTGGGTCACATAGGGACCATGGCTTTTTAAGGGACATGAAACCTGCTGGTGGCAGAGGCTCTTGGCTAACTCATCCACTACTCCAGGTGTATAGGACAAGAGGGGAACATGAGCCAGTGCGGGAAGCTTACTTTGAAATGCACCGTGACTATCAACCCAAGATGGATATCTTTCCCATAGTTTGACGTGTGAATCCACAGCAAAAGTCAGTCTGAAAACAGGTGAGAAAGTCTTCTGAGATGTTAGCCAAGGGACCTTATGACACGTGAAGCTTTGCGAGTTTGCTTCTCCATGTGGGATCTCACCTTCTCTTGCATTCTGCAGACAGCACCTGAAAACAGAAAAGGCTTCCTTTAGAGGAGGGGGAAACCAAGGGAAAGATCCTCTCGGGGCCAAGGAATTCTGATGCATAGAATATAGGAGATGGGCTTTCATCAAATGAGACTCATAGATTACACTTGCAAACTGCTAGGTTAAAACGAGACTAAATATTTAAGAAACATGTTGTTTTTATGAGAAGCATGACTTGAGGAAGAAGTAAATGTGAAAATAAGCAATTCTATGAAGTCAGAGGTGTTCAATGAGGAAATACACTCAGGGTCTTGTGAAATTCCTCCAGGGAAGCTGGAGGAAACAAGGAAGTGGCCGCCTGCCGCGTGTTAGGCCTGGAAGGGGTATTTAAGAGCCCCTGTAGCAAAGGACATCAGACCTCTTCACCCCTGCTGAGTCCTCCCTCCTCA
>NW_012102887.1:1335332-1336179 GCF_000951045.1 Mandrillus leucophaeus
GCAGGAGAATGGCGTGAACCCAGGAAGCAGAGCTTGCAGTGAGCTGAGATCGCGCCACTGCACTCCAGCCTGGGCAACAGAGTGAGACTCCGTCTCAAAAAAATAAATTAAAAAAAAAAATAAAGTATGTATATATATATTTTTTTAAAGTGAATATAGTGTTTTAGTAGGTCACAACTTTTATGAATAATTTATTCAAATATGACCACATTAGTATTTTGTGACCATAATCTGCCAGAAAGACAATTAACTAGTACTGATGATAATTTTTTTTAATTTCATTGAGCTGTAATTAAATTTTAGTCTGTTAATAGAACTGAAACCAAAATAACCAAGACCTAAATAGCTTTAGGTGTTGAATTTCATCTGGCTATAGATGCTGAGGTTAAAATCTGTTAGAAAAGTTGAATCTAAGGGTAGAGAAAAAGTGATGAAATAAAATCTTGTTGATACAGTTTTCTGAATGTTTTCTAATTCAGATAAGAGGATAATAGAAGCCAACAAACTTTACCCCTGTGTGAAAACCTGTTAGGAACAGATTGTTCATGATTTCCTTTTTTTATTTTTTATTTTTTATTTTTTTTAGACAGAGTCTCACTCTGTTGCCCAGGCTGGAGTGCAGTAGCATGACCTCAGCTCACTGCAACCACTGCCTCCCAGGTTCAAAGTGATTCTCCTGCCTCGGTCTCCCAAGCAGCTGGGACCACAGGTGACCACCACCACACTCAGCTAATTTTTTGTATTTTTAGTAGAGACGGGGTTTCACCATGTTGACCAGGCTGGTCTTGAAGTCCTGGCCTTAACCTCAGCCTCCCAAAGTGCTGGGATTACAGGTGTGAGCCACTGC
>NW_012102887.1:1336229-1336537 GCF_000951045.1 Mandrillus leucophaeus
CCGCCTGCCGCGTGTTAGGCCTGGAAGGGGTATTTAAGAGCCCCTGTAGCAAAGGACATCAGACCTCTTCACCCCTGCTGAGTCCTCCCTCCTCACTTCACGTGAGTCCTCTCTACTGACACCATGGGTTGCTGTGGGTGTGGTGGCTGCAGTGGTGGTTGTGGTGGCTGCGGTGGTGGCTGTGGTGGTGGCTGTGGTGGTGGCTGCGGTGGTGGCTGTGGTGGCTGTAGTGGTAGCTGTGGCAGCTGCACCACCTGCAGGTGCTACCGGGTGGGCTGCTGCTCCAGCTGCTGCCCCTGCTGCCGCGG
>NW_012102887.1:1336587-1336936 GCF_000951045.1 Mandrillus leucophaeus
CGATCTCGGCTCACTGCAAGCTCCGCCTCCCGGGTTCAAGTTATTCTTCTGCCTCAGCCTCCCAAGTAGCTGGGATTACAGCGGTGCGCCGCCACACGCTGGCTAATTTTTGAATTTTTAGTAGAGATGGGGTTTCACCATGTTCGCCAGGCTGGTCTTGAACTCCTGAATGAACTCAGGTGATCTGCCCACCTCGACCTCCCGAAGTACGGAGATTACAGGTGTGAGTCACCATGCCTGGCCTTGTATAGATTTTCATGGACATAATTGCAGTCACATTTTTGAGTAATAAGGAAGTATAATAGGGAGGTACACAGTGTTGAGCAACTCCCTAATACACTGTGGCTCC
>NW_012102887.1:1339176-1340169 GCF_000951045.1 Mandrillus leucophaeus
TGGCAGCTGCACCACCTGCAGGTGCTACCGGGTGGGCTGCTGCTCCAGCTGCTGCCCCTGCTGCCGCGGCTGCTGTGGGGGCTGCTGTAGCACGCCCGTGATCTGTTGCTGCCGCCGCACCTGCAGCTCATGTGGCTGTGGCTGTGGGAAGGGCTGTTACCAGCAGAAGTGCTGCTGCCAGCAGAAGTGCTGCTGCAAGAAGCAATGCTGCTGCTAGGCGGGCCAGGCTGACTCTGCCTCTAGCCTAAGAAACGCTGAGGCTTTGCTCACAGAATTTGGTGCAACTTTCCTCCACCCTTCCTTTCTGCTTCTGTCCTGCCTCATCTACCCGTATGTATTAGAACTGCTCATGCTGTTCCTTGCAGTCTGAAGTCTCAGGTTGTTTTTCTTCCTTTGTGGTGGTATGATTACTTCAATTTCTTCTCCCTGTATCTTCCAAGACTTAGCATTATGTTATTATGCTATTGTGCTATTATGCTATTATTCTCTGTCGTTTTTGTAATCTTGTCTTCATTTGGAAAAAAAGATAAAAGATTAGCATATATTAGCAACATAAGGGGTGGAAGCACAGCCACTCATGTCAAAAATCTGTTTGTATTCTGAGCTTAACAAAATAAAATCGTGAAGACTAATATTTTATTCTTTTGAAAAATATTTCTTATGATGGATTTATTGTTGTTTCATATTGTACATTCACTAAGTTCTTTCCTGTTTCTGTGACCCTGTTAAAAAACAAAAGGCTACTCTTCCTTAATAAAAATAACAATCTCTTCATATTCTCAGGCGTCTCTCTGTTCTATAAGATGTGCACCTTGCATTGGTGATGCCAACAAAGCAAAAGACAACGGGTGATATGTAAACATTTGGGATGGGTTTCAGTTAGTGGATGCCAGGTCCCATACTATCCTGTAGCAGATTTTACAATAAAGATAAAAATTGGGGAGTAAATTCCAACCTTTGGTCATCAGTGTCACTGACAGAAATTCCTGTGCT
>NW_012102887.1:1344283-1396114 GCF_000951045.1 Mandrillus leucophaeus
CTTCTCAATGGAATCCACAGCACTTATCACTTTCTAACACACTATAAAATTCACTAACTCATCATGTTTACTATTCACGTTCCTTCTACATACCCCATTCCAAGCTAGAATGTAAGTTACAAGGCAAGAGATTTTTAACTTTGTTCACGAATGCATCGCAAGCACCCAGGACAGTGTCTGGCACATAGTAGTTACTCAATAAATAAATTCTTAATGAACAAATGATTTTTTTTCTTTTTTGTGTGTGGGTTTATTTGAGACAGGGTCTGGCTCTGTTACCCAGGCTGGAGTGCAATGGCGTGATCTCAGTTCATTGCAACCTCCACCTCTTTAGCCTCAAGCCAACCTCCCACTTCAGCCTCCCAAGTTACTGGGACTACAGATGCAGGCTACCATGCCTGGGTAATTTTTGTATTTTTGTAGAGACAGAGTCTCACTATGTTGCCCAGGCTGATCTTGAACTCCTGGGCTCAAGCGATCCACCCACCTCAGCTTCCCAAAGTGCTGTATTACAGGCATTAGCCACTGTGCCCCGTCAGAACAAATGATTTTAAAACTATTTTGTATTATGGAAAACAACAAACATATACAAAAGTGGAAAACAGTACAATCCATTTCTAAGAACTACCGCCCAAGTTAACAATACTCAACACATGGCCAATCTTTTGTCATCTATGACCCCATCCACACCCTTCTCCCCACACGATCATATGGGATCAAACTCAAATGTCATGTCATGTAATCTGCAAATGTGTCATTTATGTTTCTACGCATGAATGCATTCAATCTCTCTCTCTGACTTAGACTATGGCTATGAGATATTACAGAATCAGAGTAAACTTCTCAAGATCCAATTTGAACTCATCTTCTTCAAGAGGTGTGGAGAAAATCATGACACCTTCAGCCTTTAAGAAAATTTCACAACATTCTCTGGAAGAACCCAGCTATTTGCAAGGTTGCACAATGAGCAGGGCACTCCTACACCTAAGGTTCAGCTCGGGACTTTTCACAAACCAGGAAGATGAAAATAGAAAACCCAGAGCCACAGGACAGAGAACCAAGACACGTTGGGGTCTTTTAATCCATTTCACTTCTGCTGGTAGCCCTTAGAAGCCATGCAGTGTTCATCTTTAGGGAGGGTTTTTCAGTTCTACCAGGAGATAAACAAAAATAAATTTTTTTTCCATTTTAACCAATAAGAACCTTGTAATGCTTTTCTTAAAAATCTTCTGTTTAATAAGAAATTTCACTTTAATATATAAACTCTTTGTAGGTTGAGCGTAGTGGCTCACGCCTGTAATCCCAACACTTTGGGAGGCCAAGGCAGGAGGATCCTTTGAGGCCAGGAGTTCAAGACCAGCCTGGGCAAGATAGTGAGACTCTGTCTCTACCAAAAAAAAAATAATAATAATAATGTGATGTGGTGGCACCCACCTGCAAGCCCAGCTACTTGGGAGGCTGAGGCAGGAGGATCACTGAGTCTGGAGATCGAGGTTGCAGTGAGCTCGGGTTGCACCACTGCACCTGTCTCTTATACACATCTAGATGTGTATAAGAGACAGTTTCAGCGGAGTTCACTGTTTCTGCCCAGAAAACCGGCCCTGGCCCGGGAAAACCTGGGCTTCCACACTGAGATGAAAGGTATGGACGCGCGGATTCACATATGCAAAACGTGGGGGCGTGGCCCCGGGGGTCCCGGCCAGGCAGGCTCCGCCCCCTTCCCATCAAGAGCGCTTGGATCCACCCGGCAGCCGCGGGTGAGTGGTCGTCCGGCAAGTGAGCGATTTGGTGAACAGACACCTCCTTCTGTAAGTAAGAACATCTCGGGGGGCGAATTAATGGAAACAGCACTGTCATCCCTCGGCCTCAGCAGTGTCGCCTCTCTCTTCCCGGTTTCGGAGAGCTGGGGGCGGGGTCCTGGCTCTGCGGACCTGGGCTACACTCCAGCCGCGTGAGGAGCTCTCCCGCCGCGCCGCAGCCCGCGTGCTGGGACTCACCCAAGTGGGTTTGTCTGGAATTCCCATTTGCAGCCTTCTGGAAAAGCAGATTAAATAAAATCACCATTCTCGTAAAGTGCCAGCACCTCCTATGGTTACACCCCGCGTTCACAGATTTTAACTGCAAAGGCGTTTTAGCACAGATTCCAAATTCCAATCCAAGGATGGAGAAAAGGTCCTTCCTAGTGAGAAAAAGGAAGGTGAGTTTGAATTTAAGAGAGCAGGGGCTTTTTTGGGAACCACTTCAAATTTAGTTAATTGGAACTAAAAGAAAACACAACTGCGCTTTACAAAAACACTGCTGGGAAGAATACCTAAGTCATCAAATAATAAATAAATAGTGTGACATCTATTTACCAAATCAATGTCACCTCCGCAAATGTGCAAAAGGTTGGTACTTTCCGAGTGCTTCAAGTTTGAAAAGGGTAAAGATATAATGTTCTCTAAAAGTACTCTCAGGCCGGGGGTGGTGGCTCATACCTGTAATCCCAGCACTTTGGGAGGCTGAGAGGGGTGGATCACTTGAGGTCAGGAGTTCGAGACCAGCCCGGCCCTGCCTCTACTAAAAAGGCAAAAATTAGCCTGGCATGGTGGCGGGCACCTGTAATCCCAGCTACTCGGGAGGCTGAGGCTGAAGAATGGCTTGAACTTGGGAGGTGAAAGTTGCAGTGAGCCAGGATTGTGCCACTGCACTCCAACCTGGGCAACAGAGCAAGACTCTGCCTCAAAAAAAAAAAAAAGTACTATCATGTGTTTTGCTCCTATCAATATTGAAACATTGGTGTCTCCTGTGACAAAAGGTGTTTTTCATCAAGGCACATATATTAAATAGACCAAAACATAACTTCCCAAATATCTTATAAGATTATCCTAGTAGTAGCTGAAATGAACAAAAATACCAATTTCCTTCAGTCATTATTGGTAAAACACCAACAAGACTCATAAGGTTGTATAATGGTAAATGCATACACATTTATTTAACATGCACACAGGGAGACTCAGAGTGATTGATTACCCACCTTGCAACATGTCTGGGAAGCTTATAGACTACCCTGGCAAATAAGGTTATGGGAGGGAGGAGAAGAGCGGTTCTGTTGAGGGCCCTGCTAGGGAGAATGAATGGGCCAGGGGAGAGAATAAGCTACAGTATCCTGTGAAAGGGTCTGTTCAGGTGTGCGGTATATTCTTAGTCTTACAGGGAGGGGAAAAGAAACAATTGTTCCTTTTGGTGGGTCTGGATCTTATGCAGGTAAAGGCTTTGTTGAGCTGGGAGCAGGGAAGGTCAGGGAGACCTTGAGGTCTCTAGCATGTCAAAGCCCCATATTTTGGGGTATCGGCTTCTGAGTCCCACCACTTAATAGTGATGAAACTGGTGAGTCTGTAATAGCCAGATCAAAGAAGAATCCAAAGAATGAGTATGTTTGTAGATCAGGAATATTGAATAATGAAATATATAGAGATCAGGAATATTGAAACTGGTTTTCCATGGGGGAAAGGAAGACTGTTGTCCTTCACAGGATAAACCTTATTTGCATGTCTATAGACAATAATTATTTAACATTGCCGTCAGTTGTTAAAATTTACAGAGTTGTCAAATAGCTCCAATGACCTCTAATTTTTCTTTAATCCAATTTTTCCCCTACAATCCCACCTTCTCTCAGTGCATTTAATCAGATACTTCCACTGCATCTCAATGACTAGATGGTCAGTTGACTTTCCTTTTATGTTTTGTTTGGGGTTTTCGAAGTTTTGTTTTTTTTGTTTGTTTTTTTTTTTTGAGATAGAGTCTCGCTCTTGTTGCCCAGGCTGGAGTGCAGTGGCTGGGATCTCGGCTCACCGCAGCCTTGACCTTTCCAGTTCAAGCGATCCTCCCACCTCAGTCCCCCAAGTACCTGGCACTACAGGCACACGCCACCACACCTGGCTAATTTTTGTATTTTTTTATAGAGATGAGGTCTCGCTACTTTGCCCAGGCTGGGGTCAGTTGACTTTCTAAGCTGTTCCCATCAGTTTCATGGTTTTCTTAGGTATATTCCTCCTGCTCTACCTACGACTAGATTGATCTGAACATAGACATAACAGAATACACAGAATTTGGAAGGGAATGATTAATTTACCAGCAAATACCTCATGCAAATTAAAAGGAATGGTACCATATATGATAAAATAAAATCTGAAGCATCTTAAAGATCACTTGGGCTGAGCACAGTGGCTCATACCTGTAATCCCAGCACTTTGGGAGGCCGAGGCAGGCCAATTGCTTGAGGCCAGGAGTTCAAGAGCAGCCTGGCCAACATGGGAAAGCCCCATCTTTACTAAAAATAAAATTTTAAAAATATCACGTTTCTGCTTTTACAAAAATAAACAACAGAACTATTCTGGCCCACATATTGAATATCTGGGTCTAGTTCATGTCTTTGGAAGCTGTGTGGAGTGCTTTATTTCAGCAAAGTTTTTTTTTTTTTTGGCGGGGAGTGTGGGGTTTGACATAAAGGATTATAAATGGATGATAAGGCTGCTTTGTAGTTTTTTAAGAGTCTAGGTCACTTAGCACAAAATTCTATAGATGCTAAATTAGATGACTTTAGTAAGAATAGTCAGGGGAAGGCCGGGTATGGTGGCTCACACCTGTAATCCCAGCACTTTGGGAGGCTGAGGAGGGCGGAGCACTTGAGGTCAGGAGTTCAAGACCAGCCTGACCAACATGGCAAAACCTTGTCTCTACTAAAAATCCAAAAATAGCCAGGCCTGGTGGCAGGTGCCTGTGGTCTCAGCTACTCAGGAGGCTGAGGTGGGAGAATCTCTTGAACCCAGGAGGCAGAGGTTGCGGTGAGCAGAGATTGTACCACTACACTCCAGACTCCAGACTCCAGCCGGGACGACAGAGGGAGACTCCATCTCAAAAAAAAAAAAAAAAGAATAGTCAGGGGAAGGTGTTATTCATTTGTCATTTGTTTATCTCTCTAATAACTTGTGTTTCAGAAAGATCTGAATCTGGGTGTCCGCTTTTTTTTTTTTTTGAATGGGATTTCAAATGGCATTGGCTGTAGAAGAGGGTGGGCCCCGGTACATAAAGCCACCAGAAGCGGATGGGCTTCTGCGTATAAAGCTATTGCTCTTGGCAGCTCTGTCTGAAGGAGGAGGACAAGAGACTCCCAGGAGAGGAAAGCGATTTTCATAGTGGCGGGCAGCAGCAGGAGCAGAAGTTGGATCTGAAGGCAGGAAGCCAGCTTGGTTCTAGAAAGAAAGAAACTGTGGGCACCGAAAAAACAGGTAACTCAAGGGATCCTCCTGCCTCGGCTTCTCAGATTCAGATTCCATTTGTATTAATTGAAGAATGTTATATGTGGCCAGACTTACAAGGTTGATTGGCCTGTCCTAGTTTTGCTTTATAGGCACTGTTTTCATCAGCAATTTTCTGGAACAGACTCATGTTCAAAGAACCTGTTCGGTTTTCCTATTATATGGAGGCCTTGCCCTGATGTGGAATTTAAATTTAAAATAGTCATTGTACCACTAGAAAAAGTCCAGAGCTACAGAGAGTTGTGCACAGTAAAATGCTTTGGAGGACGGAGAGTAGGATGCATTTCTTTAAATTGAGGTATAATCTACATACAAACAAAGATTTTAAGTTTCAGTGTTTATAATTGTATACCACCCGTGTAACTATATCCCATCAAGATACAGGATATTTCATCAACCCAGAAAGTTGCCTCCTGCCCTTTCACCGTCAATTCTCCACGATGACCGCAATTGTGATTTCTATCAGCATGAAGCAGTTTTGCCTGTTTTGGACCTGGAGTAAATGAAATCTTCATGGTGCGTCCTGTTTGTGTCTGGATTCCTGTACACAGGATAATGTTCGAGTTTGGTTTATTTTCTTCCGTGTATCAGTGATTTGTTTTTGTTTTTGTTTTTGTTTTCAAATTTCAAATCATCTTTATTGAAGTACATCTTTTTCTTTTAATCTGTTTTCTGTTGCTTGTAACAATACCTGAACGTGGGAAATTTAGAAATAAAAGAGCTTATTTCTTACAGTTATGGATGCTGGGAAGTCTAAGGTTTAAGGGGCACTTCTTTCTCATATGGACTCTAAAGAATCCCAAGGGGGGCACAGGTATCGCATGGTCAGATGGCTCAGGCTGCTAGCTCAGGACTTTCTCTTAGAAAACCACCAGTTCCCCTCCCATGATGACCCATTAACACATTAACCTTTGACTCCATTAATTCATGAATGAGCTAATTCATTCATGAGCACAGAGCCCTTATGATCACTTCTGAAAAACCCCACCCACCCCCACCTTTTTTTTACAACAGGGTCTCACTCTGTAGCCCAACCTGGAATGCAGTGGTGCAGTCATGGCTCACTGCAACTTTGATATCCTGGGCTCAAGGGATCCGCCTGCTTCAGCTTCTCAGTAGCTTGGACCACAGGCATGTACCACCATGCCCAGGCAATTTACTTAATTTTTTTTGTAGAACCATGTTCTCGCTATCTTGACCAGTCTGATCTTGAACTCCTGACCTCAAGCAATCCTGCCTCAGCCTTTCAAAGTGCTGGGATTATAGGTGTGAGCCACTGCACCTGGCCTGGGATTAAGATTTAACATGAGTTTTGAAGAGGACAGATATTCAAACCCTAGCAGTATGGTTTACAAATAAGAAAATGTGTATCGTAAGTGTATGGTATTAATACATGAGTTTGGACAAATGTTTGTAATCATCACCACAATCAAGGTGTAGAGTGTTTTAGTCACCCCAGGAAGTTCCCGTGTGCTCTACTGCAGTCACTCTCTTCCCTAACTCCCACCCCAGGCAACCCCCAATCCAATTTCCATCACTACAGGTAAGTTTTTCTTGTTTTAGGACTTTATATGTTAATGGAATCATACATTTTTGTGGCTGGACTCCTTGACACAGCAAATTTTTCTTTTTATATTCATTCAAGTATTTGCAATAGTTCACTCCTTTTTATTGCTCATTAGTATTGGTTGCCAAAGTTTATGATTGTTTATTCATTCCTCATTTAATGGACGTTTAGTTGCTTCTCGTTTTTTCACTAATATGAATATATGAACATTCTTAGATAGACTGCCAAATGATTTTCCGAAGGGTTGGTACCATTTTACATTCGTACAAGCAATGTATATGGATTCACTTGCTCTAAATCTTTGCCAACATTTGGTATGCTGGTCTCTGTAGCCATTCCAGTGCTAGTTTTCTCTCCTGGTTTTAACTTAGGATTTCTGATTACTTATGTTGAGTATCTTTGCATTTGCTCTTGGCCTGCTACATCTTTTGCAAAGTATTTAAATCTTTTGTTCATCTATTCTTATTGAGTTACAGGGGTTCTTTATTTTGGAGACAACTCCTTTATCAGATATTGCTTTTGTGACTATTTTCTCTTAAGTCTGTGGCTTCCCTTTCTAATTTATTTGCCTCTGTGTGTGGGGGGGGGCGGGGGGGGGGGGGGGGTTTTCTGTACAGACGAAAAAAAAAAATGTTATCCAGGCTGGTCTTGAACTCCCAGGCTCAAGTGACCCTCCTGCTTCAGCTTCCCAAAGTGCTGGGATTACAGTCGTGAGCCACTGCACCTGGTCTCTTTCCAGTTTCTTAACAGTACCTCTTGAGAAGCAGATGTGGCTTTTTTTTTCTTTTTTTGAGACAGAATTTCATTCTGTCGCCCAGGCTGGAGTGCCATAGCGCGATCTCGGCTCAATGCAACCTCCACCTCCTGGGTTCAAACGATTCTTCTACCTCAGCCTCCCGAGTAGCTGGGATTACAGGCTTGCGCCACCATGCCTGGGTAATTTTTGTATTTTTAATAGAGACAGGGTTTCACCATGTTGGTCAGAGTGGTCTCAAACTCCTGACCTTAAGTAATCCACCTACCTCGACCTCCCAAAGTGCTCGAACTATAGGCATGAGCTACGGCGCCCGGCCTCCTTTCCATTCAGTTTCTTAACAGTACCTCTTGATAAGCAGATGTGGCTTTTTGATGAAATCCAATTTATCATTTTTTTCTTTTAAGATTCTTTTTATCATTTCAAATATGTGCCAGTCCCTAGGTAACAAAGATCTGTTTCCTTCTGGATGGCATGCTGTGGGATTAGTTTTTGTTATGTCAAATTAGTTTTTGTGTATGGAGTGAGGCAGTGATCAGTAAGATGCCTTTCAAGTAAGATGAAGTTACAGCCAGAATACAATAACTCCCTAGAAGTTGGTGGAAGCAGCTTCCAATTTTTTTGTTTTTTTTTGTTTTGTTTTTTTTTTTTGAGACAGTCTCGCTCTGTCACCCAGGCCAGAGTGCTGTGGCACGATCTTGGCTTACTGCAGCCTCCACCTCCTGGGTTCAAGAGATTCTTGTGCCTCAGCCTCCCAAGTAGCTGGGATTATAGGAACCACCACCACGCCCAGCTAATTCTTTGGTATTTTTATTAGAGATGGGTTTTCACCATGTTGGCCAAAGTCAAAGGTGCTGGCTGAATCAGCACCTCTGTGTATCCCCACAGTGTCCATGGCCGTTTTCTTCAGGGCTCATGTGGTGTGCTGCAACAGGGTTAGGGGGCAGGTGCACTCTGGTTTGCTGTGCCGGTGCAGCTGGGAGACCTGCCCAGGGTCACTGTGGCTCCGGAGTGGAGCAAAGGCCAAAGCTCAGGGTTCACCTCCTCAATCTGCTGTTGTAACTAACACTGTGCCTCTGCAAACTCTCTCCTGTGCGTCCAAGTCCATGAAGGTAAGGTCTGTTGTGGATTTAGCTGCTCTGAGTCTCTGCTAAGAGGAGCAGCTGATGAATTGACTCTTTCTTTCTACTTTCAGCATCTTCACTGCATGTTTCAAATCGTGAGAGCCTGATAGGCTGAGTTTTGTTTGGGGAAAGTGCCTTTTTTTCCTGTTGTTGTCGTTAACACAGTCATTCTCTGTTGTCCAGGTTGGGGTGCAGTGGCGTGATCTCCACTCACTGCAACCTCCACCTCCCGGGTTCAAGTGATTCTCCTGCCTCAGCCACCCAAGTAGCTGGGATTACAGGCACCCACCACCACAACTGACTAATTTTTGTGTTATTAGTAGAGATGGGGTTTCACTATGTTGGCCAGACTAGTCTTGAACTCCTGACCTCAGATGATCCACCTGCCTTAGCCTCCCAAAGCACTGGGATTACAAGCATGAGCCACTTTTAAAAATTTTAATCTACTTTTAAAAAAATTTAAAAAATTTTTTAATCTACTGTTTACACAGTGTTCTTGTACCTTTTTAAAAAGTGATGGAGCTTATAGTAATGGGTGAGGATTACTGCTACAGCAGCAACTTTTAAAAGGACTATCTTGTGATTTGGAATGCACAGAAAATGAAGGGGAAAGGTAAACATCTGGCTTTCACAGGCATGAACTCAGAAAGTCAAGTCAATTCATGTCCTCACCTTAGAAGCGGTGGAAGCAAAGGGACGTTTAGAGCGCTTTTTAGAGACCGATAATATTACGAGGTCAAAATGGAACGATAAATGGAAAAAGGACAAAAGAACAGTCTATTCCAGAATAGTACTTTCTTGTGGAGAATGTGATCCTCCGAGACAGCACAGGTAGTTACTGTGTTTATAAGGGACATGTGTTCATATTTAGTCCTTTTTTTTCCTCTGCATTTTTTTTTTTTTTTCCAGACAGGGTCTCACTCTGTCGCCCAGACTGGAGTGCAGCGACATGATTACATCTCACTGCAGCCTCGAACTCCTGAGCTAAAGTGATCCTCTCACCTCAGCCTCCCAAGTAGCTAAGATTATAGGCATGCTCCACCACACCAGGCTAAATCTTTTTAGTTTGTTTTTTTCATCAACTTTATTTTAAGTTCCAGGGTACATGTGCACGATGTGCAGGTTTGTTACATAGGTGAACGTTTGCCATGGTGGTTTGCTGCACAAATCAACCCATCACCTCTGTACAAGCCAAGCATCCTTTAGCCATTCTTACTCCCCCTGCCTCCTCGTTCCCCTGGCAGACCCCAGGGCATGCTGCTCGCCCCCATGTGTCCATGTGTTCTCATTGTTCCGTTCCCACTGGCCAGGTTGCCGAGAAGAAGAAATGCTTTTACATTGTTGGTGGGAATGTAAATAAGTTCAACCACTGTGGAAGACGGTGTGGCAATTCCTCAAAGATTTAGAAGCAGAAATACCATTTGACCCATCATTCCTGTTACTGGGTATATACCCCAAGAAATAGAAATCATTGTATTATGAAGATACATGAACGTGTATATCTTTTTTTTTTTTTTTTTTAAGAGATTGGGCCTCGCTATGTTGTCCAGGCTGGTCTCAAACCCCTGACCTCAAGCAATCATCCTGCCCTGGCCTCCCAAAGTGTTGAGATTACAGGCATGAGCCACTGAGCCCAGTCTTCCTCTACAACTTCTAACTTAGTGCCATGCCCCATAGTAAGATAGTGTACATTATGATTATGTATTTGTATTTATATATTGCTGACCTAAACAGAAGTTTCAGAAAAAAAGCTTAGCCTTTCTCTGCAATGCATTCTGATAGTTAACATTTTTTGTACCATTAAAAAAATCCCAACACTTTGGGAGGCTGAGGTGGGTGGATCACCCGAGGTCAGGAGTTTGAGACCAGCCTGGTCAACATGGCAAAACCCCATCTCTACTAAAAACACAAAACTTAGCCGGGCATGGTGGGTGGCTTTAGTCCCAGCTACTCTGGAGGCTGAGGAAGGGGAATCACTTGAACCCGGGAGGAGGAGGTTGCAGTGAGCTGAAATCGTGCCACTGTGCTCCAGCCTGGGTGAAAGAGTGAGACTCCATCTCAAATAATAATAATAATAATAATCCTGTTTGCAACCCCATACTAAATTTCCTTGACACCACAATATGAAAATCACTGTTTTAAAATAAACTGAAATTGGATTTTTATTTTTATTTTTGAGACAAGATCTCACTCTTGCCCAGACTGGAGTGCAGTGGTGCGATCACCACTCACTAACACCTTGATCTCCTGGCCTCAAGTGACCCTCCTGCCTCAGCCTCCCAAAGTGCCGGGTACCATGCTCAGCTTAGAACGGGGATTTTGAGGATATAGGCAGGCTCTCTCAAACAGAAGATAAGAGGAAAGATAGCTGAACTTGGAATTAGGAAACTGAGGCCAAGTCCAGGCTCTGATGTTTGTTAAAGGTGAAAATTTGCACAAATCTTACTACCTCTAGCCCTCCATTTCCCCATCTATCCGGTGACAACCATCCCGCCTCCATGTGCCTCACAGAATGCTCAAGGAAAAATTAAATCATTTTCAAATGTAAAAATTATTTTAAAAGATTGCATAAGTAATTCAATTATCATGGTCCTAGTCATAAATGGCAAAGCACTTGCAAAGCTGAGGACCTTTCTGTCCTTTAAGGGAGGCAGCTAGGAAGTGAGATGCACTCAGGAAAACCAGGCAGTACTTGAATTCATTCTCAGTGGTGAGGCGTGACTCATGCCCTTCCCTCTGTAAGACTGCCTTCCCTAACTCCTGGATTCTTGCCTGTTCGTGACACTTCTTTTCATCCTTACCCTTCTTCAGGTAGGCTGTAATTGTTTGTTTATTCAATTCATTCAGCATCTTCCTTGAGTGCTATGTATTAGGTGCTAAGTTAGGCACTTAAGACAGAGCGGTGAACCAGGCAATATCCCCTGTTCTCCTGGGTTTGCGCTTTAGTAGGGCATGTATTATGTAGAGTTTTTTCCTGCTTGACTGTCCCAACTAAATCGATTTGGACAGCAGTATTAGAACCCTAAAGAGACAAAAAGATAGATCATCCAGCAGGCTTTCAGCAGCCTGTGGATCACTGTAGCAAAGTCATAGGTCTCAGATGCATGGAGAAGATGATGACCTGGATTTAGTGAACAAATCCATGGTCAGCAAAGGTGGAGAGGAGGCTCTGGATATAGAGGCAGCAGATACCACCGCAGCAAAACCACTCTTCAGAAGATGACCAAGCCTCCGTGATTACCTGTCCCGGACAGCCATTTCTATAGGATCATTAACAACAAAGAAAGAAAGCACCAGCAAACCCAGCAGCATTCCAGGAAGAAGAGAAAGCCCTGTTTTCAGGACTAAGGGAGTAGGTGAACCATCACTCTAATTTGCCTTTGGCAAAATTTTCACATCGTCAGCATTGCTCACTGATGCTGTAATGCTAGTTTCAAAATCTGATCGCCCTTGTCTCTCTACTGCTTACTCAAGGGCTGTGTTGACATAAACAGCATTTACCCTGTTAAACTTAAGAGAGGAATTATGCAGCTGTCTGGGGTCACCTTGGGAAAGGGTAGGGTGAGTGGCAAGCTGTAATGATGTGACTTAGTAGGTCCTTCCTACCTCCCCAACCCCTAGTAAAGCTCCTCACCCACTGGATACCTGGAATTCCACCCGGGTGACTTGCTATTCTGGAATGAGAATGCTTTTCCTTCTCTCTAGCCTGCTTTCAAACTGTAATTGACCCTAAAATCTCTATACATGAAACCATAATCTTTAGTATGAATGTGTTTATAAATACACATTTTTCCCCTCACTGTGGTTGTCATTAGGTTAATACCAGCAGCTGAGGGGGCCTCCGGAATGTGGGAGGGTGGAGTGGGTGAAAGGTTCCTGACGGGAGTAGAGAAACCTGGATTCAGATCTTGATCATGTGGTTTGAAGCCAGTGTTTAGGCATCTTCCATATGCTCCTCTGGGAATGTGGGGAAATGATATCTATTTTACAGTTATCATGTAGATTTAAGGAGATAGTATGCAGAAAAGCATCATACAACAAATTAGATTCCTTCCTATACATTTATCTCAGAGGAGTTAACCACATATAGGACCGTGAAAAATCTAAAAAGAGTTACAACAAGGCAAAGCTTGAGCTAAAATGTGGAGGAATTAGTGAATTTCCCTGGGCACATGATAATTCACATGAGATAGCAAGATGTTTTCAAATATAGCCACCATACAATGACTGTTTTTTGTTTTTTCTGTGCAGTGACAAATGAGATCCTCTGTTGGGCTTTATGTCTAAAGCTTGAATTTCAAGCAATTTCCTCACTTAAGATCAGGAGTTCAAGACCAGCCTGGCCAACACGGTGAAACCCCATCTCTACTAAAAATATAAAATTATCCAGTCATGGTGGTGGGCATCTGTAATCCCAGCTACTTGGGAGGCTGAAGCAGGAGAATCGCTTGAGCCAGGAGGCGCAGGTTGCAGTGGGCTGAGATCATGCCACTGCACTTCAGCCTGGGCAACAGAGCAAGACTCCATCTCAAAAAAAAATCAGGTTTTCATCACATCAAAGATGCTAAAAAGAATAAGCATCACTTAATTTTCTCTTTGTTTCCATTTGATCAGCCATGGATTGTTACAGAACTTCACCAAGCAATTCCTGGATTTACCCCACTGTGATCCTCTGCATATTTGGTTTTTTCTCCATGATGAGACCCTCAGAACCATTCCTTATCCCATATTTATCTGAACCAGATAAAAACCTGTCCAGTGCAGAGGTAAGTTAACATACATACGTATCTTAATGCGGTTTTTTAAATTTTACAGGACTTGAACAAGGATACGGGGCTTCCCTCAACTTGAAATAAGATGAACACATTAAACTCAGTGAGCCCGATTTTCATAATATGTGTCACATAAAGAACTTTTCAAACTATTTCCTCCTCATACTTGCAGAAAATTGCAGCCAAAACACATTACATGTGTTAACAAATTTTTAACTCGCATAGAGTGCTAACATTTGTGTTAATGATAGGAGCCTTTCAGGTCTCCATTGATTCTATTATACTAATCCTAAAACAGCATCACTGGCAGGCACAGGATCTAAATCTAAATAAACTCTCAGGCTGCTGAGGGATAAGCAGGAGCTAAAGAATTGTGGTATTTCTTTATGACACTGTTTACCAGCAGGTGAGCCATTAACAGCTTTATCTCCCAGCCCTTGCCTCCTTCTGAGAAATGCCAGATTCTCTTACTTAAAAGAGCAACGTCTTTTTTGTTGTTGTTTGACATGGAGTCTCACTCTGTCATGCAGGCTGGAGTGCAGTGGTGTGATTTTGGCTCACTGCAACCTATGCCTCCCAGGTTCAAACAATTCTCCTGCCTCAGCCTCCTGAGTAGCTGGGACTACAGGCATGAGCCACCACGCCTGGCTAATTTTTGTATTTTTAGTAGAGACAGGGTTTCACCATGTTGGCCAGGCTGGTCTCGAACTTCTAGCCTCAAGAGATTCGCCCTCCTCGGCCTCCCAAAGTGCTGGGATTACAGACATGAGCCACTGCCCCCGGCCCCGCATTTCTTTATAAGAAGTACAACAAGAAAATGCACTGACCTAACTGTAAAATTACCCTGGGCTGATTTTACAATCTCCAGCCTCAGCCTTGAAAACACTATGTAAAGTGTGTGGCTTCAACTGCAAGGCTAATTGGTGCCTCGGGTGGTGAGGTGGCAAGGACAGAAAGGCAAGCTTGTTCTGTAGTATCAGATCACTTAGGGACAACCATGTTTCCGAGTTGCTCAGGTTGAAGCATGCCACAATGAAGACAACAAAGGACAGATGCAGGGTCAGAAGCAACTCAATGAGTCCACTGGGGTCTGCTTCTGCAGCCACTGTGGACCAGTTAATAGATCCTCCCTCCAAGGAGCAGCTCAGTTGTGTGGTCTTTGCCCTGTGGTCTCCTGCTTTCTCCAGCAACCTCAGTGATCCAGGTGTCAAGGTGGGTAAGTTCAGTGATTTGAGACGTTGTGGCACTCACCCATCATGCCCCACAGATCAGCAACTCCAGTCCTTCCTATTATGAAAATTGATATCCTATGCATTTCTGACTAAATCCATGAGATGATCCATATTAAATTGAGGTACAGACAAATCAGCAGAATGGTTAGGGGGAGACGGGGGAAGGTTGGGAACCTAGTAAATTTGCCCAGGAAGGAAAATGAGATGCATTACTTGCTTCCACTCTATAATGTGGCAAAGTTATTTACTCTTTCCCTATCTTCCCATATCTTTCCAGATGTTGGAAGGACTGAAACATTTGACATAGTGATAGATCACATGAAAATAAAGGCTGTTGGATTCTTTTTGTTGTTGTTGCTGAGATGGAGTCTTGCTCTGTTGCCCAGGCTGGAGTGCAGTGGCACGATCTCGGCTCTCTGCAACCTCTTCCTCCCAGGTTCAACCGATTCTCCTGCCTCAGCCTCCCGAGTAGCAGGGATTACAGGTGTCCGCCACCATGCCTGGCTAATTTTTGTATTTTTAGTAGAGACAGGGTTTCATCCTGTTGGCCAGGCTGGTCTCGAACTCCTGACATCGTGATTCACCTGCCTCAGCCTCCCAAAATGCTGGGATTACAGGCTTGAGCCACTACGCCCAGCCTGGATTCTTTTAACATTATAGTCTACTTGTCTAATGTTAGTATTTGAACAAGAAAGAAATGGTATTTTTTAAGAATCTTGGGCCGGGTGTGGTGGCTCACGCCTGTAATTCTAGCACTTTGGGAGGCTGAGGCAGGTGGATCACCTGAAGTCAGGACTTCAAGACCAACCCGATCAACATGGTGAAACCCCGTTTCTTCTAAAATACAAAAATTAGCCGGGCATGATGGCGGGTGCCTATAATCCCAGCTACTCGGGAGGCTGAAACGGGAGAATGGCCTGAACCCGGGAGACGGTGGTTGCAGTGAGCCAAGATCGGGCCACTGCACTCCAGCCTGGGTGGCTGAGCAAGACTCCATCTCAAAAAAAAAAAAAAAAGAATCTGAAAAACGTAGAAGTGTCCAAACGCTTTTTAACTCATCTACTCAACTGTACATACTATTTAAACTTAATATATAATTCAGATTGCACAATAAGCCAATATATTCTTCTACCGGGCTTTATCTAAGTGTATAAGTTGGTTGGTTTTTACCAATGGGAAAGGAGACTACCTTTTCTTAGTGATTTCCTTGAAAATGAGTTTTCTCATTATGTTTCTCCGTAACGCGAATAATTTCCAATTGGATGCAGAATTTGAGATACAAACCACAGGTACCTTAGTAAAGTACCAGTGCTTCACGGTCATGCATTGTACTAACTTTGCAGATAACAAATGAGATATTCCCTGTTTGGACATACTCCTACCTGGTGCTGCTGCTGCCTGTGTTTGTCCTCACCGATTACGTCCGCTACAAGCCGGTCATCATCTTGCAAGGTATCAGTTTCATCATTACCTGGCTGCTGCTCTTGTTTGGCCAAGGAGTGAAGACCATGCAGGTTGTAGAGTTCTTCTACGGGATGGTGACCGCCACCGAGGTGGCCTACTACGCCTACATATACAGCGTGGTCAGCCCCGAACACTACCAGAGAGTGAGTGGCTACTGCAGGAGCGTCACGCTGGTCGCCTACACAGCAGGGTCCGTGCTGGCCCAACTCTTGGTATCCCTGGCGAACCTGTCATACTTTTACCTCAACGTCATATCCTTGGCCTCTGTCTCCATAGCCTTCCTTTTCTCACTTTTCCTACCAATGCCCAAGAAAAGCATGTTTTTTCATGCAAAACCCAGCAGAGAAATAAAGAAGTCATCGAGTGTGAATCCAGTATTAGAGGAAACTCACGAAGGTGAAGCGCCAGACTGTGAAAAGCAGAAACCCACATCAGAAATACCCAGCACTTCAGGGAAGCTGAATAAGGGCCAGCTGAACAGCCTGAAACCCAGGAATGTGACTGTGGAAGTTTTTGTGCAGTGGTTCCAAGATCTGAAGGAGTGCTACTCCTCAAAACGTCTTTTCTACTGGTCTCTCTGGTGGGCTTTTGCCACAGCAGGTTTTAACCAGATTTTGAACTATGTTCAAATCCTGTGGGATTACAAGGCACCTTCCCAAGATTCTTCCATCTATAATGGGGCTGTAGAAGCTACTGCAACCTTTGGAGGTGAGCAAATGTCACTTAATCTTCCTTTGTTGGCTTTTCCCCCTTAAGACCGTTTCTCCAGGTACCGAACTTCATGGTACGAATTAGCTCTGTTCAGAAGGCAGCATAATTTTTTTTCAATCAAGAATGAAAGTCACTGGAAAAACAAGAATACCATGATTTTCTACTGTATTGTAGTTCCAACAAGTAACTCTTTTTTTTTTTTTTTTTTTTTTTTGAGACAGAGTGTCGCTCTGTCACCCAGGCTGGAGTGCAGTGGTGTGATCTCAGCTCACTGCAACCTCCACCTCCCAGGTTCAAGCTATTCTCCTGCCTCAGCCTCCCAAGTAGCTGGGACTACAGGCATGTGCCACCACGCCCAGCTAAGTTTTTCTGTATGTTTAGTAGACATGGGGTTTCACCATGTTGCCCAGGATGGTCTCGATCTCTTGACCTCATGATCTGCCCGCCTCAGCCTCTCAAAGTGCTGGGATTACAGGCATGAGCCACTGCACCCAGCCACAACAAGTAACTCTTAGGAGCTCAGGGCTTAGCACCAAACAATGAAATTCTAGTTGAATCCCTAAGATTCCAATTCATCATTAGCACAAAGGTTAATAACATGCCCTGTTCTTTTAGGATTATTTTTAATATCAAAATATATACATATATGTGTGTATGTTTTTATTATTTTAGAAAATAAATTAAGGATTCCAAATTCTCACTGAGGGTTTCGTTAATACAGGCTTTGAACTAAGTAGCATGCACCTAAAACAGTTCTAGGCTATACACTAACAACTTTCAAAAGCAGCTTTCTCATGATATTTAAATGAGGGGTGAAAGAGATGTGAAAGTCAGGATTTTAATATCAGAGGGAAATCTGTCTTTGAAGTTTAATCTACAATAAATGTTTATTTCCTAATAACTGGAAGCTTAAATGTCAAATGAGACTTTGAAGGTATTTTTTAGGAAGTGAGATTTTGCCCCACCCTCATTTACAAAAGGTTTTAGAAAACTCATGTGACCTCTATTTTATTATTATCTCCCTTTTGGGAAGCTTCAAGTTTAACTCCTGGAAACTAGGACTGTGCCAGAATTGCTTCACTGAAATTGTTGCTCCTACATTCCAAATCCATGGGGGGAAAATAATTATTTTTTTTTCCTCTGTAGTCATGATCGTATGTGGGAAAGTTAGTCATATGTCTGTGTAGTACTTTGAAATCTAAATACCTTTTGTTTATTTATTTATTTTAGACAGAGTCTTACTCTGTTACCCAGACTGGACTGCAGTGGCATGATTTCAGCTCATTGCAACCTCTGCCTCCCGGGTTCAAGCGATTCTCCTGCCTCAGCCTCCTGAGTAGCTGGGATTGCAGGCACCTGTCACCATGCTGGCTAATGATTGTATTTTTAGTAGAGACGGAGTTTCACCATGTTGACCAGGCTGGTCTCTAACTCCTGACCTCAAGTGATCCACGCCCTTCGGCCTCCCAAAGTGCTGGGATTACAGGAGTGTGCCACTGTCCCCAGCCCTAAATACCTTTTACTTTTGTTGAAGAGAACCACACACAAGTACTAACCCTAATTACTGTCAATTATTCAATTTCTTGAACTCTGTCAGTCTATACCGATGTTTTCACCCAAAGCTTCTCAAGTAAATTATGTCAGATGTTGAAGACTTTAGAGTGGAGATTGGAAATAAGACTAAGATTACTAAAGATTCATAATAAAGACTAACACTAGGTGGGGCAAGAAAAAAGACTAAAGCTATCCATGTAACACATCTGATACTCATCACTGAAAAAGACTTACAACAAAAACTGAGAAAAGAAAGGCAAATAGAGAGGCCAGATGTGTTCCCAGAGAATTGATTTCATCCTTTTCCATCCCTACATGTTGTGTTGAGTGACTAGGTTAACGTATCATTTCTCCTTACACTGCTGTGGTTAGGAACCTTTCTGGCCCCTCTGGAGAGTACAGTGCCTGGTATATAGTTGATACTAATTAAAAGTGTGATGACTAAGTGACTGAAAGAATAGCAAGTGAAAAGAAAAGCCAGAAGAAGACGTGGTTGAGAAAAGGATAGATCCACATTCAGGTCGATCACACAATTTTGTGAGAGCAATATATTTATCTTTCAGAATTACCCGAGACCTGGGTTTTTAAGAGAGGGCGTTGATGTTTTCTTGCATGCAAAGTCATTGTGTTTGATTGCCTTCGATGTTTTGTTTTCAGGGGCTGTGGCTGCCTTTGCAGTGGGTTATGTGAAAGTCAACTGGGACCTTCTGGGAGAGCTGGCTCTGGCGGTCTTCTCAGTTGTCAATGCAGGTTCTCTATTTCTCATGCATTACACAGCCAACATCTGGGCGTGCTATGCTGGCTATTTGATATTCAAGTCCAGCTATATGCTTCTTATAACCATAGCAGTGTAAGTTTTACCAACCACTCTTAAAACTGAACTGTATTATTCTCTCTTCTGTCTTCCTAAGCTTTCTCTAAGAACTTCAGAAGGATTTTAGTCAATTGCAATATTAAATGTTGACTACTTTATATTAAATTAGACACAACTAAGCCAACTTTCCGTTTAACTATTTGCTCTCTGAATATTGCTACAATATACCTTTAGTCATCAAGGGAAAAAACTCTGTAGGTTTATAAACCAAAAGCAATGATACATTGTCAGGTTTTTCTTTTTGTTTTGTTTGGTTTGAGAGATGGTCTGGCTCTCTTGCCCAGGCTGGAGTGTAGTGGTGTGGTCACGATCACGGCTCAGTGCAGCCTTGACTTCCCAGGCTCAGGTGAGTCTCCAACCTC
Organism: Mandrillus leucophaeus; assembly: GCF_000951045.1. Lineage (NCBI taxonomy): Eukaryota > Metazoa > Chordata > Mammalia > Primates > Cercopithecidae > Mandrillus > Mandrillus leucophaeus. The sequence goes on from NW_012102887.1 coordinate 1,363,998, forward strand.
AACCTTCTGAGCAGTTGGGACGACAAGCATGTGCCACCATACCTAGCTAATTTTTCACATTTTGTAAAGATGGGGTTTCACTATGTTGCTCAGGCTGGTCTCAAACTCCTGGGCTCAAGCGATCCACCTACCTTGGCCTCCCAAAGTGCTGGAATTACAGGTGCGAGCCACTACATCTAGCAACATTGTCAGGTTTTGATTTGTTTATTTCCAGCAACTTTCCACATAAGGTGTGATGTGATCTGCTTTTAAATGGTTAGGTTTAGATTTCATTCCTACTTTCATTTGGTTGCTGGAGAAATTCTAGGCACATACTTTTGTGACACAAAAGATTCTCAGGAAAGTTATTAAGAAGTTGGAGACTAAAAAAAGTAGATGCAAAGATAACAAGAAACCTTTAGCTGTAGTCATATATGGAACCAAGTAGTTTTTCTTTTCTTTCTTTCTTTTTGAGACAGGGTCTCACCTGGGCAGGAGTGCAGTAGTGCAAACATAGCACACCACAACCTTGATCTCCTGGGCTCAAGCAGTCCTCCCAACTCAGCCTCCTGCGTAACTGAAACCACTGGTGCACACTACCATGCCTGGCTAAATTTTTAATGTTCATTTTTGTAAAGACAGAGTGTCGCTGTGTTCCCCAGGCTGGTCTCGAACCCCCGGGCTCAAGTAATCCTCTGGCCTCAGCTTCCCAAAATGGTAGGATTACAGGTATGACCCACCTTGCCAGGTCTAGTTCTTAATCATTTTCTAAAAATGATTTCTGGGATTTAGAGTTTCCTATCATTTTTGCTTCTCAGAGATCTCTTTAAGAAAGAGATCTTTACGAAAGAGATCTCAGCTCTTTAAGAAAGAGATCTTTCTTTAAGATCTTTAAGAGATCTCGTTGTTTCTCAGAGATCTCTTTAAGAAAATGATTAAAAAACCATTTGGTTTCATATAAAAGTACAGCTAAAGCTGACTGCAGAAAATATGCTTTGCTATTAACCAAAAGAGATGAGAAACATTTGAATTTCAAATTGCATGAAAGAAGTGGAGACAACAGCTTCATCGAGTTTTGGTTTTAATTTGTGAAAAAAGTGTTTTATAAACAATTTACCACACAGAAATATGAGCACTCCAGGGAAAAAATCATCAAAGGAAAAAAAAATTAGTTGGTATGTTTATTTTCTTCATGGAAATCTCTTAGTTTAATCAGAATCATGCATCTTAGGTTGCTTTTTTTTTTAATGTGAGGATTTTGTTAAATGATAAAGGATTATATCATTTCTTTGCATTAAAAAAGAAATATTCATGGCTGGGCACAGTGGCTCACATCTGTAATCCCAGCACTTTGGGAGGCCAAAGCAGGTGGATCACCTGAGGTCAGGAGTTCAAGACCAGCCTGGCCAATATGGTTAAACCTCGTATCTACTAAAAATACAAAAATTAGCTGGGCATGGTGGTGAGCACCTGTAATCCCTGCTACTGGGGAGGCTGAGGCAGAAGAATCACTTGAACCTGGGAGGCGGAGGTTGCACATTCTCATCAGCATTTATTGCTTGTCTTTTGGATAATTCTAATTGAAGTGAGATAATATCTCATTGTAGTTTTGATTTCCATTTCTCTGATCAATGATGTCGAGCACCTTTTCATGTATCTGTTTGCCATTTGCATGTCTTTAAAGAAACGTCTATTCAGATTTTTGCCCATTTTTCATCTGATTATTAGACTTTTTTTCCCTATAGAGTTGTTTGAACTCCTTCTATAGTCTGGTTTTTAACCCCTTGTCTCGTGGGTAGTTTGCAGATTTGTTTTTCCATTCTGTGGGTTGCCTCTTTCCTTGGCTGTGCAGGAGCTTTTTAACTTGATGTGATCCCATTTGTCCATTTTTGCTTTGGTTGCCTGCATTTGTGGGGTACTCAAGAAATATTTGCCCACTCCAATGTCCCAGAGAATTTCCCCAATGTTTTCTTGTAGTTGTTTCATAATTTGTTTTCTTGTAGTTGTTTCATAATTTGAGGTCTTAGATTTAAGTCATTAATCCATTTGGACTTGATTTTGTATATGGTGAGAAATAGGGGTCTACTTTCATTCATTCTTCTGCATATGGATATTCAGTTTTCCCAGCACCATTTACTGAAGAGACTGTCTTTTCCCCAATGTATGTTCCTGGCATCTTTGTTGAAAATGAGTTTACTGTAGATGTGTGGGTTCACTACTGGGTTTCTGGGTTCACTCTTCTGTTCCATTGGTCTACATGTCTGCTTTTATGTCAGAACTATGCTGTTTTGGTTACTATAGCTCTATAGTATAATTCAAAGTCAGGTAATGTGATTCCTCCAGTTTTTTGTTGTTGTTGTTGTTTCATTTTGTTTTGTTTTGCTTAGGATAGCTTTGACTATTCTGGGTCTTCTGTGGTTTCACATAAATTTTAGAATTGTTTTTTCTATGTCTGTGAAGAATATCCTTGGCATTTTTATAGGGATTGCATTGAATCTGTAGATTGCTTTGGATAGTATGGGCATTTTAACAATACTGATTCCTCCAGTCCACAAATATGGAATATTATTCCATTTTGTGTGTGTGTGTCCTCTTCAATTTCTTGTATCAGTGTTTTATAGTTTTCATTGCAAAGATCTTTCACTTCTTTAGTTAATTCTTAGGTATTTTATTTTATCTATTGTAAATAGGATCACTTTTTTGATTTCTTTTTCATATTGTTCTCTGTTTGCATATAGAAATGTTATGGAGTTTTGTATGTTGATTTTATGTCCTGCAAATATACTGAACTTATTTATCAGCTCTAATAGTTTATTGGTAAGAGTCTAAGTTTTCCTAAATGTAAGATCATATCGTCTGCAAGCAAGGATAATTTGACTTGATCCTTTCCAATGTGGATGCCCTTTATTTCTTTCTCTTGTCTGATTGTTCTAGATAGGACTTCCAGTGCTATGTTGAATAGTGGTGGTAAAAGTAGGCATCCTTGTCAGTTTTCTCCCATTCAGTCTGATACTAGCTGTATGTCTGTCATATATAGCTTTTATTATATGGAGTATGTTCCTTCTATACCCAGTTTTTTAAGGGTGTTTATCAAGAAGGGATGTTGAATTGTATCACATGCTTTATTTAGCATCAATTGAATGATCATAGTTTTTGTCCTTCATTCTGTTGATGTGACTTATCACATTGATTGATTTGCATATGTTAAATGATCCTTGCATCCCTGGGATAAATCCCACTTAGTCATGATAGATTATCTTTCTCATGTATTGTTGAATTCAGTTTGCTAGTATTTTGTTGAGAATTTTTGCATTGATATTCATCAGAGATTGGCCTGTAGTTGTTTTTTGTTTTTAATGTGCCTTTGTCTGGTTTTGCTGTTAGGGTAATACTGGCCTGGTAGAATGAGTTTGGAAGTGTTCCCTCCTCTGTTTTTTAGAATAATTTGGATAGGATTGGAATTAGTTCTTTTATAGAATTCAGAAGTGAAGCCATTGGGTCCTGGGCTTTCCTTTAGTGGGAGGCTTTTTATTATGTCTTCAATCTCATTACTTGTTATTGGTCTGCTCAGGTTTTGGATTTCTTCATGGTTCAATCTGCATAGGTTGTTTGTATCTAGGAATTTATCCATTTCTTCTAGATTTTCCAATTTATTGGCATATACTTGATCACAGTAGCCACTGATGATTCTTTGAATTTCTGCAGTATTGGTTTTAATGTCTCCTTTTACATCTCTAGTTTTATTTACTTGGGCCTTATCTCTTTTTCTTAGTCTGGCTAAAGGTTTGTCAATTTTATCTTTTCTAAAATCCAACTTTTTGTTTCATTGACCTTTTGTATTGTTTTCTTCATTTCAATTTCATTTCTTTCTGCTCTGATGTTTATTATTTCTTTTCTTCTACTAATTTTGGGTTACGTTTACTCTTGCTTTTCTAGTTCTTTAAGATGCATCATTAGGTTATTTATTTGAGGTGTCTCTTCTTCTTTTTTTTTTTTTTTTTTTTTAAGAGACAGGGTCTTACTGTGTTGCCCAGGCTGGAGTGCACTGGCATGATCATCTCTACTCACTGCAACTTCTGCCTCCTGGGCTCAAGTGATCCTCCTGCCTCAGACTCCTGAGAAGCTGGGACCACAAACGTGCACCACCACGCCTGGCTAATTTTTTGTATTTTTGGTAAAGACGGAGTTTCACTATATTGACCAGGCTGGTCTAGAACTCTGGAGCTCAAGTGATTCATCTGCCTCAGCCTTGCAGAATGCTGGAATTACACACATGGGCCACCACACTCGGCCTCTCTTCTTTTTTTATGTAGGCACTTGTAACTATAAACTTCCCTCTTAGTACTGTTTTCACTGTGTCCTATAGGTTTTGGCATGTTGTGTTTCCGTTATCATTTGTTTCAAGAAATTTTTCAATTTCTCTCAATTCCTCGATTTCTTCATTGACCCACTGGTCATTCGGGGCATATTGTTTAATTTCCATGTGTTTCTATAGTTTCCAAAATCTCTCTTGTTGATTTCTAGTTTTATTCTATTGTGGTCAGAGACAATGTTTGATATTAATTATTTCAAATATTTGAATATGTTTTAAGAGTTGTTTTGTGACCTAACATGGTTTATCCTTGACAATGATCCATATGCTGAGAACAGTATGTATTCTGTGGCCAATGAAAAGTTCTGTAAATATCTATTAGGTCCATTTTTTCTATAGTACAGATTAAGTCTGATGTTTCTTTATTGATTTTCTATCTGGAAAATCTATCCAGTGCTGAAAGTGGGGTTTTAAAGTCTCTAGCTATTATTGTATTGCATTCTCTTATCTCTTTCTAGTTCTAATATTTGCTTTATATATGGGTGCTCCAGTGTTGGGTGCATATATATTTACAATTTTTATATCCTCTTGCTGAATTGACCCTTTTATCATTGTATAATGACCTTTGTCTCTAGTTTCTGTCTTGAAATCTATTCTCTCTGCTATAAGTATAGCTACAAACCCTGTTTTTTTGTTTATTTCCATTGGCATGGCATACCTTTGTCCATCACTCCATTTTCAGTCTATGTATGTCTTTATAGGTAAAATGTATTTCTTGTAGGCAACAGATCATTGGGTCCTTCTAAAAATCCATTCAACCACTCTCTTTTGAAGAGTTTAAACTGATACATAAGGACTTACTCCTGTTATTTTGTTATTTCTTTTCTGGTTTTGTGGCCTTTTTCCTTTTCTTTCTTCCTTTTAGTGAAGGTGGTTTTCTCTGGTGATATAATTTAATTTCTTTTTTACTTTTTGGGTATCCATTGTATGTTTTTCAATTTGAGATTACCATGAGGCTTGCAAATACTATCTTATAACCCATGATTTTAAGCTGGTAACAACTTAAGACTATTTGCATAAACAAACAAGCAAAAAGAAAACTAATAAAAACTCTACAGTATAACTTTGTCCTCCTGCTTTTTAACTTTTTGTTGTTTCTATTTATATCTTACTGTACTGTCTTGAAAATTTGTAGTTACTATTTTTGATTGGTTCATCTTTTAGTCTTTCTACTTACAAGAGTAGTTTATACACCTGTTGCAGTGTGATAATATTCTGTGTTGTTCTATGTGCTTATTATCGCAAGTGAGTTTTGTGCCTTTACATGTTTTCTTATTGCTCATGAACGTCCTTTTCTTAGAGATGGAAGTACTCCCTTTAGCATTTCTTGTAGGACAGGTCTGGTGTTGATGAAATCCCTCAGCTTCTATTTGTTTGGGATGGTCTTTATTTCTCCTTCAGGTTTGATGTTTTCACTGGATATACCATTCTAGGGTAAAGGTTTTTCGCCTTCAGCACTTTAAATATGTCATGCCACTCCCTGGTTCTAAGTCTTTTCTAAGACTGAAAAGTGTGCTGCCAGACATGGGGCCTCTATTGTATGTTATTTATTTCCTTTCTCTTGCTCCTTTTAAAATCCCTTTTTTTTTTTTTTTTTTTTTTGAGAAGGAGTCTCGCTCTGCAATCCCGGCTCACTGCAACCTCCACCTCCTGGGTTCAAGCGATTCTCCTGCCTCAGCCTCCTGAGTAGCTGAGATTACAGGCACACACCACCACGCCTGGCTAATTTTTGTATTTTTAGTAGTGATGGGGTTTCACCATGTTGGCCAGGATGGTCTTGATCTCTTGACCTTGTGATCCACCTGCCTTGGCCTCCCAAAGTGCTAGGATTACAGGTGTGAGCCACAACGCCCAGCCTAGAATCCTTTCTTTATCCTTAACCTTTAGGAGTTTGATTATTAAATGCATTTAAGTAGTCTTCTTTGGGTTAAATTTGCTTGATGTTCTGTAACCTTGTCCTCAGATATTGATATCTTTCTCTAGTTTTGGGAAGTTCTCTGATATTATCCCTTTGAATTAACTTTCTACCTCATCTGTTTCTTTACCTCCTCTTTAAGGCCAATAACTTAGATTTTCCCTTTTGAGGCTATTTTCTAGATATTGTAGGTGTGCCTCATTCTTCTTTTTTCTGTTGTCTCCTGACTGTATTTTTAAATAGCTTGTCTTCAAGCTTGCTAATTATTTCTTCTGCTTGATCAGTTCTGCTGGTATGAGATTCTGATGCATTCTTCAGTATGTCAATTGCATTTTTCAACCCCAGCATTTCTGCTTGATTCTTTTTAATTATTTCAATCTCTTTATTCAGTTTATCTGACAGAATTCTCAATTCCTTGGTTTGTGTTATCTTGAATTTCTTTGAGTTTTCTTAACACAGCTATTTTGAATTCTGTGTCTGAAAGGTCATATATCGGTTTCACCAGGATTGGTCCCTGGTGCCTTATTTAGTTTGTTTACTGAGAACATGTTTTCCTGGATGATCTTGATGCTTATGGATGTCCATCAGTGTCAGGGTATTGAAGAGTTGTATTTATTGTAGTCTTTGCTCTCTGGGCTTTTTTGTACCTGTCCTCCTTGGGGAGGCTTTCTAGGTATTCAGAAGGTTTTGGGTGTTACGATCTAAACTTTATCTGCATTAGGGAGCACCCCAAGCCCAGTAACACTGTGGTTCTAGCAGACTCTTAGAGGTACTGCTTTGGTGATCTTGGATAAGATCCAGAAGAATTTTCTGGATTACCAGACAGAGACGCTTGTTATTTTCCCTCACTTTCTCCTAGACAGTCTCTCTCTTTCTCTTTGCTGGACTACCTGGAGCTGGAGGTGGGTGACACAGGTACCCCTGTGGGCACTAATTTCTATCTTTTGAAGACTTCCACCCATGTTATGGTTAAAATGCTTATTTATGTTTAATGATAGATTTCAGATTGCAGTTAATCTGAGTGTGGAACGCTATGCCCTGGTATTTGGAATCAACACCTTTATTGCCTTGGTGATTCAGACCATCATAACTGTGATTGTAGTAGATCAGAGAGGGCTCAACTTGCCAATCAGCATTCAGGTAAGCTGTAATACTTCTGTTTTCAACTCGGTAACCTCAAAGGTTTCTCAACCTTGCAACAAGCAATATTTAAATTTCTTGAGTTCCTTGGTTAAGCAAATTTTAATATATACAACTCCTTAATTATCATACTGTAACACACCAAGTATGTTTTGAGCAATAATTGCAACTAGGACAACATTTACCTGGATAATGCAGGTAAGAAGTAACTTCAGTGCTTAAATTTATTCTTGGAGACATTGAATGTAACATTGCACCAGCCTCCAAACAAAGACATAGAGACAAATCAATGAATTTTAGTGTTTTTTTGTTTTGTTTTGTTTTTTACTATTGATGGTAGTAGCTATGATTTTAACCCAAGCAATCTGCTCTGAAGCCAAGACTCTTAGTCACTGTATTGCTTACATCTTCTTACTTGATCTTGATTTCTTACTTGATCTTGATTTCTTACTTGATAGGAGAGTATTGTTCAACCTAAATGACCCCACATTAAAAACCTGGGTCTCAGTTAACCCATAATCCAAGCAAATCAACAGTATTATGTTGTATTATCATTGACATAGATGGTCATATTTTATATGTGGCTAATTATTTGTTTTTCTCCAGTTTTTAGTTTATGGGAGCTATTTTGCAGTAATTGCTGGAATTTTCCTAATGAGAAGCATGTATATTATCTACTCAACCAAATCCCAGAAGGATGTACAGAGCCCTGCTCCAAGCGAGAATCCAGATATGTCTCACCCAGAGGAAGAGAGTAATGTCATCTTGTCAACAAAACTCTAACCTCATTGCAATAATTGCAGCAGTGGCTTTTAAAGCTATGCAATAATAAGGAAGGATTTTAAGATGGGTGGCATATGTTTTGCCATAACTTGACATGCTTTTTGCAAATCGGGATTCCAATGGACCTTTCAAAACCACAATGAAACCTCAGCTTTAGACGAGTTCTCTATCTGCCCAATTTTACTGGATGCAATTGACAGAACCCATCGTCATAATTAAACAACCCATATTGGGGACCCCCCTGTGACCAGTAGCAGCTGGAAAATTCTGGTTTTTCTCACTTGTACGGACATGCAGATGGTGTGGAACCAAACCATGAGAAAACTCCAGCCATCCTGGAGTTGGCATTCACCATTTGTGGGGAGAAACACTAACTGGACGGACCCTATTCCTTGGCTTAAATACTTGTTGATCTTACCAAAGAAGTCAACGCATGGGACCTTTTTGTCACACGAGCCATTTTCTTTCTTCTTCTAATAAGTGTATTTCTGTTTAAGTTACAGTTCTCCAAGAGAATTACAAGGTTTATCCCATTTCTAAGGGCTTGTCTTCAACTCTGATAACAGCATTATTCACAAGTTATGATTTGATAGTATTATTATTTAATTTTTTATGATTATTTTCCATGTTGTGCCCTGAGTTTTGCTGTTGAAAGTCTACCTCAAGAATAGCTCCAGACCCTCTTGTGTATTTGCAGAATGACACTCAGGTCATTTCCCAGTGGCCTGGGAGAGGCAGGGAGCCTTCTCTCCACTACCATATAGAGGTGTTAATGCATCTATGGGCCAGGTGCAGTGGCTCACTCCTGTAATCCCAGCAATTTGGGAGGCCAAGGTGGGAATTTTGCTTGAGGCCAGAGGTTCAAGACCAGCCTGGGCAACACAGTGAGACCTGACTCTACTAAAAAATTAAAAAATTAGCTGGGCAGCATGGTGTGTGCCTGTAGTCTCAGCTACTTGGGAGGTCATGGGGGGAGGATGGGTTGAGCACAGGAGTCAGAGGCCGCAGTGAGCTATAATTGCACCACTGCACTCCAGCCTGGGCAACAGAGTAAGACTCTCATCCCCCTCTCCCAAAAAACAGCACCTGTGTGATGTCTGTCTAAAATAGGAACACTTAAAGGAGGTTTCTAGAAGTATTAGAAATAAGAAAACACTGATGGAGGGAGTGGAATGAAATACCTGTTTTTTGTTTGTTTGTTCGTTTGTTTGTTTTGAGACAGAGTCTCGCTCTCTCACCCAGCCTGGAATGCAGTGGCGTGATCTTGGCTCACTGCAAACTCCGCCTCCTGGGTTCAAGCCATTCTCCTGCCTCAGGCTCCTGAATAGGTGGGACTATGGGTGTGCACCACCATGCCTGGTTAATTTTTATATTTTTAGTAGAGATGGGGTTTCACCATATTGGCCAGGCTGGTCTCAAATTCTTGACTTCAGGTGATCTGCCTGCCTCGGCCTCCCAAAGAGCTGAGATTACAGATGTGAACCATCATGCCGACCAAAACACCTAATTTTTAAATGGCAGCAATTGTGCTACATAAAATGTGTCAACATTTTAAAGAGTTTTTAACATTTTTTTGATGAATTCTGCTGAAAATATCTGAACATACCTGTTTTTCGAAACTTCAAGAAGGGATGCATTGAGCAGTCTGACAGTGAAAATAAAGAATGCTGAGTCAAGATTTATATCAGGGCTGGCAGCTGTGGCTCATACCTGTCATCCCAGCAATTTGGGAGTCTGAGGTGAGAGGATAATTTGAGGGTCGGAGTATGAGACCATCTTGGCCAACATAGCAAGACCCTGTCTCTAAAACAAATCAAAAAAATCTTTAATTGCATTTTAATATGGTTTGGATCTGTGTCCCCACCAAATCTCATGTTGAAGTGTAATCCCCAGTGTTAGAGGTGGGGCCAGCTGGCAGGTGACTGGATCATGGGAGTGAATCCTTCATGAATGGTTTAGCACCATCCCCTCAGTGCTGTTCTCATGACAGCGAGTTATCGCAAGATCTGGTTGTTTAAAAGTATGTAGCACCTTCTCGCTCTCTCTTTCTCCTGCTTTGGCCATGTGAAGATGCCTGCTCCCACTTTGCCTTCTGCCATGAGTAAAAGCTCCCTGAGGACTCCTAGAAGCAGATGCTGCCACACTTCCTATATAGCCTGTGAGCCAATTAAACGCCTTTTCTTACAAATTACCTAGTCTCAGGTGTTTCTTCATAGCAATGTGATAATGGACTAATATGTTTCTCAAGTATACTTCTCTCCAAATCCCCAAATTCATTCACTGGACTAAGATCCAGCCCAAGAACCAATGCACTCACTTAGTGGAGAAAACGAGTAACATTCCTACTTACATTGAAGGCAAGGAAGGAATGGCTGCTATTCTTCTTTTTTTTGATAGAATCTTGCTCTGTCACCCAGGCTGGGGTGCAATGATACAATCTCAGCTCACTGCAACCTCTGCCTTCCGGGTTCAAGCAATTCTCCTGCCTTAGCCTCCTGAGTAGCTGGGATTATAGGCGCCCGCCACCCTGCCCAGCTAATTTTTGTATGTTTAGTAGAGAGGGGGTTTCACCATGTTGGTCAGGCTGGTCTCGAACTCCTGGTCTCAGGTCATCCGCCTGTCTCAGCCTCCCAAAGTGTTGGGATTACAGGCGTGAACCACCTCGCACTCAGTTCATTATCCTTCTTTTTTAACGTATTATACTGGAGGTGTTAGGCATCACAATTCGACAAACAAGAAAAATCAGAAGTCAAAAATTGGAAAGGAGGCCAGGTGCAGTGGCTCACGCCTGTAATCCCAACACTTTGGGAGGCTGAGGCAGACAGATCACATGAGGCCAGGAATTGTAGGCAAACCTGGGAAACATGGTGAAACCCCGTATGTACTAAAACCAACAAAATTAGCCGAGTGTGGTGCATGCCTGTAATCCCAGTCACTCGGTGGCTGAAGCATAAGAATCACTTAACCCGGGAGGCAGAGGTTGCAGTGAGTTGAGATTGTGCCACTGCACTCCAGCCTGAGCGACAGAGTGAGACCCAAAGGGGACCAAAAAATGCATTATGATTCATTCACATATTCACCTATAACAAAATTAACTGCTAAAAAATGAGGAAGATCTTTAGTGACACAGAACTCTAAGAGCTCTATTATCAAGTGGAAAAAAAGTCAAGCACCAAAGTAATAATGAATGCAGCAACTCGGCATTTGTACAAAAAGGAGAAAAACATCTGTATTGGCTTACATATGCATATAACTTTTCTAAAAAGACAAATGAGGCCAGGCACGGTGGCTCATGCCTGTAATCCTAGCACTTTGGGAGGCTGAGGCAGATGGATTGCTTGAGTTCAGGTATTCGAGACCAGTCTGGGCAACATGGTAAAACCCTGTCTCTACAAAAAATACAAAAATTAGCTGGGCATGGTGGCTTGCACCTGTACTCCCAGCTACTTGAGGAGGATGAGAAAGGAGGATCTCTTGAGCCTGGAGGTGGAGGTTGCAGTGAGTTGAGATCGCGCCACTGCACTCCAGCCTGGGTGACAGAGTGAGACCCTGTCTAGAACAAACGAACCAACAATCAAACAAATAAATCAATAAACAAATGAAACTCATACCAATGATTGTCCACTGTGGAGTAATGGGAAATGGGAGGGAGACATCACATTCTCTGGCATCTGATGCTTGCACCACATGAATAACCCACCAGTAAATTAAAATACTACTTTTACAAAAAAGCATTTAACCTCTTGGGAAATAAATCTGCATTGAAGAATAAGGAGCTGGAGATTTGCTATGCAACCATTATAGTGGTTTTATATTTTTGGTAATGTGAATGAATTACTGAATGTGCATTTATAATTAAAAGGAACAAACAACAGAAGAAAAAAATAAGTAGGCCTGGTCAGGCACCATGGCTTATGCCTGAAATCCCAGCACTTTGGGAGGCTAAGGTGGGAGGATCGCTTGAGCTCAGGAGTTCAAGACCACCCTGGGCAACATAGTGAGACTCTGTCTCAAAAAAATTAATAATAATAATTAGACCTGATACTGAAAAATTAAATTAAAATTTTTTATTTGGTATCTCATTAATGAAAAAAAATTTTTTAAATAACGACCCCTCATATAAGCACCAGTCACTTTGGGGTGTCATTTGATGATCAATCCCAACTGTGATTCCTCAGTCAAGAAAGAGCCTCATAGGCATATGAAACTGGTTCAAAGTCAAGCACGCAGGAAATAGTGAAGGTGCAATTTGAATTCAAGTATATCTGACCACTGTGGTCTTTCTATGATACCACCCTGCTCTATACTCAACACAGGAGAGTATTGTATCCACTCATGAAAGATAAAATCCAGAGCGGGGTCCCTATTTCCCCGGTCCATGGACTGGTACTGGTCGGTGGCCTGTTAGGAACTGGGCCGCACAACAGGAGGTGAGCGGCAGGTAAGTGAGCAAAGCTTCATCTGTATTTATAGCTGCTCCCCATCGCTCACATTACCACTTGAGCTCTGCCTCCTGTCAGATCAGCGGAGGTATTAGATTCTCATAGGAGTGGGAACGCTGCTGTGAGCAGTGCGTGCTGGAGATCTAGGTTGCATGCTCCTTATGAGAATCTAATATCTGATGTCTGTCACTGTCTCCTATCACTCCCAGATGGCACCATTTAGTTGCAGGAAAACAAGCTCAGGGCTCCCACCAGTTCTACATTATGGTGAGTTGCATAATTATTTCATTATGTATTACATTGAAATAGTAATAGAAATACAGTGCCCAAGGCCAGGCACAGTGGCTTACGCCCATAATCTCAGCACTTTGGGAGGCCGAGGCAGACAGATCACTTGAGGTCAGGAGTTCGAGACCAGCCTGCCCAACATGGTGAAACACCATCTCTACTAAAAATACAAAAATTAGCCTAGCATGGTGGCGGGCACCTGTAATCCCAGCTACTCGGGAGGCTGAGGTAGGAGAATTGCTTGAACCTGGGAGGCAGAGGTTGCAGTGAGCCAAGATCGTGCCACTGCACTCCAGCCGGGGTGACAGAGTGAGACTCTGTCTAAAAAAAAAAAGAAAAAAGAAAAGAAATACAGTGCACAGTAAATGCAATGTGCTTGAATCATCCTGAAACCATCCCCTCTACCCAGTCTGTGGAAAAATTGTCCTCCACAAAACCAGTCCCTGGTGCCAAAAAGTTTGGGGACCACTAACCAGCAAAATGTCAACTTATAGGATTGCAGGGACATTAAGTGTTGTGAATTTTAAAGTATATTTTAGAATAACTCAGGAGTAGCTAGAAAACATTTTGATCTAAAGAATTTTTATATTTCAAAAGTTTCTTACATAACTGCCCTTTACTGGGCACCATAAAATCAGTGACGGTTGGCGAGGTGTGGTGGCTCATGCCTGCAATCCCAGCACTTTGAGAGGCGAAGGCAGTAGGGTTGCTTGAGGCCAGGAGGTCAAGACCAGCCTGGACAACATAGTGAGACCAGGTCTCTACAAAACCTTTTTAAAAATTTTGCTGGGTGTGAGTCTGTAGTCTTGACTACTCAGGAGGCTGAGGCAGGAGGATCATTTGAGCCCAGGAGTTTGAGGCTGCAGTGACATATGATTTTGCCACTGCTCTTCAGCCTGGGTGACAGAGACCCCATATTCTAAAGAAAAAATAATCAGTGAATTTAAAGTAAAAAGGATGGCATGGTCCCTCTTTTAAAGACTAGCAGTAAGATAAATAGGATCAGTAGCCAAACACATGCTCTTCCAGAGAGAGGTTAAGGCCAAAAGAGCAGATTCCCAGATGCATGCTAGGAGGGCCGATCCACTCCACCTGCTCAGGGCAAGGAACTCATGACAGAAAGAAACTACTGATCACTGAGCTGAGTCCTGAGTGTGAGCTGTTGAGAACTTTCAGAACATTTAAGATTATCTGCGTACTTGTATTTTTTCAGATGCAGTAGGTTTTATACATTGTTCCAATGTGATTTATAACTCTGAACAGCAACCCTTCCCTTTTAGTATTTAAATTATAAATAGGGATGGTTTTTACTTTATTATTTTTTTTAAGGATGTGATGCTTGGCTCTGTGTCCCCACTCAAATCTCACCTTGAATTGTAATCCCCATAATTCCCACGTGTCAAGGGCAGGACCAGGTGGAAGTTATTGAATCATGGTGGTGATTTCCCCCATGCTATTCTCATGGAAGTGATTGAGTTCTCATGAGATCTGATGGTTTTATAAGCATATGGCATTTCCGCTGCCTGCAGTCACTCTGTCCTGCCGCCTTGTGAAGAAGATGCTTAGCCTTCTGCCATGATTGTAAGTTTCCTGAGGCCTCCCAAGCCATGCTGAACTGTGAGTCGATTAAACCTCTTTCCTTTATAAATTACCCAGTCTCAAGTATTTCTTCATAGCAATGTGAGAACAGACCAATACAGGTTGGTTTTTAAATGGAGATATATTTTGAACCTAAGGAAAAAAGTTAATTTTCAATTATTTCCTTCTCGATATGGCCTTTTTTTGGTTGCTATGCCTCTTTTCTAAAATTAAAACAATGATTATCTGAATAGAAAACTATTCCAAGTAAGAGACATGGCCGGGCGCAGTAGCTCATGCCTGTAATCCCAGCACTTTGGGAAGCCGAGGTGGATGGATCACCTGAGGTCGGGAGTTCGAGACCAGCCTGACCAACATGGAGAAACCCCGTCTCTACTAAAAATACAAAATTAAACAGGTGTGGTGGTGCATAGCTGTAATTGGGAGACTGAGACAGGAGAATCACTTGAACCCAAGAGGCAGAGGCTACAGTGAGCCGAGATCGTGCCATTGCACTCCAGCCTGGGTGACAGAGTGAGACTCCATCTCAAAAAAACAAACAAAAAAAACATAATCCTATGGCCAGGCACGGTGGCTCATGCCTGTAATCTCAGCACATTGGGAGGCCAAGACGGGTGAATCACAAGGTCAGGAGTTCGAGATCAGTCTGCCAACATAGTAAAACCCTGTCTCTACTAAAAATACAACAATTAGCCAGGTGTGGTGGCATGCACCTGTAGTCCCAGCTACTCAGGAGGCTGAGGCAGGAGAATCGCTTAAACCCGGGAGGCAAAGGTTGCAGTGAGCTGAGATCACACCATTGCACTCCAGGCTGGGTGACACAGTGAGACTCCGTCTCAAAAAAAAAAGAGAGAGAGAGACACAATCCTGTGGATCCTGTGGTCCACCTATATTCACTTTAACTGTAATGCTCTAGAAGAAACTTTTGCCATGTCTGTATCTTTTTCTTTTTTTTTTTTTTTTAAATATTGAGTCTCACTTTGTTGCCCAGACTAGAGTGCAGTGGTGTGATCTCGGCCTCACCACCTCCTCCTTCCGGGTTCATGCAATTCTCCTGCCTCAGCCTCTTGAGTTGCCAGGAATTCAGGTGTTTGCCACCACACCCTGCTAATTTTTTGTATTTTTTTTTTTTTTTTTTTTTTTTTGAGACGGAGTCTCGCTGTCGCCCAGGCTGGAGTGCAGTGGCTGGATCTCAGCTCACTGCAAGCTCCACCTCCCGGGTTTACGCCATTCTCCTGCCTCAGCCTCCCGAGTAGCTGGGACTACAGGCGCCCGCCACCTCGCCCGGCTAGTTTTTTGTAGTTTTTAGTAGAAATGGGGTTTCACCATGTTAGCCAGACTGGTCTCAAACTCCTGACCTCAAGTGATCTGCCTGCCTCAGCCTCCCAAAGTGCTGGGATTATAGGTGTGAGCCACCGTGCCTAGCCTATCATGTCTGTATCTATTATCTTTTTCTCCACCGGTAATTTGACCAACCTTAAAACACATTTTAAAGAACATGTGTATCTGAATACCTGTTTTCAATTTATCAATAGCTACAGACTATGTGTACATTTTACTGACAAGAATGGAAAGTCTCCTTCAGGGTTTAACACTTAAGAGACGTCATGACTACTAGCTTCCTTCCCTTCCTAGCAAAATTCTGTGGACTCTAGTTTGTCATTTTCATTCCCTGCTAGGAGACTGTCATGGATGCACTATGCAAAACATTATCCTGGAGTGATTATTTATTAGTGATCCCTCCGTTTCACTTGTAGGTCGACAAAACTTAATCTTGACCTATAAACTGTTTCAAAATAATCATTAATTTTTTTCATGAAGAAAAAGACACACGAAGAGTTACCAGTCAGATTAGTACTATGCAAAATCAACCTGAAACCATGATCTAAACTAGGAAAGAGTTTGGAAAGGTAATTCCAGTTTTATCAAATACACTCAAGTTTGTTGTTGTTGTTGTTGTTGTTGTTGTTGTTGTTGTTGTTTTGAGATGGAGTCTTGCTTTGTTGCCCAGGCTGGAGGGCAGTGGTGCAATCTTGGCTCACTGCAAGCTCTGCCTCCCTGGTTCACGCCATTCTCCTGCCTCAGCCTCCCGAGTAGCCGGGACTACAGGCGCCCGCCACCACGCCTGGCTAATTTTTTTTTTCCTGTATTTTTAGTACAGATGGGGTTTCGCCATGTTAGCCAGGATGGTCTCAATCTCCTGACCTTGTGATCCACCAGCCTCGGCCTCCCAAAGTGCTGGGATTACAGGTGTGAGCCACTGCGCCTGGCCCACTCAGTTTAGTTTTTAATAAGGATATTCCAGTGGCCGATCTGCTTACCTGCTTTTGACTTTGTTTCAGTCATGGATCACTGCCAAAATTTATTGAGCCAATCTGGGGTTGTTCCTACAGTAATCATCTGTGTATATAGATTTTTCTCTCTACAGGGTGGACAGAAGAGTTTTTCTTCTCTAATACCAGAACAAGAGAGAAATGTGGCCTCAAAGAAGAATACATGCTTAGTTTACGTTTACACTCACAGACAGACATTTATGATTCTTGGATAATAAATAACAAAGATTCACATTTTTATATTCACCTTAACCGGGATTCATTTCAGTGAAGCTTACTTAGTGTCACCTGTTTGCTTTTCCACACACACAAAAGTAGTGGAGGAAGGCTGGGATTCAGAACACTCAAATGCTTTATTTATACAGTATCTCAAGTTGTAAATTCTGACCAGATGATCCTATTGCCCTGGACCTAAAATTAAAGTCTTACAAGGTAAAGGAAGACTTGAACAAATATATCTCCAAAGGGAGTATTTATTCTTCTTTGAGGTCATCTCACCATTTTTTAAAGCAAATCCTAGAAGGTACCTCATCTGCTCTCAGGATTTATCCCAATATATCTGCAGGTCATGGAAATACAAGTAGGAGAAGATAAGAGGCTGCAGCATTTCACTTGCTTTGGGATAGAAATGTCACTTAAATCAGAAATTTATCCTTTTTCCAAGAACCATTTTCCTCCCCGCAATCACCTTCCCTCATTTAAATGATCCACCACTTGTCCTTGTTAAAACAAAATGAGAAATTTTTTCTGTCCTAAATGAAGACTTGAACCATTGGGCTAGTTTTATATTCCCCAAGTAAAGCCAAGAAAAGGGTGCACGGAGAATGACACTGATTGGAAGCCTAAATACCACTACTTTTGGTGGCTAGACTAAAGGCAAAATGGGGGAGGAATGCAGTTTGCCTCAGAAACAGAAACAGGGCAGATACAGTCACATCTCAGACAGCTCTAGGGTGAGAAGGATCAAGTCAAAACAAAAGACAAGCTCTACATCCATGTATCTATGTTATTTAGCTCTTTCTTATAAGTGAGAACATGCCATATTTGTTTTTCTGTATCTGAAGTATTTCACTTAAGATAATGGCTTCCAGTTCCATCCATCTTGTTGCAAAAGACATGATTTCATTCTTTATTGTGCCTGAATTGCATTTCAGGAAGGGTGGGGGTCCTGAGAGGGGTGGATTATGAGAAATTACTTGAGATGTATAATGTATATTATTCTTGTGATGGATACATTAAAAGCCTTGACTTCACCACTGGTCTATATATTCATGTAACAAAATTACACTGTGTCCCATAAATTTACACACACGCACACACACACGCACACACATACATGGGAATAACAAGCACAGCCCAAATTCAGCCCAGAAGATCCTCTGGAGCATCAATTCAACTACTCTTTTTTTAAATTTTATATTGGTAAATAGAGATGGAGGTCTCCCTGAGTTGTCCAGACTGGCCTTGAACTCCTGGGCTCAAGTGGTCCTCCTACCTAGGCCTTCCAAAGTGCTGGAATTACGGGCGTGAGCCACTGTGCCCAGCCAGTTCACCTGCTCTTAAAGGAAGACATTAGTAGACTATTGCCAGTAGCTCCTTCACTGCTCTGCCTTCTCTGTGGCTCTGCATGCGGCTTCTATTCCCCCAAGTTCAGATGGAAGGAAAGGAGCAGCAATTTGGGATGGACATCTGCACCTTCCTCTATGCCTTCTTCTGTCCGTTATCTTTCTCTTTGCTAGAAATTGAGATTCAGAGAACCAAAACTCTTCTGAATCTCTTAGGCATTCCATGTTATATTGTGACCAGAGTTGACTGAAACCAGAACAGTATTATGTGGGGGAAAAGAGGGGATGTTCCCTTTGTATCTACCCAGCATATTATAATTCAAGTTTTATGGAATCATAAGACATCATCGTATAATTTTCACATATATAACAAGGCAAGAGAAGCTATTGAAGTGTAAGGTGTTTTTACTTTACCTTGTCAAAGTAAACATTCTTTAAGTCAATTTCACAAAATGGCAGTGCTATCTGTGCACATTCAGAGATCACTGTCAAGAACACGGTTTTTTTGTTTTGTTTTGTTTTGTTTTGTTTTTTGAGATGGAGTCTTGCTCTGTCGCCCAGGCTGGAGTCAGTGGCATGATCTCAGGTCACTGCAACCTCCACCCCTGGGTTCAAGCGATTCTCCTGCCTCAGCCTCCTGAGTAGCTGGAATTACAGGCATGTGCCACCATGTCCAGCTAATTTTTAAATTTTAGTAGAGATGGGTTTCACCATATTGGCCAGGCTGGTCTTGAACTCCTGACCTCAGGTGATCCACCCACCTCGGCCTCCCAAAGTGCTGGGATTACAGGCATGGGCCACTGTGCCCAACCAAGAATACTTCTGATTAAGAAAGGAGTGATTAGAAAGCAGGGAACCCAACAATTCTACTTTTGTTGTATCCTTTATCAAGGGACCATGTGATTAAACCTTAATTGGATGGACTAATTCTCAATCATATTCTATTCCTTACAAAGTGTGTAAGTTATATAATACTCTTTGAGGCTCCATTTAATCAGTGTAAAATTAAGAGATACCATCTATTCCATATATCCTGCTTATGTTTTATGTTTGTTTGTTTGTTTGTTTAAGACAGGGTCTCACTCCCATCACCCAGGCTGTAGTGCAGTGGCATAATCTCTGCTCACTGCAGCCTCTGCCTCTGGGGCTCAAGCAATTCTCCTACCTCAGCCTCCCAAGTGGCTGGGACTACAGGTGTACGCTACCATGCCTGGCTGATTTTTGTATTTTTTTGTAGTGATGAGGTTTCTCCATGTTGCCCAGGCTGGTCTCAAACTCCTGGGCTCAAGCAGTCCAACTGCCTCAGTCTCCTAACATGCTGAGAATATAGGCATGAGCCACTGTGCCGGGCATCAGAACGTATTACTTTTTAACAAACACCATTTGATTATGGAGATGACAGCAGAGAAAAAGATGAATACAGAGAAAGAAAATGAAAAGGTTGAATTGATGGTGGCAATGTGGTCTTAGCCAGCATTGGGACCTGGAGAAACTGCAGAAGGAAGTTCTAAAGAACAGTGGCCGGGTGCGATGGCTCATGCCTGTAACCCCAGCACTTTGGGAGGCCGAGTCAGGTGGATCACCTGAGGTCAGGAGTTTGAGACCAGCCTAGGCAACATGACGAAATCCTGTCTCTACTAAAACTATAAAAATTAGCCGGGTGTGGTGGCTGCTGCCTGTAATACCAGCTGCTTCTGAGGCTGAGGCAGGAGAATCACTTGAACCTGGGAGGTGGAGGTTACAGTGAGCCAAGATCCCACCATTGCACTCCAGCCTGAGCAACAGAGTGAGACTCAGTCTCAAAACAAACAAACAAAAACAAGAATGGATGTGAGGGTCTCCAATTTTCATCATAGTTTCCCCATTAGGGGGCTTCCTTCCTGCCCGTTGTATCCTCCCTCTCAGCTGAAGAGTTAAAATAGGCATGAGGTTGACAGGACCTTGGTCACACTCTTGCCTTTTCCTCCTGAGGCAGCTTGTGACCTTTCTCACATTTCCTTCAGAGGGCAGAGGGAAGCACATAAGAGTCAGAGGTTAATCTAACTATCTGCGTTTATTTTCTGATAATTCTGTTTTTGAAGACATTTTCTAAGAAACTGGAGTGTTCTACATTCATGTTTGTTGACATTTTGCAAGAAAAGCTTGGGCTTACTTTCTCATTGCCTCCTGCTTGTGAAATTCCAGTCTAGCTCTAGAATCTGGTATTACTCTGGGATTTTTGTTGTTGTTGTTGTTGTTCCTACATGCAAGTTTGAAATAGGAGGTAAATATTTATTTTTATTCCATTTTAAATTTATTTATTTTTTATTCTTTAAATGTATTTCATGTCATTCTCAATTTATTTTATTTTTCAATTTTTTTGAGACAGAGTCTCACTGTGTTGCACAGGCTGGTCTCAAACTCCTGACCTCAAACAATCCTCCCACCTTAGCCTTCCAAAGTGCTGGAATTACAGGTATGAGCCACTGCACCCAGACTTTTTTTTTTAAATGTACCATTTTAGCTATTTTATTATATGTTTATTTATTTATGTTTTTAGAGACAAGGTCTCAGTCTGTTGCCCAGGCTAGAGTGCAATGGTGCAGTCACGACTCACTGCAGCTCTGATCTGGGCTCAAGTTATCCTCCTGCCTCAGCTTCCCAAGTCTCTGGGACTACAGTGTGTACCACCACACCTGTTGTATTAGTTTGTTCTCACACTGTTACAAAGACATACCTGAGTCTGGGTAACTTATAAAGAAAAGAGGCTTAATTGGCTCACGATTCTGCAGCCTGTACAGGAAGCATGGCTGGGGAGGCCTCAGGAAACTTACAATCATGGCAGAAGGTGAAGGAGAAAGGGGCACGACTTACATGGTAGGAGTAGGAGGAAGAGAGCCAAGGGGAAAGTGCTACACACTTTTCAACAACCACATCTCGTGAGAACACACTCACTATCATGAGTAAACTCCGCCCCATGATTCAATCACCTCCCACCTGGCCCCTCCTCCAACAGTGGGGATTACAATTTGACATGAGATTTGGGTGGGGACACAGAGCCAAACCATATCACCCAGGTAATTTATTTTATTTTACTTTATTTTATTTTATTTATATTTCGAGACAGAGGCCCACTCCATCACCCAGGTTGGAGTGCAGTGGCACAGTCTCAGCTCACTGCAGCCTCCACCTCTCAGGTTCAAGTGATTCTTGTGCCTCAGCCTCCCGAGTAGCTGGGATTACAGGCACACGCCACCACACCTGCCTAATTTTTATATTTTTAGTAGAGGCGGGGGTTTCACCATGTTGGCCAGGTTGATCTTGAACTCCTGGCCTCAAGTGATCTGCCCGCCTCAGCTTCCCAAAGTGCTGGGATTATAGGCATGAGCCACCATGCCCAGCCTTATTTTTGTTTTTGGAGACAGAGTCTTTCTATATTGCCCACGTTGGTCTTGAACTCCTGGCCTCACATCATCTCTCACCTCTTTCTCCCAAAGCACTGAGATTATAGATGTAAGCCACAGTGCTCAGAAAATCAGTTTTTATTTTAAACACAAATACATTCTCATCACATTAAAAAAAAAAGCCCTAATTGTAGTAAATGTCTTTATTAAATCAATTCAGAGAATAGATATGTGGTTTTAGCACTTCTAGTAAGTTAAAGCAGACCTGCAAGGAATTGGGCTGAGGACCAATAAGCAAAGTAAAGTGTGACTGCTGTGTCATAGACACAGGCTTCCTCAGGAACTTAGGCCATTGAGGACCTGGCTACACGTTCTCTGCCAGGCTGTGTACTTCTGCTGGAGCTCGAAGTGCGCAGATCAAGAAGTGAGGACAGAAAAATGGATATAAGGGGAGGAGAGGAAGAACTAGCTGAGGCTCACCGTTATGAGCTGGGGCCCAGGAGGACAGACAGCCCCCTTTGTCAATTCCTGTTGCCCATGACCTTGGCGGCATGGGTGTCCTGCAGGAAAAGGAACCCTTTGTTATGGAGCTAACCATGTATGTAGCTGACCAAAAGGTCGCAGAAGCAGAAGGAAGATCCAGGAGAATACAGAGCCATTGCAGGCCTTGGCTGCTGCCTCACGCCAATGAATTAAGGAAAAGGAGAAGAAAAAAAGAAGTAAAGGAAAAGGTTATTAACATCCGGTAGAACTGAATCAAGTTCCTTTTCTTTCTTTCTTTTCTTTTTTCTTTTTTTTTCTCAGACTTGTCTCTGACACAAGGTTGCTTTTCATCAAATCAAAATTCAAGCAAAAAAATCTGTGTTTTGCTGTAGTATGGGGATTGACAACAATGGATGTAGCCATTTCACACACTGGCTAGCAAGATACAGGTATGTTTCTTCTTTCCTTTCAGGGAACACGACTATATCTTCACAGTGGGCCACATGAAAGTTTACAGGGATCTTCTGGGAGAGTGGACTTTGGGGAATCTTACCAGCTGTTACCCCCAGAAGTGGGCAAGCTTTGTTGGTTATTTAATATCCATTCAGGTTACAGTTACATATGCATCATCGTCCATTTAGTTACAGCCCCTAATTATATCGTATTATTTTATCTTAGTAATTTCAGTTCCAAGAATAGCATTTTATAAGATATTTATGGTACTGTATTAAATACTTCATGCTATATACCATACTGCTTCTGAATACTGCTAGATACCATAGTGCTGTCTGAATATAAGAATAGGAAACTTATATTGATGCTTATGATCAGTGAGCAGTGATACTGTCTCCAGTCTTAATATATCTTTCCTGTTTACCATCACACCCAGTTTTTCTTATCTACTTTAGTAATTCCTGCACAACTATTTCTTTGAAAAACAAATTACAACATGTTCTCAGGAAAGATACAAAAAAAACAAAAACAAAAAACAAAAAAACACTTAAATGCAAAGATTACAAGAAATGCTAAATTCCATGAAAGTTTACAAAGTTCAAAAGAACACTTGTACCCACAAAGTAAAGATAAAGTCAAGTCTGAGTTAGGTAAGTAAGCTGAAGAACTAAGGGGCCCTTAGGCCACTTGGAGAGCACATGAAAGCAAAGAAGTGCCCCTTTTCTGTTAGATCCTATATTCGTAGATTAATGATCAAGCTGATTAGTAATAAAGCAACATACCTGGAAAAGTATCCTCAGTCTAACACTACAGGACCCAATCATATAGTCATGATCTGGTGCCTTTAGTTAGGAAATGAGTCAGATATTTATTGAACCCTACAACAAACCTAGTGCTGTGTGCAGAAAGCTCAATTATTTTAATCAGCTTATTTTAATTCTGCAGCAGTAAGTGAGGGAGAAAACTCTTAAATCATCTGATTTCTTTAGAAAGTACTATAAAGACACATGCACACGTATGTTTATTGCAGCACTATTCACAATAGCAAAGACTTGGAACCAACCCAAATGTCCATCAATGATAGACTGGATTAGGAAAATGTGGCACATATCCACTGTGGAATACTATGCAGCCATAA
Source organism: Mandrillus leucophaeus (assembly GCF_000951045.1). NCBI lineage: Eukaryota > Metazoa > Chordata > Mammalia > Primates > Cercopithecidae > Mandrillus > Mandrillus leucophaeus. Next base: position 1,387,871 of record NW_012102887.1, read on the forward strand.
AAAAGGATGAGTTCATGTCCTTTGCAGGGACATGGATGAAGCTGGAAACCATCATTCTCAGCAAACTATCGCAAGAACAGAAAACCAAACACCGCGTGTTCTCATTTATAGGTGGGAACTGAACAATGAGATCACTTGGACACAGGAAGGGGAACATCACATACCGGGGCCTGTCATGGGGTGGGGGAAGTGGGGGAGGGATAGCATTAGGAGATATATCTAATGTAAATGACGAGTTAATGGGTGCAGCACACCAACATGGTACATGTATATATATGTAACAAACCTGCACGTTGTGCACATGTACCCTAGAACTTAAAGTATAATAAAAAATTTTTTAAAAAAGAGTAACACTCCCCTAGCTTTTTGGGTTCCAGTTTTTTATTAGCCTTCACCCCTCCTTATTGCCAACCTCGTTGTTTCCTATCAAATAAATATTCCTACCGTGTAAATCTAGAGTCCTATCATCTGAATCAACTCAAGCACTTCTACCTCATCAAGTTATGGAGAGTAACAACTTTCATTCAAGCATTTAATACAGAGATTTAATGATGATTGGCTGATGCGGCATTTTAAGAAATTCTTGCGTATCATAAAATATGCCTTCAGTCTGAAACAGGCATCACATATTTCACTTGACACCTTATCAGTGCCATGCTGTGAATTGTATCAAAAAGGACTTCTGAGGCTGACAGTACTACATAGGACTTCACAGTGAAATTAGATTTCTGCTGTACTAGAAGTTTCTTTAAATGTCATCATAGGTTCAAAAATTTTATTTCAGTGATATTAGTAAAGTAATATATGCTGGAGATACAAACATTATTTCCCTTATTGTCTCAGTTTCTTTATTTACTTTAAATTTTATATAAATATCTTTTTTTTCTTTTGTTTTTGAGACTAAGTTTCACTTTTGTCCCCCAGGCTGAAGTGCAATGGTGTGATCTCGGCTCACTGCAACCTCCGCCTCCTGGGTTCAAGAGATTCTCTTGCCTCAGCCTCCCGAGTAGCTGGGATTACAGGCACCTGCCACCACACCCGGCTAATTTTTGTATTTTTAGTAGAGACGGGATTTCACCATGTTGGTCAGGCTGGTCTTGAACTTCTAACCTCAGGTGATCCACCCACCTCGGCCTCCCAAAGTGCTGGGATTACAGGCATAAGCCACTGTGCCGGCCGTATAAATATCTTATCAAAGTTTCAAGTGAGTGAAACAACTTTCTATGTAAATCTAGAACTAACTCCAGCTCCCTCTAGGATTACTTAGATCTTTCCTGTTTTTAAAAGAAACTTTTACTTACTTGATTTTTAACATTTGCTGTTGTATATTTTGTTGCCTCTTAGTAACTTGATTAGAGCTTAGGAGGAAGAAAGTTAAGAAATAAAGTGAAAGTCTTATCTTTTTTTTGAGATGGAGTCTCACTCTGTTGCCCAGGCTGGAGTGCAGTAGTGCGATCTCGACTCATTGCAACCTCAGCCTCTCAGATTCAAGGGATTCTCCTGCCTCAGCTTCTGAAGCAGCTGGGATTACAGGCAGGTGCCACCACGCCCAGCCAATTTTTGTATTTTCAGTAGAGACGGGGTTTCACCATGTTGGGCAGGCTGGTCTCAAACTCCTGACCTCAAGTGATCCACCGCCTAACCCTCCCAAAGTGCTGGGATTATAGGCGTGAGCCACTGCACCTGGCTGTGAAAATCATATCTACCCGTTTTGGTATTAAGTGGAACCATTTTATGAAAAAGTAGAAACTAATATTTAAAGTGGAGTGTGATTTCCCTGACTTTCGCTTTAGCTTCGCCCTTACCACACTTAACTATAGAGTTAAAATGGCCTTCTTCACTCCTCAGTGTTTGCAGTGGAAACCCATTACAATCAGCTCTCATTTCCAAGGCATTCTGACCCTGAACCAAGTCAACACCTTTGTTCCTGATGAGTGAACAAAGAAACAACTAGAAATGTTTATACTAGAATGTTAGATCACTTCTGATATAAAAATACATACCATGCTCAGAATGTATGCACTTTCATACATACACATATTCAGGAGGTGCAGAGCTAGGCCGTAATTTGTAATCAGATACAGTGATTCTAAGTCAGTAGGATTTTACTAGAAACCCTGCTGCTCATTTTAGTCAGATGATGAGTCAAAGATGCGGTTATATTTAAAGTATATCAGTCTCTATTACCGCCAATGTGAGTATACATAAATGAAAAATTTAAAAATAAAATAAATCAGTCAAAATGGAGCTTCTTTGAAAATCAGTAAGAGAGCAGTTTTTAAGTGTTCTCACCACAAAAAATAAGTATAAAAGGTAATGCATATGTTAAATAGACCGATTTAGACCTTCCACAATGTATATTTCTTTTCTCTTTTCTTGTTTTGGTTGTTGGTTTTTGCGTTTTGTTGTTGTTGTGGTTGTTGTTGTTGTTGTTGTTTTTTGAGACTGAGTTTTGCTCTTGTCACCCACGCCGGAGTGCAACGGCACTATCTCAGCTCACTGCAACCTCTGCCTCCCAGGTTCAAGCAATTCTCCTGCCTCAGCCTCCCGAGTAGCTGGGATTACAGATGCCCGCCACCACGCCCAGCTACTTTTTATATTTTTTAGTAGAGACAGGGTTTCAACATGTTGGCCGGGCTGGTCTTGACTCCTGACCTCAGGTGATCGTCCCATGTCGGCCTCCCAAAGTGTTGGGATTACAGGTGTGAGCCACTGAGCCTGGCTGATTTGTTGGTATTTTAGTATTAAATTGTCTCACTTCTATAAGTGGAAACACCTAAAAACCTAAAACATACATAATGTGCCCTTTTATGAGAGGAAGTTAAATAATTTCACACTAACCTATTCTCACATATTTTTAAAAACCAGAAGTATAAAAGTCTTTGGATTATTTACATGATTACCACCCTACATTTACTCTTGACTTGGATGATTACTAACAGGATTTGAAAATCTACAACTTGTGTTTCCAATCGTACTACAAATGTTCCCAGTATATTAACAAAAATAAATTTGCCAACAGTAAAATTTGGAGTATTCTAGACATTAATTTACCTACCAAGTGCTGAAAATGCCCATTTTAAAAACTAACCTCAAAATGAATAAGTGAATCAAACCGAGCAATGCTTTCATTTACTACTTTTTAATGACTACCAAGCAGCATCTGAAATCAGATGACAGCAAAATACATTTTTCAAGTTATACTGAGTGTTTGGAACATCAGTGATTAGTTGAAGCAATTGTTAAAATGTTTCTCCAGAAATTGTACAGTTATATACTATATCCATGGAGAGGCTAAAAAAAAAAAAAAAGAGAGAGAAACAATTACTATTGGATTATATCCCTTTCATATTGTGTCTACTGCAAAAGACTTAATAGAGAAGATGCAGCATCAATAAAAACCTTGCAATAAGGTAGCTCATCACACTACTTATCACTTCTGTCTGTTTTTTAAATGGGAAGCCTTGCTTCTACCATATGAGGACACAGTAAGAAGGCACTACCTGTGGCAAAGCAGGCCTTCACCAGATACCACATCTGCTGATATCTTGATCTTAGATTTCCCAGCCTCCAGAACTGTAAGAAATAAAGTTTGTTGTTTATAAGACCCAGTTTGTGTATTTTGTCATAGCAGACCAAACTAAGACACCAGCAATTCCACACTGACACTTAACCTCAAGAAACATTCATCCTCCTGACGGCAAGTAACAAACAAGGAGAAACAAGAGATTAGAACCAATGCTAAATGCCCATTAACAGGGAGTTGATTAAATTTAAACACAGTGTTTTTATGCCAAAGAATACTTTGCAGCGATTAGTAAGAATAAAGTAGACCTTATACGAACATGGAATGATCTCCAAGACACTGCAGGGCAGTAAGTGTCATACGGTGCTGCTTAAGATAATAGTCACAACAGTAAAACCTATGTTTCTGCAGCCACATGCATATACCTGGGAAGAGGTATGGAAAGTGACACACCAAACTGACAATACTGATCTCCTCAGGGGAGCATACTGGAATTGATGAGATACTTGTAAGGAGAAACTTAGTAGCTTTGTCTACATCATTTGAAAATTTTAAAAGAATGTTTTCATGTATGACTTTTAGAAAGAAAAATAAATGTAGAAAAATAAATAAGAGAAATCATAAATGTTCTTTGATAAGATTTAAGCTTTTGAGCAATGTCAGATCTCAGATTGCAGGAAGCCATAGCATCAAATGCTGTGTCCTGGTGTCAGGAAACAGTTATTTCACCACTGATCCAGCTGGTCATCACTTAGACTGCTTGACCAGTGAGGACAGAACTGAGAATCTGGGCTCAGGTGAGCCTCATGACCTCTGGTCTCCTGCTGTGCCTCTTTTAAAAATCTAAAGCTACGAAGCAATTACTAAGATATTGTTAAGGTGAAATTGTTATTGCTTAAAAAAATAGATAGGGAACTTTTATGTAAGCACATGAATGCCTAGGCAAGGTAGAGTAATTCTTTTGTACTTGGTTCTTGCATGCAATCGCTTTAGGAAAAGATATTTTTCTGAGCCTCATTTTTCACATCTATAATTTTTTTTTTTTTTTTTTTGACACGGGCTCTCACTCACTGTGTGGCCCATGCTGGAGTGCAGTGGCACAATCTCTGCTCACTGCAACCTCCGCTCCCCTGCGGAGATAGATAATTTGAAAAAAAAAAAAAATGAGAGACGACTTCTTGTAACTAGATATCAAAGCCTATTACAGAGCTAAAATAATGAAGGCAGTGTGCCCCTGGCATAAAAAATACACATAAAGAGCAATGTAACATACTGTTAATAGAATACCTGAAACTAATCTACTATAACTAATTCAAATGCCTAAGAAATTTGGAATAAGCAAAAATATTACTGGGTGTCTCCAGCTGAGGACTACGCATCGTTTATAGTACATCTTTCTGGGTTTTCTGATGTTAGCCTTCCACTGCCTATTTCATAACTCTGTTATAGAGAACCGAAAACCATGCAGAGAACTAATGGGAACACCAAGAAATGATAATAATGCAGTTGATTCTTGTCTATGGACATGCAAGTGAATTCTGTTGTGCGGAGGGACAATCAATGACATGATTTGCTGAAATTAAGGACCATGCCTAGTAAAATTCCCAACCAACCAGAATGCAATCTTCTCTTAATTTACATAGCTATTGCTTTCCTAGAACCTTCACTGTACAGTAAGCTAATGGGAAAAATACTCTGTTTATATGTAGAGTGGAGTTAATTATGGGTTCCAATAATTATACACAGGGGCTTCATTTATTTGAATGCCAAAGAGACTTTTGAAAATCATATGTGTCACAAAACAAGTCTTTGTTGTGGAGATACCCTGTATATGGCAGGATCTACTATCCCTGCACCTGCCCAACAGATACCAGTGGTGTACTCCTGATTGTGACAACGAAAAACCACCTCTACAAATTCCCAAGCACCCCACGGGGGCAGTACCACCTCCTGGAAAGTCCTAGTTTATTTTATTTTATTTTATTTTATTTTATTTTACTTTATTTTATTTTATTTATTTATTTTTTTGAGATAGAGTCTCACTCTATCACCCAGGCTGGAGTGCAGTGCCGTGATCTTGGCTCACTGCAACCTCAGTTTCCTGGTTTCAAGCGCTTCTTGTGCCTCAGCCTCCCAAGTAGCTGGGATTACAGGTGCACACCACCACACCTGGCTAATATTTGTATTTTAGTGGAGACTGGGTCTCACCATGTTGCCCAGGATGGTCTTGAACTCCTGACCTCAGATGATTCGCCTGCCTCGGCCTCCCAAAGTGCTAGGATTACAGGTATAAGCCACAGTACCCGGCCTACAGCCACTAGTTTAAATAAGGAGGTATTGACTCCAAAGTTTCCGTGTATATTTATGCTAGTAAAGCATAGGGTCCTAGAAAAATTGGCTAATGGGGCTCACAATTCTTAACAGTGACACTGAACATGTCACTCATATTAATTATTTGCCCTTAGAGGTCATGTAGGTGCTCTTGGTTTCTGTGTTCATATTTGTTAACCAACTATACAACATAACAAAGGTTGCTTTGTTGTTAATATAATAACAGTCACAAATGCTTTGGTCAACTCACTTGGTATTCAAAGTCAATGTAAGTAAAAGATTGAGTAGTCAACCTTGGTCACTCCCAGTGAAAGATGCCTCATATCGCATCTTGGCTTAATTTACTAAATAAACTGATTGTAGTTCCTTTCCTCTTTGGAATACACTAGTAGAGGGAAACGTGCCTTTGAAAAAGCACTAAAAACATTCTTTGTTCTATTGACTACAAGTTTTTAGGCATTTGCAGTTCTTGCACTTTTAATAAAGTTAGAAGATACTGGGCACTGTGGCTCAAGCTTGCAATCACAGCACTTTGGGAGGCTGAGGCAGGAGGATCACTTGAGCCCAGGAGTTCAAGACCAGCCTCGGCAACATAGTAAGGCCTGTGTCTGCAAAAAATCAGAAGAAATTAGCTGAGCCTGGTGGCGTGCACCTGTATTCCCAGCTATTTGGGAGGTTGAGAAGGGAGGATGACTTGAGCCCACAAGTTCAAGCCTGCAGTGAGCCGTGATCACAACACTGCACTCCAGCCTGGGTGACGGAGTGAGACCCAGTCTCAAAAATAAATAAAGAAAAGAAAAGAAAAATATAGTTAGAAATAAAAAATAAGGTAAAAAATATGAAAATGTAGGTTTGCTTTGTAAGAGATAGCAGTTTTGTGGCTCATAGGAATACCCTATGGAGAAACATTTTAAGGACTTTAGTTTGTACACAGAACAACTCGGGGACAACAATCACAAACACAAGAGTTTACAGACAAAGAACAGAAATAAAGGAATAGAAAAGGCAAGAGAATAACTATCCTTAGAAAAAACGACAGGCCATTTTTCTAGCTTGTTTAGACCTGCCTTTTGTTTACAGTTTGACTTGGACTTACGTGAAGTATTTAGATTTGTTTTGAGGAAGCTGCATCTGGAGAGGTGCATGGTTACTTTTTGACAAGTAAGCTGGTTCTTGGGGTCTTTAGAAGAACAGGGGGTACGTGGCAGCAGGTGTGGAAATACCTGAGGGAAGTGCCAATCTCAGGAGATGGAGAAAGGGCAGGTGGCAGGGAGGCCAGGTCCCCAGAGGCCTGGTGGTAGCCTCCCCAGCAGCCCTGTGTTGGCACTGCGGTCTGGTCATGGTGCATCTGTCACTCAACTTGTTCAAGGAGATAGAAATCTCTTTTTATATATATATATATATATATATATTTTTTTTTTTTTTTTGAGACAGAGTCTCACTCTTTTTGCTCAGGCTGTAGTGCAGTGGTGCTATCTCGGTTCACTGCAACTTCTGCCTCCTGGGTTCAATCAATTCTCCTGCCTCAGCCTCCCAATTAGCTGGAACTACAGGCGCGCACTATCACATCTGGCTAATATTTGTATTTGTAGTAGAGACGGAGTTTCACCACGTTGGCCAGGCTGATCTTGAACTCCTGACCTCAAGTGATCCACCCGCCTTGGCCTCCCAAAGTGCTGGGATTACAGGTGTGAGCCACCACACCCAGCAAGATAGAAATGTCTTATGTTCCCCCTGTTGACATGGCAGAATAAACACAGAAGCACTCGGGGTTGTTGACATTGTTTTATTAGGGAAATAAGCAGTAGCTATGTGGTGACTGGAAACAGAACTCATAGAAAAGGTGGGAAACCGTGCCCATACAGGTGTAGAGAAGTAGAAACACGAAGGTGGAGACCACCCGAATACCCAGGAAACAGAGCACTTGGGATCATGGCCCTCTTGGCTGGGCTCAGCAAGGCAGACTGATCTGTAAGGATGAGTCTGGGGTTGTATTTTGGTAATGGCCATTTCCTATTTGGATTTGTTTTTTTAATAAAAAGATTTTAAACCACTACATTCAAAGAGGGGGTTATAGAATCCAAAGGAGCAAGTCCCTGGACACCCAGGTGATACCAGATAGGGAGGTCTGGGAGAGAAGCAGGCAGGGGCATGGGGGAAAGTCTCATTACCTGGAGAAAGCAGGACCCAGCATCTCAGTCTAGAAGCAGAGCCAGGCCGGCCGCCTAGCAGCAGCATTGCTTCTGGCAGCAGCACTTCTGCTGGCAACAGCCCTTCCCACAGCCGCAGCCACAGGAGCTGCAGGTGCGGCGGCAGCAGCAGATCACGGGCGTGCTACAGCAGCCCCCACAGCAGCCGCGGCAGCAGGGGCAGCAGCTGGAGCAGCA
>NW_012102887.1:1396802-1428896 GCF_000951045.1 Mandrillus leucophaeus
CTCGGCCTCCCAAAGTGCTGGGATTACAGGCGTGAGCCACCGCGCCCGGCTGAAATTTTTCTAAAATTTTAAAGCTCCTGTTTACATATTAAGAACCAGGCTTCAAAGATTAAAACAGAAAAAAACTCAGAAGGTGTGATATACAAGGAAGGGGGATATGAATGCCTTCTGACTCAGTAGGATATGGGGACAAGAAGAGAAAGAAAAATAGAGGTAGAAGAAATATGTCGATGTGTATCTTATCCTCTTCCTGGGATGGTCTGCTCAACTTCCGAGAGTGACCCCCAAGCCTCCCTCAGATCCCATGTGAAATGGAAGAGACCCGGAACATCTCCTTGCACAACGGAACAGAGAGGACAGCCGAGGAAGCTGGCAGATGAGGTGCCAGGATGTCACCATGGCAGGAGTAAAATGATCAAGGAACCAAGGGCCTCCAGGCAGCCAGGCAGGAGTAAGATCAATGGGGAATGCAGCCCATCTTCCAGGCTATTGGCAGCACTGGAGAGAACCAGATGGAGACTGTGTTCTCAAGGAAGGACCACAAGGTCTTGACTGGGGCCAGAGAAGAGATTCTTCTGCTCTGTGGGCCACTTAGCTATATCCCATTATCATATCCACAGATTGTACCTAAATATCCCTGTTGTCTTCTGTACCATTGTTTGGCAGATTGACTGGATAGGGAAATGCATATTACTCAAAGCAAATTATCACCACCTTTAGACACACAGTTGAAAGTACATGTCCTTCTGACTGTGAGTAACATGGAAACATCATTCATTACACATTATATAATGCATACCTGACGTATTAACTTGCAAAGAAAAAGATGGTTCCATGGATGGATAAAATAGAACTCTAGAAATTACAGAAAAATCTTATGTAATTGAAATACATTTTGTGGTGTACCAACTAGATTTTCCTTTGAATTTTGAATTCTGTTACAGTTACCATCCGTTATGGACTGAATTGTGTCCTTCCAAAACTCGTATGTGAACGCCCCAACTCCCAATGTGATTGTATTTGGAGACAGGGTCCTTGAGGACATAATTAAGGTTAAATAAGGTCATAAGGGTGGTGCCCTAGTCCTATAGGACTGGTGTTCCTATGAAAAGAGGAGAAGATTCCAGAGCTCTTTCTATCTGTCAGAGAAAGGATAAGCTGAAGACACAGTAAGAAGGCAGCTGTCTACAAGACTGGGAGAGAAGTCTCACCAGAACCGAATCCTGATGGCATCTTGATCTCAGACTCCAGTTTCCAGAACTTTAAGAAAATCAATTTTTGTGTGTGTGTGTAAGCCACCCAATCTGTTGTATTTTGTTACAGCAGGCAAGCTAATATACTGTCTCACTGGTTTCTCCCACTATAGTCCTAAAGTATAAGCCTTGATTCAGATTACAGGGAAATCTCAAGAAAAAGTGCTAGATCTTTAATCAGTTTCTGAAGATGGACAAGACTTTGTCTGTGCCCTCAAGGTATTGAATGAAAAGAAAAAAAATATTACTCTACAGCAGGAGACTATAGGAACACTTGTCTGTTAAAAAGAGATCCTGGTATCTTTCTTAGCGACACATAAGAGTGAAGTTTCTTTTTCTTTCTTTTTTTTTTCTATTGCCCAGGCTGGAGTGCAATGGTGTGATCTCACCTCCCTGCAATCTCTGACTCCCAGGTTCAAGTGATTCTCCTGCCTCAGCCTCCTGAGTAGCTGGGATTACAGGCACACACCACCACGCCCGGCTAATTTTTTTTTTGTATTTTAATAGAGATGGGGGTTTCCCCATGTTGACTAGGCTGGTCTTAAACTCCTGACCTTGTGATCCGCTCGCCTCGGCCTCCCAAAGTGCTAGGATTATAGGCGTGCGCCCGGCCTAAGAAGTTTCTTATATAGTCAATGACATATTGAGTTCAAAGAAATAAAAGAAGATAATGTAAATATGGCAAAGGAACACAAGACTATCAATGGTGACCAAATAAATCTGCAAAGGGACCAAATTTCCCTAACTTGAAGAAATAAAAAACGAAACAGTTGAAGGTAAGAACTCAATGGCCAGGTTAAACAGATTATTAGACACAGCTGAAGAGAAATTTGGTGATGGAAAACAGCTTAATAAGCTACTCAGAATTCAGCACAGAGAGGCAAAGAGATTTAAAAATATGAAAGGTAAAAAAACATAGTTGAAATAGGGAAGATTTCTCAGAGTGGTTCTCAAGCAGACCTGTTGCTCCTTATCTTAGGGGGCATTTGGAAAAGTATGAAGTCACTTTCATCTGAATGACATTTAGTATCTGGGAACCAGGAATATAAAATATCCTGTAATGCAAGAAATAGTCTCAACAATAAAGAATTTTCCCATTGAAATGTGCAGCAGCGCTTCTGTGGAGGAACGTTAACCAATGTCTAACTGAAACTACAGAAGAAGATAATACAATGGAGAAGATGTAATATTCAAAGATAATGATCAGTAATTTTTCGAAGTGATGTAAGATACCAATGTTCAAATTCAAGTGTCTGAAAGAAATCAAGTTGCATAAAAATCAAAGAAATTCAAACCACACACCTTCTGGTAAAACTAAAGAACAACAATAACAATAAGAAAAATCTACAACTAGCCAGAAGGAAAAGGAAGACTACCCACAAAGGAATGAGCATTAAACCAAAAGTAGATGTCTCAGCCCAGTGGAAGTCAGAAGACAGTGGGATACAAATATCAACCTAGAATTGTATCCAAAAGAAAGTCTCTTTAAAAGTTTTTGGGGAAATGAAAATGTGTTTGGACAAACAAAAATGGAGCATTTACCACTAACAGACCTTCTCTGAAGGAATTTCCATCAAAAGATGTACTTCAGGAAGAAAGAAATGATTCCAGAGGAAAGGTCTGAGACCTTGAGAAGGACGGTATTGAACAAAGTAACTAGTAAACCCGGTGATCTAGAAAGTCAAATAACCATAAAACAACAGTAATTTCTCATCCATGGGGTAAAGAAAAAATAGCACTAAAATACAGCACAACCACTGCATTTCAGTTAGAAAGGCAATCGCCTGAGATGAAGCATACTAAGATCTTTGAATTATTTGGGAGGAGAATAAGCACACTGACTAACTTCAGACTTTAATAGTTAAACTTGCCTGGCCATTGGCTCACGCCTGTAATCCCAGCACTTCGGGAGTCTGAGGCAGGAGGATCGCTTGAAACTAAGGTTTGAGACCAGCCTGAGAGACATAGTGAGATCCCAACTCTACAAATAATTTAAAAAATAACTTAATGAAACTGACAGGAAGAAACAGAAAGCATGAATCGTTGTGTAACTATTACAGAAATCACATCAGAAGCTTAAAATCTTTTCACACACACATGCAAAAGACAAGAAAAATGGACCCAGAAAGGAATAAAAACAAGCAGTAATCAGAAAGGATAGTTTGTTCAATTTACCAGCCCCCTGATCTCCTCACTGACTGAAGAGGGAATGGGACGGTTTGACACGGTATTTTGTTGGAGCTACAGGTGGATGTGTTTTGTCTGTGCCACTTATTTAAGAGGTACGGACTAGTGGTTCAGACTCTCCTGTCAGCCTTTCCAGCTTCAAATCCCTGCACCATGCATGACTTTCCCTGCCTGACCTCGGGAAAGTCACTTAACATCTTTTCACCTCAATTTTCTAGCCTATGAAATGGGTGGTCCTACTTCCCAGAACTGTTGTGAAGATTAAAAGAGTATCTAAAAGAACACCTAGCACAAGGCCAGGTATGGTGTCTCACTCCTGTAATCCCAGCACTTTAGGAGGCCGAGATGGGCAGGTCACTAGAGTCCAGGAGTTCGAGACCAGCCTGGCCAACATGGTGAAACTCCAACTCTACTAAAAATACAAAAATTATCTAGGTGTGGTGGCACGTGCCCGTAGTCCCAGTTACTCAGGAGGCTGAGGCAGGACAATCACTTGAACCCGGGAGGTGGAAGTTGCAGTGAGCCGAGATTGTGCCACTGCACTCCAGCCTGGGTGACAGAGTGAGACTCCATCTCAAAAAAAAAACAAAAGCAAAAAAGAGTGAGTATCATATAGATGGTAAGTGAAGCCAGAACAGTGATGAAAACCACCTAGAAAGAAGATATAAAGTGAAAAAAAGAGAGGAGAGAACCAAGGATTTTTTTTTTTTTTTTTTCAGATGGAGTCTCACTGTATCACCCAAGCTAGAGTCCAGTGGTGCGATCTCAGCTCACTGCAACTTCTGCCTCCTGGGTTCAAGAGATTCTCCTGCCTCGGCCTCCCAAGTAGCTGGGACTGCAGGTGCCCACCACCACACCCAGCTAATTTTTGTATTTTTAGTGGAGATGGGGTTTCACCATGTTGGCCAGGCTGGTCTCGAACTCCTGACCTCAGGTGATCCACCTGCCTCGGCCTCCCAAAGTGCTGGGATTACAGGTGTGAGCCATTGTGCACGGCTCAAGGACAGACTTTTGAAGAAATACAATTATTTAGAGAAGAATGAGCATGCACGGTGGTCTAAGGAGAGGACAGGGGGGAAAAGCAGGAAAACAGAAAGGGTTTGGCTGCCCAGGGAAGAGAATGTTTGAAGCAGGAAGAAGTGATCAGTAGTGGCCAACGAAAATGAGAAATCAAGCAGCAGGCTGCTGGAATGTTTTCACTGCAGTTGCAAACATGGAAGTTATTTTTTACCTCAGCAAGAGATGCTTCTATTTAGGAGACAGGACACCTTCAGGTGAGTTTTCAAATGAGAAGGAGGAGCGCAGACAGAGACAGTCGACGTAGAAAACGTGCTCACGAGGTTTGTCTTTGATGAAGGGAAGAGAGGTCAGACCGTCATTGAAGAGCGTTGCCGGGTCAAGAGAGGATTTTCTAAACTGGAAGATGATGAATAAATTTTTAAACAAGAAGGGTCCATTTAAGTAAAAGAAGTGAAATATTTATTTTTGTAAACAAAAAAAAATGTAGTGCAAATGTGCTCAGAGGGGGAAGGAGCGGGAATGCCAGGTCCCAATGAAGGGACTGGCCTTAGTGAGAAGGGACAGCTGCCTCGGGTCACAGAGCAGTGACGTGGTGAGTGGAGGCAGACGGAGAGTAGTTTGCATGTTCCTGAGAGCTTGAGGGAGATGGCATTTGGTGGCTTCCTTTTTCTCGATAAAGTAGGTTATGATCTCCGGGAATGAAGGCAGAGTAGGGGAATTTGAGGACTGAGAAATACAGACACAGTGTAAAATGACCAAGATAGACAGTAAGAACTAGCCAGCCGGGTGCGGTGGCTCATGCCTGTAATCCCAGCACTTTGGGAGGCCGAGGCGGGTGGATCACGAGGTCAGGAGATCAAGACCATCCTGGCTAACACGGTGAAACCCCATCTCTACTAAAAATACAAAAAATTAGCTGGGTATGGTGGCACACACCTGTAGTCCCAGCTACTTGGGAGGCTGAGGCAGGAGAATCACTTGAACCTGGGAGGCGGAGGTTGCAGAGAGCCGAGATCTCACCACTGCACTCCAGCCTGGGTGACAGTCTCAAAAAAAAGAAAAGAAAAGAAAAGAAACTAGCCAACTAGAGAAACCTCGCAGGACTGCCTGGTTAAATCCCACTTGAGGTTGGGAATTGTGAGCTTATAATGGAATTATTTTTGCTTTGTTGTGTGACTTTCTCTAGCAAGCAGATCAAAGCTTTTTCCTGGGATTGGTTTTTTTTCCACATAAATGTGACTGAAACACGGGGAGGCCATGGAGTTTTGGGCATTGGTGTGATTGCTGTAGAGGAAATAAGGGAAGTGAAGAAAGGACAGGCAAGGAGGTTGGGAGGAGAACAAGGATGTCCCGATAACACTGAAGACTGGTCTGGTGGAAGTAGATGATCGAGTAAGCAAGAAGGAGAGATCCCTGTAGACAGAGCCAGGTGACACAGTTCCTTACACTGGAGGGAGGACAGGATGTGGCCACAAGAATGGGGAGCTGAGGTAGAGTGGAAAGGGAGTCTGGAAATGAGGGGACTGAGGAACAGAAAAGACAAGATGTATCACATGTGGATACTGAAAAACTGCAAGATAATGGCAGGACCTAGGATGGAGAATGGATGCCAAAGAGTTTGATGACTGAGGAAGGTGGACCAGGGAGTCAGCCGATGTCAGCGCCGAGGAGACAGAGTTCTAGCTGATTGAGTTTCAAATAGATTGACATTTTCCTTTTCTCCCAAGGAGTTGGGAATAATTGTCTGGAGGCAGCAATGAGAAGCAAGGACAATATCAACGACCACATCTAAGTTCTCAAGATCATAGCTAGAAAATGATGATGCTGACATTTGAGCTCAAGAACCTGAAAAAGAGACCGGGTGCAGTGGCTCACACCTGCAATCCCAGTACTTTGGGAGGCTGAGGCAGGTGGGTTGCCTGAGCCCAGGAGTTCAACACCAGCCTGGGAAACATGATGAAACCCTGTCTCTATTACAAAAAATACAAAAAGTAGCCAGCCATGGTGGCGTGTGCCTGTAGTCCCAGCTACTTGGGAGGCTGAGGTGGGAAGATTGCTTGAGCTTGAGGAAATTCAGGCTGCAGTGAGCCGAGCTGTGAATGCACCACTGCACGCCAGCCTGTGCAACAGAGCAAGACCCCGTCTCAAAAAAAAAAAAAAAAATCCTGAAAAGGCAGCATTATTACTCTCCTTGTTAGTTGGTTAGTTGTGGGAACTGGCTTCCACCTCCCTTCTCCTTTAAGACCATCTACTTCCATGTCTGTATTTTTTCTTCTTCATCACCTCCTCTCTCTAAGGAGACTGTTATTCTGTTTATTCTGTGAGATTTATTTCTTCTGACTTTCTCCCACCAAATTCAGAAAACAGAAGTGCTGGAGTAGGAAAAGAGACAAGAAAAGGCAGAGGAATTTCAGCATCTCCAGGTCTCCGAAAAGCATGAGGAAGAAAAGACTGGAAGCTCAGTTCCAAGTTCAGCCTTGGAGTTGTGCAACAGCATGTGGTCAGATGAGACAGAAATATAATGGAAGGAAAAAGAGGGTGAGCTTTCCGGAGCACAGAAAATGACTGACCCCAGCAAGTCTCCTAAGAGACTCCACAGAGAGCTATTTCATCATTTATTTGCACGGGAAAGACCTAGCAAACCTCAGAAGTATCCCACAGAAAAGAGCATCTCCCCACGTTCTGTGAAGTCAAAGTAGATGGGAAGCAGCCGGTGTCAGTTCAACCACTGACAGATTTTTCTCCTTGTCAGCATTGCTCTTTATGGGTATAATTCAGTTTCTGACTGTCATTGCCACCTACTCCACGTAAGCAAGAGTTCAGTTGATATAAATTGGAACAGTAATAACTTTACTTTAAGGAAGACAAGAATTCATCTAATGGGTCGCCAAAAAGGGCTATCTTCACCTGGGTCCACCTTGTGCAGGGCAGAGCGGGGTGACAGCCAGTGTGGTGTGATCTGAAAGGTCATCCCCCTGAAGCTGTCCCCCACTGAGCGCTGGATTCCACCCAAGGCCTCTCACTCTCTCCTGATAAGCATCCAACCTTTCTTCAAAGTGACATTACCCAGAGGACTGGCCGATCGTGACCAGAGAGTAAGTGTAAATGCATTTATCAAAACACATTTATTTCTCACTGGAGACAGGACTGCCTGCCATTTAAGAATATCAGAAGGCAGGTGTTTAACACAGCAGTTGTTTAGCACATTACGTTTCTTTTCAGGCTTTTTTTTATATCTAAGACCACACACACCTCCACTCCCCACTCCCACTGCCTTGAGGTCAGAAGGGGAGGAGGGGCCTTGTGGCTGACGGACAGACAATGAAACCCTGTGATCCTCAGTGGAGGAGGGGAAGGTGGGCCTTATGGAAGGTGTGTGAACCTCAAAACCTCCTTTGAAAGGTCCTGTACTTCATGTCTGTTGGCATCACCACCACCACCACCTTCTAGGGTCTCCTCCTTCCTTTATGGAAGAAGCCTGGGATGATGTTGCCTGGATTCCCTTCCCTGTATGACTGTAGGTCAGTATGACAATGAGAACATGTCTGTGAAATTTGGAGAGTGGAAAATTAAAATGACCAGTACTCTCCAAGGCAGTTACCTTAATTACGGTCCAACCCAGTGTAGAATTCCTTCTCAGAGAGACCTTTGGATAAATATAAATACCCCCTACCTTAACAATATTTAAATTCAAACTCCCTGAAGCCTAGAAGGATATTCTCTAACATAACCAGAGTATATAAAAATAAAATACCAGCCAGGCATGGTGACTCACGCCTATAATCCCAGCACTTCGGGAGGCAGAAGCGGGCGGATCACCTGAGGTTGGGAGTTGGAGACCAGTCTGACCAACATGGAGAAATCCCGTCTCTACTAAAAATACAAAATTAGCTGGGCATAGTGGTGCACGCCTGTAATCCCAGCTACTTGGGAGGCTGAGGCAGGAGAATCACTTGACCTGGGAGGTAGATGTTGTAGTGAGCCGAGATCGCGCCATGGCACTCCAGTCTGGGCAACAAGAGTGAAACTCCATCTCAAAAAAATAAAATAAATAAAATAAAATAAAATATCATTACATTTAAAAGGCAAAAGATGTACACAATTTGAAGAGAAACCAGAGTATACAATATCATTACATTTAAACAATTACTACAAAGTCAGATGTTGCACTTTTATTATTTTATTTTATTTTATTTTATTTTATTTTATTTTATTTTTTGAGACAGGTTCCCACTCTGTCATCCAGGCTGGAGTGCAACGGCCCAATCATGGCTCGATGCAGCCTCAACTTCCCAGGCTCAGGTGATCCTCCCACCTCAGCATAGGTGTAGTGTAGGTCTAGGTATAATCCTAGTCCTGTAGCTAGGACCACAGGCGCCCGCCACAATATCCGGCTAGTTTTTGTATTTTTTCGTAGAGATGAGGTTTTACCATGTTGCCCAGGCTGGTCTCAAACTCCTGGGCTCAAAAGAGCTGCCTGCCCTGACCTGCCAAAGTGCTACGATTACAGGTGTGAGCCACTGTGCCTGGTCAGATAATTGCACTTTTAAACCCAAAAGTGCAAGTGGAAATTTTTCTGTAAATGTATATAATGTTCAGATTATCTGGGTACTGTTAGACCATTTAATAAAAGATACCAATTTTTACCATTTTAACATATTTAACATTATATATATGTATAATGTGTTATATATACTTACACATCAACATGCTGGTTCCATTTCTCTGGAGAACTCTGGCTGATAGAATAACCAATTATATATCAATATGCTGGTTCCATATCTCTGGAGAACTCTGGCTGATAGAATAACCAATCTTACGTTATATACTTTGAAAATATTAATTCATCCAGTATATGTTCATTGAGCACCTACAAAGTACTAGGAATATAGCAGACACTAAGTCGGATAAAGTCCCTTCTGCTCTAGCTCTATTTTAGAGAGAAGAAGCAAACAAAAAATAATTAAGCATATAATAGGTGGTGACAAAGCAAGGTACGAAAATAGAGAGTGACCGAAGGAGGCCCATTTTGGAGAGTGGTCTGGGAGGTCATCTTTGGTAAGGTGGCATTTGAGCAGTCTGCGTGCAGTGAGGCGGCAAGGCTGCAGGTGCCTGGAGTAAGGGCGTTCTAACAGGTGGAATAGGAAGACCCAAGGCCTGAAGATGGAGTGCATTTGACTGGCCTGGGGATTATCACTGCACACACAACTCCAGGTAATAATATTTTGGTCCTATGGAAAGTACCTTGGGCTACAGTCCGGAGAAAGGTCCTGTCACTACATAGCAGTCATTTTTCTCTTCCAGTTTTTAATTCCTTAAGGAAAAGATGAAGAATCAGGACCAGGCAGGTGTTTCCTATCCAAAGTACCCAAAAGGCATTCCTCCCACAGCAGTCCCGCCTTCCGCACCCTCCTCCCAGTGGTTTCCGATGTAGGAATACAGGTTCTAAGAACATTTTAATAAAGGAGTCTGTGTAACTTTAACTCAGTGTTTCCAGCTTTATTTGGTCTCAGACCCTATTTCTATATTAACAAAACTGGAGTCACTGAAAACACGTTTAGAAATAGTGAGCTCAAAGAGCAAATTTATCTCTAATGTTCTCTGAATAATGGAAAATAAAATTGTACACCTCAACAGCCTCAGCTCTCCAGCTAATGAATATATATGATGTGAAAATAAAAAGGCTGGACGTGGTGGCTCACGCTTGTAACCCCAGCACTTAGGGAGGTTGAGGCAGGCAGATCACCTGAGGTCAGGAGATCGAGACCAGCCTGGTCAACATAGTGAAACCCCATCTCTACCAAAAATATGAAATTAGCCAAGAGTGGTGGTGCATGCCTGTAATCCCAGCTACTCGGGAGACTGAGGCAAGAGAATCTCTTGAACCCAGGAGGCAGAAGTTGCAGTGAGCCAAGATCGTGCCATTGCACTCCAGCCTGGGCAACAAGAGCGAAACTCCATCTCAAAAAAATAAGTAAATAAAATAAAAAGACAGGAGAGAGAGAGGGCAAACTTTTAACTTGTTTTTAGCAGCAGAACCTTTTCTACCTACAAACGCCTACATGAAACATCCGTAAACAAAATAAAAAATCTCGGTCTGGATTCAGCGTGAAGTCAATCCCCTCTCCATCGCAGTAGCTGTAATCACACTGCCCTCTAGTGTAACCCTCGGGGGAATTACAGCTAAAATGACTACAGAAATCTCTCTCAAACTTTCAGCCTGAGAGCTGGCCAAGACGGCTGAGAGCCGGCCAAGACGGCTGTGAGGCACGCAGTGGTTCTCAAGGTGAGGTCCACAACCAGCAGCAGCAGCGGCGGCAACACCTGGGAATTTGTTAGAAATAAAAAATTTTGGTTTCACACCCTCCTAACAAGTCCCACTGTGTCAATAACTGGGGATGGGCTTAGCCAAGCAGTCCTTAATCCCTCCAAATGAGAAACAAAATTATGGCTCTGCCCAGCACCCACAGGTAATTTTTTTTTCTTTTTTCTTTTTTCTTTTTTTTTTTTAGACGGAGTCTCACTGTGTCTCCCAGGCTGAAGTGCAGTGGCACGATCTCAGCTCACTACAACCTCCATCTCCCGGGTTCAAGTGATTCTCCTGCCTCAGCCTCCTGAGTAGCTGGGACTACAGGAGTGCGACACTATGCCCGGCTAATTTTTGTAATTTTTAGTAGAGACAGGGTTTCACTGTCTGTGTTGGCCAGGCTGGTCTCGAAGTCCTGACCTTGTGATCCACCCGCCTCGGCCTCCCAAAGTGCTGGGATTATAGGCGTGAGCCACTGCGCCCGGCCAGGGGTAGTAATTTTTTGTACCATGTTGTATTCAATTAAGAACAAAAAAGCAGACTCAGGGCAGCCTATTGAAAACCAAAAAGTTCATAAACAGAAGAGTTTCTATGCTTAGCATTTGTTCAGCAGTTTTCACTTGATGCTGTGTTTTCAGATTCAATAGGAGTTACATCCACCCCAACAATAAATCCCACTATACCCAATTTCATTGTAGCACTGCCAGGAATAACAAAAGGTTCTAGAATAGACTGAGTCATCTTTTCTTTGAAAATTTCTGCGGATGGAAGTAATGCTAGTTATGAAAAACGGGTTTTGTATTGAGCAGTAGAGGTGAAAATTCTGTAAAACTAACCTGTGTCGAACATATATAGAGGTTGGTATTTCCAGCTCAAGTGTTTGTTCTGGCCAGCCGTGCAGCAATTATGCTCTGTTCATGACCGGGCAGGCTGAGTAAAAGTGTGGATCAGTGAAATTTCCCCACAGCTGAAAAAAAAAAAAAAAAGTAACTTTCTTCCTTCCAGTCATCCTTCTTCCTTCTCCAAATGCTGCCTGAGCACTTAGGGTAGATGAAGCCTGTGTTAGCTGAAAACATGGATCCTGCCCAAGGTTCCCTTGGCGCATCAGCCTCCCACGCAAGAGACATCTTCATTTCTATCATGTTACACTTGCTCCCAAATATGATAACTTGATAAAGAAGAGAGACTTGTAAAAAAGACAGCAATGGTTACAAACATTTGAATCTCAGAGGGGAAAATCCATATAAAATAAATTACACATCGAGTAATGACTAAACTATTTAAAAATGTATACATTTGTATATGAAAATTGCCATTTTCTTAAAAACGCAGGTCATCTAAAAGGGTTAAGCACCCGTTTATCATGTCAGCATTTCATATAGCATCTAGCTTTAAAAAATAACACTGTAGGTCAGGCGTGGTAGCTCATGCCTGTAATCCCAGCACCTTGGGAGGTCAAGGTGGGAGGTCAGGAGTTCGAGACCAGCCTGGTCAACATGATGAAACCCCGCCTCTACTAAAAATACAAAAATTAGCCAGGCATGGTGGCATACACCTGTAATCCCAGCTATTTGGGAGGCTGAGGCAGGAGAATCGCTTGAACCTGGGAGGCGGAGGTTGCAGTGGGCCGAGATCGCACCATTGCACTCCAGCCTGGGTGACAGGGCAAGACTCTGTCTCAAAATAAATAAATACATACATACATAACATTGTAGTCTTTTATGTGAACATCTAAGTTTTCAAACAACCACCATATGGGATGTAACTAACATTTATTACCTAGCTAAAGATAACAAAAACAAACTGGAAAATTTCACTCCACATGTAAATACAGATTCATCTGTCCTATTTGTATTTAACAATAATGAAAGTATTGATACTTGGAAAATCAGAACAGAGTAGATTTAAATGAAATATTTTTAATGTGACATTAATCCCACATTTTGTGCAAATGATTAAAAATTCAAATTAGGTGCACCAGAATCTGTGTCGGCTTCCTAGGGTGACTTTAACTAAGTACCATAACACTGGTTGGATTAAAACAATGTAAGTTTATTGTCTCCCAGTTTTGGAGGCTAGAAGTCTGAATTCACGATGTCAACAGGGCCATGTACCCTCTGAAACCTATCGGGAACAGCCCTTCCTTGCATCTTTCAGCTCCTGGTGTTTACCAGCAATTCTCAGTGTTCCATGGCGTGTAGATCCATCATTCCAGTCTCTGCCTTGGTCTTCACATGGCTGTCTTCTCGCTGTCAGGTCTGTCTCTGTGTCTCTTTTCCCTTTCTTATAAGGACACCAAGTCATTGCATTAAGAACATACCCAACTCCACCATGACTTCACCATAACCAAACTAATTACATCTACAGCAACCCTATTTTCAAATAAAGTCACATTCTGAGATGCTGGGGGTTAGGACTTCAACGTGTCTTTCTGGGGGACACAAGCAATTCATAACAGTCTTCCCCTTTGCCCCAAAATTCATGTCTTTCCCACATGCAAAACATATCCACCCCTTCCAAATGTCTCCAAAAGTCTTAACCATTCCAGTATCAACTCCGAGTCCAAAATTTCATCTAAATATCATCAACTCGACGTCCCAAATGTTGTCATCTACATCATCAATGGCGAGACTCAGAGTATGAATCACCCTGGGGCAAACTCCTCTTTGTCTGTGAACCCCTGAAGTCAGACAATGAGTTATCTGCTTACACAATACAGTATCTAGGCATAGGACAGACATTTTCACTCCAAAAGGGAGAAATTGGAAAGACAAAAGGGGTCATGGGTCCCAAACAAGTTTGAAACCTACGAAGGCAAGTTCCATTAGATTTCAAGGCCTGATACCTTCTGAGCCTGAAGAAAACTTAAAATTAAAAAAGAAAAAAAGAGATTTCAAGACCTGAGCATAATCCTCTATGGCCTGATGGTCTTTTACACCCATATGGTGGTTGTTTAAAAACTTAGATGTTCTCATAAAAGACTACAATGTTTTTATTTGTTTATTTGTTTTTTTAGATGGAGTTTCACTCTTGTCACCCAGGCTGGAGTGCAGTGGCGTGATCTTGGCTCACTGCAACCTGTGCCTCCTGGGTTCAAGCGATTCTCCTGTCTCAGCCTCCTGATAGCTGGGATTACAGGTGCCTGCCACTACATCTGGCTAGTTTTTGTATTTTTAGTAGAGATGGGGTTTCACCATGTTGGCTAGGCTGATCTTGAACTGGTCAGGAGTTCGAGACTCGCCTCTGCATCCAACACTCCAGCCTTTAAGTCATTCTTCTTAATTTTATTGTCTCTTTCAGTCAAGAATGGCAATGTTTCTTCTGGTATAAAATTCTCAAAAGCCTTGTCAGCCTCCCAAGAAATTCATGGTGATCTAAGCCATCGGACAAGAGGGCCCTGCACAGATCTTTCTTGAACAACTACATCTCTATTCCTGGCTTCCAATGAGATAACTGATTGGATCCATGAGCCACACACCTCATTTATTTAGCAAACACTTATTGAGCCATATTTGTGATGTTTCTACAGTATTCTATTTGGACAGTTGGAGAATTTTCCAAATCAGACACTGCTTCCTTTTTGCTTAGCAGTTCCTTCTTCAATTTATCTCTTTCTTCTCACATTTTATCACAAGCAACAAGGAGACATCAGGCTTGCCCTTTGCACACTTTGCTCGGGATTCTCCTCAGCTAAATATCCAAGTGCATCATCACTTACAAGTTCTACTTTCCTTCCAACAGCACAACAAAATACAGCCAAGTTCTCTGCTGCTTTATAACACAGATCAATCACCTTTCCTTCAGTGTCCAATAAAAGCTTCTCTTTTCCATCTGAGACCTCACCAGAAACACCTTGTAATGTTTCTTAATTTTAGGAACATTCCATACATGGTGGTACATGTATTCTCTAAGACAATAGAAGCTTTCTCTGTAGCTCTCCGCTCTTCCTTCTGGGCTCTCATCAGAACTGTTTTTCCCCCCGCCCACCCCCACTCTGCCAGGAGGAGTCTTGCTCTGTTGCCCAGACTGGAGTACAGTGGCATGATCTCTGCTCACTGCAACCTCTGCCTCCTAGGTTCAGGCAATTCTCCCTCCTCAGCCTCCTGAGTAGCTGGGATTACAGGCACGCACCACCACGCCCAACTAATTTTTGTATTTTTAGTAGAGACGGAGTTTCACCGTTTTGGTCAGGCTGGTCTCAAACTCCTGACTTCGTGATCCACCCGCCTTGGCCTCCCAAAGTACTGGAATTAAGGCATAAGCCACTGCACCCGGCCCAGAATTGCCTTTAATGTCTGTATTTCTACCAATAATTTTGGACATGTGATTTAGGCTTTTACTATGAAGTGCTTCAAAACACTTCTAGCCTCTACCTATTACAGAATTCCAAAGGCACTTCCACACTTTTACATATTTGGTATAGCCACGCCCTACTTTTTAGTACCAAAATTGCTATCAGCAATTCATTGAGCCTTGTGATTTCTTGGGTGACAGAGAAACAGGTCATTGAAATGAGTCCCTAGTCCTAGCTCATGGCATCCAAATAACAAGATCAGTGACATAGACTATTAAATGTGAGAACTAGGAGGAAATCTACCTCATCACCATTAAAAATGATGAAACTACATGGTCATTGGGTGTTAACCAACATTGCCAGGAAAAATGGGCAGGCCAAGGTTCAGGCCAAGGTTCAGATGGGAAATGTTGGGGTGGAATGTTGATTTAAGTAATCTGGATAAAAAAATACTCTTAATGCTGAAACGTGAGTCATGAGACACTAGAATATAGGGATCACTTCCTTTCAACTCCTCAAAAAGTACGTATGATAAACATTTGCTGATTTAGACTATGTAGAGAAGAATCCAAATGAATTAGTAAAACATCCAAATGGGGGAAGTATGTGTGTGGAAAGCATGTATATTGAGCAGAATTTAATGAAGCTGACCGAGGGTTCCCTATGGAAGGAACTATGGAATGAAGGACTGAAAATCTGATTAAAGAGCAGATGAGAATGATTTATTACTATTCTTACATAAGTCAGTATCTACAAAGTGCTTTCAGACAATGTAATTCCTTAAAGAAATAGTTCTCCTTGCAACCTTAGTTAAGCCATAAATTTACTTTTTCAATCTCTCCTTATTCTTACAGCACAGCCTTGAAATTGATTTCGTAAACGTTTACATTGATTTTTGTACAGATGATCAACAATCTATATTAGCTGGGTCTGACATTATGGGCTTTTATTTTATCACCAGTTTGTTGGTCCTTATGATCTTCTGGGTGACTGGGACTAGACCAGATTTTCAAAGAAAAGCAAGGGAAAGACAGCTGTATTTATTATATCAGGTGCTGCTTGGATTCCCCCACTATTGATCTTCTTTACTCCTTACAAACAAGACGGTGGATAATTTTTATCTTCTCTTAATCAGTGGGACTCAGAAAGGTTAAGGAATCTGAGTAAGGTCACCTAGCTGTGATTAAGTACAACAGAAAAAATATCTGATGACCACATCCCAGTAATACCTGGGTTGTTTATGAAATACCACGCTGCTCAGAGCACCCACCAGCTCTGCAGTAAGCCAGAGCCCCTAAGTTCCAGGATTGCCGTCTATAGCAACACCAGGATAGACCAGTGGCCCAGACCAGAAGTCCACTGCTTTCTCTGCACCCATCTTCCTTGCAAAGGTTAGAAATTTGCATTCTAACATAATTAGGAGCAAATCAGAGCATTTCTTCGGTGACATTTTAACCAATGACCTGGAAGCAGAGGTTAAACATTAAATAAAAATTAACACCTGCTTGATATATTAAAAAGTATGCCACTGGGATAACATGGGATTGTAAATTAACTGTTTGTCTTTTTTTTTTTTCCATAGTTATAACTGTGCCTTTAATTGTACAAGTAGAAGAATGCCTTGAAGTTAGAAAAATAGCCCTAAGGAAGGAGTGTTTGAGTCTTTCCCGCTGAGTTTTTTGCTCCCTTCCACCTCAGAGAGACCATATAATCAAGGAATACTGTATTCTTTATGTTTTCAAAGTTTTTCCTCGGTAGACATTCGTTTTCTGTAGTCCATAAGGAAAAGCATTCAGTTCAGAGGGGCCGTGCAAGCAGAATGCTGCCAGATAAAATACCATTCACCATCTTTTTACAATAAATGAAGATATTAGCAGGGGGCAAAGTTGGTGCCCATCCTAATCAGAGTTGTGGAAATCTCACACTGAAGAGGATTTGTTGTAGCTATTTCTCCATGTGATCACTCATATTCTTTGAGTCTTTTCACTGTGCTGGTAATGGACTTCCTAATTTAATTGAACCAACCCATCCAACCATCTTGAGTTAAACATTCTGCTGCTAACATCAGGAGAGGAATCGGGAGTTATTTCCAATGTAAAAACCTGAAGTCATGATCTCTCCTGGTCCTCGAAAATGGTGAGTGATGTCTGGTCCATGCCTGATTCAGAAAGAGGATTTGAGATTTCCTGGCTAATTTGGGGGGTTTTATTTGAGACAAGGTCTCACACTATTACTCAGGCTGGAGTGCAGTGGTATGATCTTTCCTCCCTGCAGCCTCAGTCTCCTGGGTTCAAGTGATCCTCCTGCCTTGGCCTCCCAAAACTCTGGGATGATAGGTGTGAGCCACTGTGCCTGGCCCTAGAAATCGTTTCTACTCTGTATTTTATTAGTAGTAACCCAGGAATTAATGTTCTCCAAAATACACTTGTAAAACTGCAGTGGATCTGGTGACAAGAAATTATGCATTTTTCTAAAGTATGCAATTATTTAATATCTCACTTTCCAGAGGATTATTTCTAATGAATACAAATCTCCCCTGGCTATTCCCCCTAATTGCTAATGGGACTGATCAGTGTAAATAACAATCTCAACTGCTAAACTCACTTAAAACTTAGTGGTTTCAGGCTCCAGCACCTGCCTGTGGCTTATATGAGCTGGATGATGACCAGTGTCTCCACTCTCTGTAAAGATGATCCTTCTCTCCTCCACGGTCACAGAAGCTAGATGTGGATTCCTACGCAGAGGTGGCATAACGTGGAATGTAACCCACGTTATGCACCTGCTACCATGAAAGCATTAGGCCAGGAAATTTCTTCACAACTACACCTGTATGATGTGCATTACCATCTCCCTCTTCAGGTAAGGAAAACTGAGGCCCCAAGACACAAAAAAACTTGGACAGGATCACACGACTTGAAAGAGTGGATCAGAGACTTAAATTTACTCAACTGCAATGCCCATGTTCTTCCCACCAGGAAATCCTCTTTTCCTTATTCCAGAGCTGTTTTAGGAGTAAGTAACCAGCATATCCTTGAGAATCAAATGGTGGCTTGTAGTTCTCACTCCAGAGAACAACTTTAAATAAGGCAAATGCTTGGAAAATTTATTATTACTTGAATTTTTATGGTCAGTTAGAAAAGTCTGGTTTGATGACTGTACTTTCAACACGCACTTCTAGGATACTTTTTTTTTTTTTTTTTTTGAGATGGAGTCTCACTCTGTTGCCCAGCCTGGAGTACAGTGGCGAGATCACGGCTCGCTGCAACCTCTGCCTCCCAGGCTCAGGCGATTCTTGTGCCTCAGCCTCCAGAGTAGCTGGGACTATAGGCACGTGCCACCATGCCTGGCTAATTTTTACATTTTCAGTACAGACAGTTTTTCCATGTTGGTCAGGCAGGTCTCAAACTCCTGGCCTCAAGTGATCCACCTGCCTCTATCTCCCAAAGTGCCAGGATTATAGGTATGAGCCACTGCTCCCAGCTTGATACCTTTGATGGGTCAGACACGGGGCTAGACTCTAAGGTGACAAAGCTGAATCCCTGCTCTCAAGGAGATCCCAGGCTAGTGGTGAGATGTGTGTGTCAACACATCAATACCTTTCAAAGCCATCAGTACTGCAAATTGTATAGCTTATGATTGATGACTGTGTAGTGTGTGCCAGGCATTGTTTCAACATGTACTAGCGAATGGAATCCTCAAAACATATTATCATCCCCACTTTACAGATGAGGAATCCGAGGTATAAAGAGGTCCAGTAACTTACCAAAGGTCACAGGTTTGTAAGCAGCAGAGAAGGATTTGGAGCTGATTGTCTGACTGCAGAGTCCATGGTCTTCAATGGCATGCCAGAGCTGGACTGAGATGACATCTAATGGAAGGACGGGGAGGAGACGGAGAGGGTCAGGGAGCCTTCAGGAAGGAAGTGGTGAACAACTGAGGGGGTGAGACCCCGCCTGGTGCTGCTGGAGACTTTCTATAATAAAAGGTGCCCTGGTCCCGCCTGCCATCAGCCAACCCGGAGGCTTCTCATTCTGACCATAAATTCTTACTTTTCAATATGGTTACCGAAGTGGGAAAGAATCGTAACGGAGGCTAAAATATCAACTCAGAAAAGTACTTCTAAGTGTCGTATTTGAATTTTATCCATGTCGTGATCTTGTTTAGGTCTCACATAATTATTCTTCTAGAAATAGGTACTAAAAACACATGAAATTGCCCAGATGGACGACAGTTCAAATTAATTTAGGCTACTTATGCTAAGCCGATGTTCACTTTGAGTTTGATGCTTAGAAAAAGCAAAGAGTCTATCTGCTTTATAAATCCTATCTCCCAAGGCTTTTTTATTCACTATGTATAAATACTCATTAAAATTAGTTTCCAGCTTATTAATAGCTATATGTTTTAGGATGCTGGGGGAAGGGGCACGAAGCAGATGTTTGCTTAGCAATCGTATCTGTTGGTAACTCTCTTTCCTGTCTAAAGTCTGCCAATGTCACTGTCTCTTCTTCTGCCCAAGATTTCTGCTTCAGAAGAAAGTCCCTGATGTTTTTCTAACTCTAAAAGATGAAATGAGAATTTGGTTGATATACCTAAATGAAACTTAAGAGTGGTTTTCCATCAGCGACCCCATCATTCCAGCCGAACTGAAACATAATCCCTTACTGTTTTCAAGTAGTTATTACTTTTCTCTTTCGACAAGAAATCCAAAAGCAAAGACTCAAGCCTTGTGTTTTGACCCGTGACATATTTTCAATCACAATGTTTTTTATTTTTTCATTTTTAAGACTGAAGGACAAAAGGAACATAGGGAAGAGAACGCAAGTTTCATTAAAAAAAAAACAACTAGATTGATGACCAGTCTCCTTACTTGCTTTTTTTTCCCTGTGACAGTTTAACCAATCATGAATTGTCACCAAATTTCACTGAGCTGTTCTTGGGTTTTTCCCACCATAATTCTCCATTTATTTGGATTTTTCTCCATGATGAAACCATCAGATCCATTTTTTGTACCTTATTTGTTGGGACCAGATAAAAATTTGAGCCTCAGCATGGTAAGTTAACTAACATGCTTATCTTAGATTTAACTCTAGCTAGAACTATCTCTAATGCCTTGGGTAGAAGCCAAATACTAGTACTTCTTACACCCTCTAATGTGAACAGATGGGCCTTAATGAATTTTATGTATTTGACATATAAAAATATAAACTTTTTTTTTTTTTTGAGATAGGATCTTGCTCTGTTGCCCAAGCTGGAGTACCATGGTACTATCATGGCTCACTGCAGCCTCGATCTCTCAGACTCAAGCAATCCTTCGGTCCGTCTTAGCCTCCTGAGTAGCTGAAACTATAGGTGTGTGCCACCACACCTGGCTAATTTTCTATTTTTTGTAGAGACAAGGTCTCACTATGTTACCCAGGCTGGTCTCAAACTCCTGGGCCCAAGCAATCCCCCCACCTTGGCCTCCCAAAGTGCTAGAATTATATTCATGAGCCACTGCGCCCTGTCAAAAATATAAACTCTTTATGGTGGAAAACAGCCTTACCTAATCTTTCAGTTGCACAAAAACAATACTCCAGGACTTCAATGCATATTATCATTAACCTAAAATGAAGCCATCCCCACTAAAGAATGTAAGTCTGGCTGGGTGTGGTGGCCCACGCCTATAATCCCAGCAATTTGGGAGGCCGAGGCGGGCAGATAGCCTGAGGTCAGGAGTTCAAGACCAGCCTGGCAACATGGTGAAATCCCACCCTACTAAAAATACAAAAATTAGCTGGGCCTGGTGGCCAGCACCTGTAGTCCCAGCTACTCGGGAGGCTGAGGCAGGAGAATAGCCTGAACTCGCAAGGCAGAGGTTTCAGTGAGCCAAGATCATGCCATTGCACTCCAGCCTGGGCAACAGAACAAGACTCCATCTCAAATAAATAAACAGATAGATAAATAAATAAATAAATAAATAGTATAAGTCTTAGAGGATAAAATGAAATTTTGTGGTGAGGGTGGGGCAGGAGAAAAGTTACTGACAACCATGTGAAAAATCCTCACAAGATTTTCCCCTCTTTATTTATAAATACTAAGGCTGTTTTTAACTTTTACTACAGTCACAGGAATAACAGTCCTAAGAAGCCTCTAAGCCAGTGCTTCTCAAAGTGTTGTCTCTGAACCAGCATATCAGCATCATCTGGAAATTGTTGGAAATGTAAATACTCAGACCCCGCCCCAGACTTATTGAATCCGAATGTCTGTTTGTGGTGGTGGTGGTGGTGTTGTTGTTTGAGACGGAGTTTCACTTTCGTTGCCCAGGCTGCAGTGCAATGGCACAATCATAGCTCACTGCAGCCTGGAACTCCTGGGCTCAAGTAATCCTCCTGCCTCAGCCTTCCAAGTTGCTAAGACTACAGATGCCAGGCTAATATTTACTTTTTTTGTAAAGAGAGGGTGTCACTGTGTTGCCCAGACTGGTCTGGAACTCCCAGGCTCAAGTAATCCTCCCACCTCGGCCTTTCAAAGTGCTGGGATTACAGGCATGAGCCATTGCACCCAACAATTTTATCTTATTTTGCCTCTCTTTCCTAGCCACCACCTATGTTCACCCACCTCACACCAAGTAGATTTTGCCTTCTAAACCAATCCACCATTTTCTTCACAATAAACACCAGTACATCCCATGAGGTACAAACTGGTTTAGCTGGAAGCTATGAATGGGCTGGATTCAAACACCAGACATTGTCACAAAAAGCATATCTGGCATACAGCTTTTTCCATGTTGGTGACTATACCCAAAAGCCCAAAACAGCAAGAATAAAGTTCTACCAAACTCCAAGAGTGCTTGGGTAAAAGTCTACCTGGGAACCCAAAGCATAAGGACACAGATTAGGTCATAGCAAAGGGCATTCTCAGGCTCAGTAAATCTATGGGTTTATTTCGGTCGTCTAGAAATTCAGAGGACAGGGATTTGAGAAGGTCTACCCCAACTGCCTTTATGTCATCCTCCACCCACTGTACATTCCCCTTATAGAAAATGAAATAATCACTTACTACAGATGGGCTCAGATAATTGGCCAATGCCACCAGTTCCAAGAGAAACTGTGGCCAAAATTGACTTGAACGAGAGAGCTACTAAGTAGTTTCTTATGATTCCTCCAGGGCAGCCCAAAAAAGTAAAGTGAAGAAAACAGAAGAGTAGAAAATAAACTCACACATGTCTCTTTCTCTGCCATTCAGTCTCAAACTGGTCATTTGTTCCATATTTTCCTGATCACCGAGATGGTATCGCAATGGGCTCCTCATTTTTGTACTGATGGGTATGAAAGGGAAAGAAGGCGGTCAGGTTCTTTCAGTACTGAAACATCCTTTTTGACCTTTTGGTTCTGACTGTGAAGAAGAATAAACTATTTTGTTACATGCTAGTAAGCAGCAGTGTCTGAGCAGCCCTAGCTTGTTCTGGAAATCCTGTCAAGTGTAAAAAGATTAATTTATCCATTATAGCCTCTTTTCCTAGCCTCCATAGCTTATTGCAGATCAAATTACATTTATAAAGTTTAAAAGGTAGATAACTAAGATAATAGCTGCTGTGGTTTTTACACCGGGAAGTATAAATTCACACCTTATGAATATCTGTCATTCAATTTTTTTTCCCCTGAATTTCAGTTTCCCATTGCTTTCCAATGTATTGTTAGAAATTCATGTAAACCATGAAACTAGACCCACTTTGACAAAGGCCAAGCAGTGCATCCTGGGGTTGATTCATGTCATCTTGATAATGGTAAGTGTCAGAGGCCCAGGGTGTATTTCACATCCTGATTTTTTTTTGTCTTTGTACTCTCCCCACTTAATCTTGCAGATGACAGATGAGATCTTCCCCATTTGGACATACTCCTACCTGGTGCTGCTGCTGCCTGTGTTTGTCCTTACCGATTACGTCCGCTACAAGCCGGTCATCATCTTGCAGGGTATCAGTTTCATCATTACCTGGCTGCTGCTTTCGTTTGGCCAAGGAGTGAAGACCATGCAGGTTGTAGAGTTCCTCTACGGGATGGTGACCGCCACCGAGGTGGCCTACACGCCTACGTATACAGCGTGGTCAGCCCCGAGCACTACCAGAGAGTGAGCGGCTACTGCAGGAGCGTCACCCTGGCCGCCTACACAGCAGGGTCCGTGCTGGCCCAACTCTTGGTATCCCTGGCGAACCCGTTGTACTTTTACCTCAACGTCATATCCTTGGCCTCTGTCTCCGTGGCCTTCCTTTTCTCACTTTTTCAACCAATGCCCAAGAAGGGCATGTTTTTTTCATGCAAAACCCAAAACAGAAACTGCTCAGAAGCCACCAGGAGAGGATGCCGTCTTAGAGGGATCTCACAAGGATCACAAAGCAGTTCACGGAATTATCCACTGTTTCAGGGGACCTGGATGCCAGCAGTGGGGCACCCCAAAGCCAAGCAGTGTGGCTTTGAGAGATTTCGTGCAGTGGTCCCGGGATTTGCAGGAGTGCTACGTCTCAACGTATCTTTTTTACTGGCCCCTGTGGTGGGCTTTTTCCACAGCAGGTTTTCACCAGATGGTAAACTATGTTCAAATCCTATGGGATTACCAGGCACCATCTCAAAGTTTCACAAAACATATATTAGTCGATTTTCATGCTGCTGATAAAGACATACCCAAGACTGGGTAATTTATAAAGGAAAGAGGTTTAATTGACTCACAGTTCAGCATGGCTGGGGAGGCCTCACAATCATGGCAGAAGGCAAAGGAGAAGCAAAGTCACTGCTTTGCTGGCAAGAGAGAATCAGAGCCAAGCAAAAGGGGAAACTCCTTATAAAACTGTCAGATCTCGTGAGAGTTATTTACTACCATGAGAACACTATGGGGGAAACTGCCCCCGTGATTCAATTATCTCCCACCAGGCCCCTCCCACAACACGTGGGAATTATGGGAGCTGCAATTCAAGAAGAGATTTGGATGGGCATACAGTCAAACCCTATAAATATATAATGGAGCAGTAGAGGCCCTTGAAACCTTTGGGTCTAGGTATATAAGACTTTATCTCATTAATGTGCAGAAAATGTGCTGCTCCATGTTTTTAAGAGACTCCACGGTAAAAAAAAAAAAATTAGGCCTGTTTGGAAGTAACTCCAATCAATGCATTTCAGTGCAATAGAGCCCTGAAAAAAGTAAGATAGTAAGAACTGATATTACAAGACCTAAGCTACGTCAACTATACAACATATATTTAACTGACATTTTTGCTGTTTATAAAGAAGCTAGTGAGTATATTTAAAACACACACACAGGGCTCAATCTTTATTTATTTATTTATTTATTTATTTGTTTGTTTGTTTGTTTATTTTGAGAAGGAGTCTCGCTCTGTCGCCCAGGAGGGAGTGCAGTGGCACCATCTCAGCTCACTGCAACCTCTACCTCCCAGGTTCACGCAATTCTCCTGCCTCAGCCTCCTAAGTAGCTGGGATTACAGGTACACGTTACCACGCGTGGCTAATTTTTTGTATTTTTAGTAGAGACGGGGTTTCACTATGTTGGCCATACTGGTCTCGAACTCCTGACCTCGTGATCCACCCACCTCAGCCTCCCAAAGTGCTGGGATTGCAGGCGTGAGCCACCATGCCTGGCCCCTGGGCTCAATTTTTTATCTATGTTCTATCATTTGCCAAGTAGGCAAATCAATGAAAATTCTAGCAATCCGTTTTCTCTTTTTGAAGGCCAGAACAGTATCTACTAGTTTATTTCACAGGATTGCTCTTTTTTTTTTTTTTTTTGGGGGGGACGGGGTCTTGCTCTGTCACCAGGCTGTAGTGTGCAGTGGCTCACTGCAGCCTCCAACTCCCTGGTTCAAGCGATTCTCCTGCCTCAGCCTCCTGGGTAACTGTACAGGATTGCTTTAAAGATCAAAAGATATCATGCATTGGGAAGTATTTGTGCACTGTAGTATCTTAGGTAAAAATTAGTTGCTTTTATTTAATTTTCCTGAAAGCAAAATAAATAATACAACTTTCAAATTTGTATTCTTCAATAATTCTGTTGTAGTGATTTCAACACCAACTACCAAATAGTTTGAAAAAGAAGAGTTTTGTCACAAATTTAAAGAGACAACTAATGTAATAAAACTTTGAAAAAGATATACGAGGAAGATAAAGTTACACTCATCCCTAAAAACAGGAGCTACAAACTGGTGTCCTGCTGGTCAAATATGGTTGGACTATGCAGAGTTAGACAGTTTAAGGTTAAACTATCAAAACTCTTTTCAGGCTGGCATGGTGGCTCATGCCTGTAATCCCAGAGTTTTGGGAGGCTAAGGTGGGGAGGCCAGGAGACCAGCCGAGCCAACATAGTGAGACCCTGTCTCTATAAAATTTTTTTTTTTTTTAGTTAGCTGGGCATGGTGGTGTGTGCATGTAGTCCTAGCAACTGGGGAAGCTGAAGTAGGAGGGTCACTTGGGCCCAGGAGTTCTAGGCTTCAGCGAGCTATGATTGTGCCACTGCTCTCCAGCTTAGGTGACAGAGTGAGACAGTCTCATAAAACAAACAGGCTGGGCAAGGTGGTTTATGCCTGTAATCCTAGCACTTTGGGAAGCCAAGGTGGATGGAGCACGAGGTCAGGAGTTCAAGGCTAGCCTGGCCAACATGGTGAAACCCCATCTCCGCAAAAAATGCAAAAATTAGCCAGGCATGCTGGTATGCACCTGTAATCGCAGCTACTCAGGAGGCACAAGAATTGCTTGAACCTGGGAGGCATAGGCTGCACTGAGCCGAGATCTCACCACTGCACTCCAGCCTGGGCAACAGAGCAAGACTCTATCTTGGGAAAAAAAAAAAAAAATAGAAAAAAAGTCTTTTTTCTTGCTGGAATCTTTCAATAACTCTAGTCTTTAAAATGTGGTTTGAAAGTCCAGGTGTGGAGGCTCATGCCTTTAATCCTAATACTTTGGGAGGCCAACGCAGGTGGACCAGCCTGGGCAATATGATGAAACCCCATCTCTACAAGAAAATGCAAAAAATTAGCCGAGTGTGGTGGCGTTCACCTGTAGTCCCAGCTACTCAGGAGACTGAGGCAAGAGAATCACTTGAGCCCAGGAGGTTAAGGCTGCAGAGAGCCGCGATTGGACCACTGCACTCCATCCTGGATGACAAAGTGAGACCCTGTCTCAAAAAATAATAATAATAAAAAAGTGTGGTTTGCAGACCACATTACCATGAGGTGGGCACACTCACTTAATGGTCTGCAGACCTGATATGCATAAACTGACCTAAGCCATTGGTGACCGCAGCTCATAGTTTTACCTTTTTAAGGGATTGCAGAAAAAAAAATGCAACAAGAGTTGTAAAAAAGGATATGTGGCTCATAAGCTGTAAATATTCACTATCTGGCCCTTTAGAAATTGTGGATCTTGAACTCAATATAGTGGGTTGCTGACCAGCATTTTTAAAACAGAGTAGACTAGTCTAATATAGAATAGGGAGCATTATCAGCTTGTAAGGATACATTTTGTTTTGCAAAAATTCTGGTCACACACATATATATGCACTAATTAATATATAAAATATATTTTCCTCAGGCTATGGTCAAAGAAGTTTGAAAGCTTCTGCTTTTGGAGCTATCTTATACATATCAGGGTTCCCAGCAAGACAAATAACGTACTTGCATATTTCCTTAACTGTACATACGGGGATTTGCCAAAGCTTGTTGCCCTCTGATTTCAGACTGTTCGCTACACCCAGCTTCCTCATTCTCTACCATATCCAGATATTTATTTGCTCAAACAACAATTAACCCCAGAATGAATTCTTGTTTTGTTTTGTTTTGTTTTGTTTTGTTTTGTTTTTGAGACAGAGTCTTGCTCTGTCACCCAGGCTGGAGTGCAGTGGTGCGATCTTGGCTCACTGCAACCTCCACCTCCCGCGTTCAATCCATTCACCTGCCTCAGCCTCCTGGGTAGCTAGGACTACAGGCGCCTGCCACCATGCCTGGCTAATTTTTTGTTTTTTTAGTAGAGACGGGGTTTCACCGTGTTAGCCAGGATGGTCTCGATCTCCTGACCTCATCATCCACCCACCTCAGCCTCCCAAAGTGCTGGGATTACAGGCGTGAGCCACCACGCACCCGGCCCAGAATGAATTCTTATAACTTCTCATTCTATCTTCCCTCCACAACCAAGTTATTGTATTATCCTGTATAATTTTCTGTCTGGCCTTGTATGCATATTATGTTTTTATTCCATTGTCCTTAATAAAAACCTCAGACACAGCACCCCTTAACAAGTAGGAATCCTCAATTATGGTGATAATGACAGCAGGAAACAAGTGCCCTATGAGAAAGGCAAGGTAGGAGGTGGTGGATGAGGCTGGCCCTCCTACTGGGTTATGTGTGTGCCTGAGCATCATTGCTGTCCCTTCCTGGTGTCTCCTTCCTCCTTATCTAAAGATGAATTTCTGATATTGTGTGTTGTCTGACAGGAAAAAGGTAGGAAGACTGAGCAACAAAGAGAAATCTTGGGAAGGTCTCTGCGGGATTGAGGATTTTCAGCTCCTGCTACTGGGTTCACCCTTCAAGGCCCCTCCTGGGCCTTCTGCTTGGGCAAAACCTTCCTCCTGGCTCAGAAGCTACAGTAGTTTGGAGAGTTTTAGATAATTGTCCAGGCACTCCTCGTCTCTCACAGAATATACTTTGTGAGGTTTAAAACTCTCTTCCAAAGACAATGTGGTGCAAGGAGGGAGAGGTGGGTTGACACGGGCATTAATACTCCAGGGGACAAAGGGCAGGCCCCAGAGCCGTCTTTGAAGTTAGCCCAACAATCTGCATGTACTTTCCTGACAAAACAAAGTTTTCACATCAAATGAGACTTTGAAGCTATTTATTCTAAAGCCAAGTTGTTCCACACCCACCTGTTTATTGAACAAAGCGGGGCCTATTGTTGAGCTCACATTCTTCTCACTTCCCTCCCTGAAAATTCCTAACGTTTGATTGGTTAGGTCAGGGCTCCGATTGGTGTTTCATCCTCTGCACTGCTGGCCTCTTGGGCTGGGCAATTCTTTGTCCAGGGGGACTGTTCTGAGCTCTGTAGGATGTTCAGCAACATCGTATGCCTCTAAGCCACTAGTTGCCAGGATGCATCCCATTGTGATAACCAAAAATGTCTTCAAATATTGCCACTTGTCCACTAGAAGGCAAAAATACCCCTGGTTGACAACCACTAGATAAGATCTGGATTAGGGTCGGAGCTTTTTTTGTGGGGGAGGGATTGGGGGGGATGGAATTTCGCTTTGTCACCCAGGCTGGCGTGCAATGGCGTGATCTCAGCTCACTGCAACCTTCACCTCCCGGGTTCAAGCAATTCTCCTGCCTCAGTCCCCCTAATTTTTGTATTTTTAGTATAGACGGGGTTTCACCATGTTGGTCAGGCTGATCTCGAACTCCTGACCTCGGGTGATCCACCTGCCTTGGCCTCCCAACAGAGCTCTTTTATAATCCTTATCACACTGTATTTTTTTATTTATTTATTAACCTAAATTTATTTATCTAATTTCCCCACTAGGCTGTATTGTTTTCAAAGCAAGGACCCAAAGTTTACCACTATATTGTTCCACAGAGAAGCTCAAAAGTACTTGCTGGTTTACCAAATGAAGGAAAGAAGGAAGGCAGAAAAGAAGGAAGGAAGGAACAAATAAAGAACGACATGATCAGGCCAGGTACAGTGGCTCACATCTGTAATCCTAATATTTGGGAGGCCCAGATGGGAAGATTGCTTGAGGCCAGGAGTTTGAGACCAGCCTGGTCAATATAGCGAGACCCCATCTCCACAAATAAATATATATATTTATAGATATATAAATATATATATAGAGAGAGAGAAATATATATATATAGAAAAGTTTGGCATCTGTCAGGCATCTTGAGGAAATTTTTTTAAATGGGGTTACAGAAACGAAAGAGAAAACAGAGACAAGGGCAAAGAGAGAGAGGCCATCCTTCCTAAGGCATTGGTAATAGGCTCACAGAAAGGGCGTGGGAGAAAAGAGCGGCACCACACATTACGAAACTTTAGACTGCAGAGCTTGTGCACCTCAGTCCGATGACCGGGCATTCACAGTTCCCCATTTCTTACCCTCTGTTTGTCTTGACCAGACTTTAGACAGGCTCCTGGCTTTCCCACAGGCCCCTAAATGTTGCTTACTCCAAACCCTGAGCAAACACAGAAAAATGTGGAATGTGTCCCCCTTATCAGCTCCAAACGGGAATTGGCCGACCACAGTGGGATATTTTCCTGTCAAACTCCACTGACCATTTCCCCCTGGGAATCCAGCTTCCTTTACAGAGATTCTGCTTATCTCCGCTTGTACCCTCTTTACCCTATAAAAAAAAAATCCTTTTTCTGTTTGATCTTGAATCATGCAGATTTCTGCAATCAGAGAGTTCTTTTTATTGCAATAGCCTTTCTTCTAAATAAAGCCTCTCCTATCTAAGTCACATATTTTTTTTTTATTTGACACCAGGTTTCTAAGCCTGAGTTTTAACATCTGCAAAGGGAAGAGGAAAGAAAAAAATGGCCCTCTCCATGGGTCCTCTCCAGTCTATGATTTATGGAAGCCTAAATTCGGCTGGTCTATTTCAACCCTTAAGAGAAAATGATATGTACAGTTCACAGAGGTGGATCAAGCAATTTTTCATTCAAAGTACACAGTAAGTCAGCATTTTTTTTTATAGTCTGAAAATGCTTCAGTGCTTCTGTAACTGTGGATTTTAACAAAACTGTGTGCTATTTTACTATACATGGATTAACAAGATGTAGTTTATCTTTTTATTTTATTTTATTTTATTTTATTTTAGGGGCCATGGCAGCCTTCACAGTGGCTACATCAAAGTCAACTGGGATCTCCTGGGCGAATTATCCTTGGTGATCTTCTCAGGAGCAGATGCAGGTTCTCTATTTCTCATGCATTTCACA
This sequence comes from Mandrillus leucophaeus, assembly GCF_000951045.1. NCBI lineage: Eukaryota > Metazoa > Chordata > Mammalia > Primates > Cercopithecidae > Mandrillus > Mandrillus leucophaeus. The sequence continues at coordinate 1,426,821 of NW_012102887.1, forward strand.
ACTAATATTTGGGTGTGCTATGCTGGTCTCTTGATATTCAAGTCAAGTTTTATGTTCCTTACAACCATAGCTATGTAAGTATTTACCATCTATTTCTTTTAACTACTTAAACTGCTTAAAGCAACAAAACATGTTTATTTATTCTTCCAGCTCCTCTGAATAGCATTTTGCAATGTTATACCTAAGGCTTCCTACAAGAGACAATGAAACTATATTCCCATGTGAATCAACTTTCTCTTACGACTTGACTAAGATTCCTAATCAGGAGGATAAATGAAGTTCTTACAATTCATAAGCAATAATATGTTGTTAGGCTTTGATTTTGTCTGATTTAGCAACATAGTATAAGATACGATTCTAATTTTGACTAAGTTTAGTTTTCACTCCCATTTTTCCTGCTTGAATAGTCAGAGCGTATCTATTTCTTTTTGAAACAACTTATCAAATATTCTCAGGGCTGTTATAGAAGTGAAGCTGTTCTATTAAACTACAGATAAATACTATATCACACAGTAGTTTAAAAATACGAAGTATTTGATTTAGAGTAATCATAAAGTACAGAAAATGAGCTAAGGAGGTGGTAGATACTGGTTGAAGGACACTTCAAGGAATTAAATGCTACTTCTCATTTCCTGTGTAACAATGTGTTTCATTCTATACAGCAAGTTAATCAGAAATAAACATCTGAAAATATTTTCCTTGGCTGAACATTACTGGCAGCATTACTGCCCTGTGGCCTTAAAATTTTCTAGTCTATTTGTCTATGAAATGAAGATGAGATGCATTTCTTTCTAGGGAGTATTAGTAATAACGACATGTGAATTTTCAACAGAAATACAGGAAGCCAGAAAACAATGAAACAACATTTTAATTTTTATTTCTAATTATTTATTTATTTTGAGACAGAGTCTCGCTTCGTTGTCCAGGCTAGAGTGCAGTGCACGATCTCAGCTCACTGCAACCTCTGCCTCCCGGGTTCAGCTGTCTTTGCCTCAGACTCCTAAGTAGCTGGGACTACTGGCGCCCGCCACCACGCCTGGATAATTTTTGTATTTTTAGTAGAAATGGGGTTTCACCATGTTGACCAGGCTGGTCTCGAACTCCTGACCTCGTGATCCGCCCGCCTTGGCCTCCCAAAGTGCTGGGATTACAGGCGTGAGCCACCACGCCCAGCCTATTATTTTTATCTTTTAAAAATAATTGCACCTTTCAGTTTAGATTCAGGGCGTACATGTGCAGGTTTGTTACGTGGGTATATTGCATGATGCTGAGGTTTGGGATACAACTGATCCCATTGCTCAGCTAGTGAGCTTAGTACCCAATTGGTAGTTTTTCAACTTTTGCCCTCTGCCCAAGAACATTTTTAAAGTGCGAAAACTAAAAAGCTGCTAGCCTAGAATTTTATACTCGGCAAAAATATTCATCAAAAATTAAGTCAAAATAAAGATATTTTTAAGACAAAAATTAAGCAAAATTATTGTGGTGTACACTAAAAGAAATATAAAGGGAATTCTTTAGGCAGAATGAAAATGATCACCATTAGTATTGCAATAATATAGGAAAAATAATACTGGAAAAAATAAATATGTAACTAAATCTAAGCAAATCTTGGTTTTTGAGACAGAGTCGCACAGGCTGGAGTGAAGGGGTGCAATCTCAGCTCACTGCAACCTCTGCCTCCCAGGTTCAAGCAATTCTCGAGCCTCAGTCACCCAAGTAGCTGGGATGACAGGTGTGCACCACCATGCCTGGCTAATTTTTTTGTATTTTTTGTAGAGAAGGAGTTTCAACATGTTGGTCAGGCTGGTCTCCAACTCCTGGCCTCAAGTGATCCACCCGCCTCGGCCTCCCAAAGTGCTGGGATTACAGATGTGAGCCACCGCACCTGGCCTAACATTTCTAGTTTTAAAAATGTATGTAGAGGCCAGGCGCAGTGGTTCATATCTGTAATCCCAGTACTTTGGGAGGCCAAGGCCGGCGGATCACTTGAGGTCAGGAGTTTGAGACCAGCCTGGCCAACATGGTGAAACCCTGTCTCTACTAAAATATAAAAATTAGCTGGGCGTGGTGGTGGGT
>NW_012102887.1:1429506-1442138 GCF_000951045.1 Mandrillus leucophaeus
GAAAATAAGGGCTCCAAAGTTTGAAAGTTAAAAAATGGGAAAAAATATACTGTACAAACGCTAATACAAGGAAAGCTAATTTAGTTATCCCAGTACCAGATGAAATAAGCAACAACACCAGAGTGATTTGTCTTTTCATTGTAAGTTTCATAGTCATTTCATAATGATAAAAGTGTTAATTAACAACTAGGTAAATAATCTATTCTTTTTCTTTTTTTTTGAGATGGAGTTTGGTTTTGTCACCCAGACTGGAGTGCAGTGGCATGATCTCAGCTCACTGCAACCTCCACTTCCCGAATTCAAGCAATTCTCCTGCCTTGGCCTCCCGAGTAGCTGAGATTACAGGCGTGTGCCAACACACCTGACTAATTTTTGTATTTTTAGAAGAGATGGGGTTTTGCCATGTTGGCCAGGCTGGTCTCAAACTCCTGACTTCAAGTGATCCCACCCACCTCGGCCTCCCAAATTTCTGGGTTTACAGGCGTGAGCCACCGTGCCTGGCCAATAAAGCTATTCTGAATTTGTATGCACAAAAATCATAGCCTCAAAATGTATTAAGCAAAAACACCAAAAAAAATTTAGAGAAATAAAAAAGTCCACCCTCACAGTTGCAAATGTGAACACAGCTTTCTCAATAACAAGCAGACAAAAAACACCAGTGAGGATTAGGAAGATTCAAACTACATGTCGAATAAAGTTGCAATGATGGGTATGTGGAAACTGTACACACTGCAGGATAAAGGCTATTTTCAAGTGAACATAGAAGAGTGACCAAAAACAGGCTTGAACTGGGCCAAAAAGTAGCCCTCAATAAATACCAAAAGATTGAAATCATACGGAAAAAGTATTCTGACAACCATAATTAAGCTAAAATCATTAGCAAAATTGTAATTTAAAAATACCCAAATGTTTTATAATTAAAGAAAGAACATGGTCAAAAAATTATACTTGGAGTTAGAAAATAATTTGAACTGAATGACAATGAAAATATGAAAAATCACAACTTATAGGATGCAGTTAAGCAGGGCAGGGAGAGAAACATACAGTCTCCAATGCATTTATTTTTTAAAAAGAGAAAGGACAAAAATTAAGTTACTTAAACATTCATCTTCAGAAGCTAGAAGAGAACAGCAAATGAAACTCAAGAAAAGAAGAAAATGTTAGAGATAACAAAAAATAAAATCAATGGAATAGAAAATAGTACAATAGGAAAAATTACCAAAGCCAAATTAGTCATTTGAAAAGTCTAATAAATGTGAGAGAGAGTGCTCATGCATAGAATGGAAAAAATGCAAGTTATCAATATCAGAAATGAAAAAGGGGAGATGATTACGTATCTTTCTCAGTTCACTGCAACTTCTGCCCCCAGAGGTCAAGTGATTCTCTCCCCTCAGCCTCCCAAATAGCTGGCACCACAGGTGCGTGCCACCACACCCAGCTGATCTTTTTTATTTTGTAGAGACAGGGTTTCATCATGTTGCCCAGGCAGGTCTCGAACTCCTGAGCTCAAGCAAGCTGCCTGCCTCAGCCTCCCAAAGTGCTGGAATTACAGGTGTGAGCCACCATGCCTCGCCTCTTTTGCCCACTTTTTAATCGGGTTCTTTGATTTTGGCTCATGAATTTGTGTAAGTTCCTTATAGATTCTGGATATTAGATTTTTGTTGGATGCATAGTTTGCAAATATTTTCTCCCATTTTGTAGGTTGCCTGTTTACTCCGTTGATAGTTTCTTTTGCTGTACAGATGCTCTTTAGTTTAATTAGGTCCCATTTGTCAATTTCTGTTTTTGTTGCAATTGCTTTAATTTTAATTTTAATTTTTGTTATTTTTATTTTTATTTTTATTTTGAGACAGAGTCTCACTCTGTCGCTGGAGCTGGAGTGCAGGGGCACGATCTCAGCTCACTGCAACCTCCACCTCCCGGGTTCAAGCAATTCTCCTGCCTCAGCCTCCCATGTTAAGTGGGATTACAGGCACCCGCCACTATGCCTAGCTAATTTTTTGTATTTTTAGTAGAGACGGGGTTTCACCATGTTGGCCAGGCTGGTCTCGAGCTCCTGACCTCGTGATTCGCCCATCTTGGCCTCCCAAAGTGCTGGGATTACAGGAGTGAGCCACCACTCCCAGCCTATTTATTTATTTTTTTGAGACCCAGTCTCACTCTGTCTCCCAGACTGGAGTGCAGTGGCACAATCTTGGCTCACTGCAACCTCTGCCTCTCAGATTCAAGCGATTCTCCTGCCTCAGCCTCCTGAGTAGCTGGGACTACAGGTGCGAGACACCACACGGTCTCCCCAAGTGTTGGGATTACAGGTGTGAGCCACTGTACCCAGCCTGCAATTGCTTTTAGATTTTCTGTTTTTATTTGATTTTCACCAGTTTATGCCTATTTTTTCTTTATGGAAAAATATGATTTTTAGCTTACCTTGCTATTTTCTTACTGTAACAGGAAGTAAATCTCTATCTTCCCCTAGTATTCATGCTAAATATTTTGTTTTCTCTTAGCAATCTCTTGATTGGGAAAAAATAATTCTAGCCAAACCTAAATCAGTTTCGTTTCATGGTCAATGGCTATACTTAGGAAGGAGAACCTGAAAGTTAGTAAAAATAATAACAATGATTTTTCAGTCACTTTTACTATTCCTGACTATAACTTCCACGTTGTGAAAAGATAAATGTATATTAGTCTTGAGTATTTCAGAACATATTGGTTCACAGCCATATTGCATTTCTACTGCATGTTAACCTCATTCTACTGATGGATGCAACTTAACATCATTCTACTGAGGAAACAAATAGGGAAATTAGAAAAATATTAATAATTAACTGTCAGGATGTGAGATATTTAGAAAAAACAAAATCCTTTGATGAATTAAGAAATGCTCAGAATGTTTTGTTATGGGCATGAAAGTTTAAGCCACATGAATAGTGAGAATTCTGAGATTCTAAGAGGCCGTAAAATGAGACTCGTTATCTAACTGTTAGGGTCCTCCCAGAGAAAATGTTCAGAGTTTTCTACCAAAGGCCTGCACAGCCATCTTTTATCTAATTTGTCAATTCACTCAGATGGTCAGTAAGTTTAGTGAAGAGAAAAATCATTTCAGACATAATTAATTTGGGATACATTTTTAAAAGTAATTACTGGGCAAGGATTGAATAAACCTAGTATTTTAGTGTCTGGAGACATACTCAGTAGAGGAACAAAAGGAACTTGACCAAATAGATGTGTGAACTTTGGCACTAAATAAAATGATCATTTACATATCTAACTCAACATACTGACAAAATATCATTTTCTACATATGTGAATTCAATCTCTGTAAGTTCATTTACATCTAATTACTGCTCCAACTTCTAGGCAACTTACAAATTTAGCAAGTGTAGAATAAATTTATCTCATGCAAAGGGTTAGTATTCAGGTTTAGAAGAAAAGTCTAAGACTGTTGACCATGCATGATTTCAATCATTGTGTGATAGAAGTTTACATAAAATAATTTGTGATTTCTTGATTTTTATTTATTTATTTATTTATTTTGGAGTCTGGTTCCATCGTCCAGGCTGGAGTGCAGTGGTGTGATTTCAGCTCACTGCAACCTCCACCTCCCGGGTTCAAGTGATTCTTGTGCCTCAGCCTCCTGAATAGGTGGGATTACAGGCATGTGCCACCATGCCTGGCTAATTTTGTATTTTTAGTAGAGATGGGGTTTCGCCATGTTGCTTTTGCCATGTTGGTCAGGCTGGTCTCAAACGCCTGACCTCAAGTGAGCCGCCCGCCTCTGCCTTCTTAACTGCTGGGATTACAGGCGTGAGCCACTGCGCCTGGCCTAATTTGTGATTATTATATAAAAAGACACTTACTTTGCATTTTTTTCATGACATAAAAACTGATCAATTTAATTAAAAATTAATCAAAGCAGTTATTCTAATAAATTAGAATAACTAATTTATTCCCTGATGGGGTGCAAACTCCGTGGGTGTCCTCATTGTCTAGCTTGTTCCCTGTTATGCCTCTGCTGTTTCCTCTAGTTCTCGCTTTATGTAGGCACTCGGTTAGTATTTCCTCCAAAAAAAAAAATACATACTTACAATATGAAAATAAAACTTTGAGCTATTGAAATTTTGTGTGTGTGTGTGGTGGAGTCTCTCTCTGTTACCAGGTTGGAGTGCAGTGGCATGATCTCGGCTCGCTGCAACCTCCGCCTCCCGGGTTCAAGCCATTCTCCTGCCTCAGCCTCCCTAGTAGGTGGGACTATAGGCATGTGCCACCACACCCAGCTAATTTTTGTATTTTTAGTAGAGACGGGGTTTCACCATGTTGGCCAGAATGATCTTGATCTCTTGACCTCATAATCTGCCCGCCTCGGCCTCCCAAAGTGCTGGGATTATAGGTATTAGCCACCGAACCCAGTCTGAAATTGTTTTAATTTAACCATTTCATTGTTATACAGGCACAACCTAATTTTTTTATGCTTTAGCATATGTTCCTATTACTTTCCTTTAAGTTATAGAGTAAATTGGGAAATGCTAATCTCATACTTCCGTAATATACAATACATAAATGATTGAATACAGCTTCAAGGTAGTTCCATTTTTTAAATCACAGACAATACTCCAGAGACTCACCTGTACTTAGTGCCAAATACGCAATGGAAGAACATAAATACAACAATTATTTTCTAAGAACTTGCTAGTCCTAGGCAGTGTTCTCTGCATGGTAGCTCAATGTCTCCACAGCAACCAAGTGGAGGCCACCGTGAAATAACCCAGCCGGAGGTTCAAGATAAGATTTTAGATAGTATGATTACATGTAATTTCAGGTATCTTGAAAATAATTTGGGGGTTTGCACTAAAAATCTTAGGATTCAAAGCCACTCTGAGCCCACCATCAGAACTGTGTTTTTTTCTAATCTATCACATGTAGAGGTCTTATCCAAAACCAGATAAATCACTGTCAAGCTGCTTAGGCATCTGAACAGATTAAATCAAGATTCCAACATGAAATAATTTGCATACTAAAAGGAGGAAATCTGCCATTTGATTTCATCTAAGTTTTAAAAGCGTCAATGCAGTTCCACATTTGTTCAAGGGAAAAATTGTTAGCTGAACAAGAAAGACCTGAAGTTACAAGTCCCATTTGGACCACCTGTCATGTTCACTGTGTGGGACCTAGGGTCATTTATGGGGTTTGCTATGTTTAGTTAGTAGTATCTTGCAGGGAAATAATGCCTTTTCATTAAATCACACAGTTTTAAAATGCTTCTATTTGTTTTTTTATGTAAAGAATTTTGGAAGGGACACAAAAATAGTTCACATTTTTCATTTGGTTCATTTTGTAAATAGATTCACATTACAAATGTTTTAGCTAAATTGCATGGAAGAACTTTAACTATGTATGTCAATCTTGACGGACTAAATTTAACATCCCAGTACAATTATTTAAAATGAATTAATTACCAGATTGAATAAACTATGAAAGGAAATAATTTGTGGATTTTGCAGAAAAATATTGACTAATTAGACTCTGAAATTGCTAACTCAGACAATCAATAATCCAGTGATTAAATCTTTAAAAAAGTAAAAAATTCATCATGCTGACCTGTTTTCACATATTGATAAACTTAGTTTTTGTTTTTTTTTAACAGAGTCTTCCTCTGTCTCCCAGCCTGGAGTGCAGTGGCATGATCTCGGCTCACTGCAACCTCCGCCTCCCGGGTTCAAGGGATTCTCCGCCTTAGCCTCCTGAGTAGCTGGGACTACAGGCATGAGCCACCACACCCAGCCAATTTTTGTGTTTTTTGGTAGAGACAGGTTTCACCATGTTGGCCAGGCTGGTTTCAAACTCCTGACTTCAAGTGATCCGCCTGCCTCGGCCTCACAAAGTGCTAGGATTAAAGGCACGAGCCACTGTGCCCGGCCTGATACGTCTAATTTTAAAAGTGACTTGCTAAGCCGTATTTATCTCAAATAACGTTCAATGTTTTCTAGTTGCAGAGTATTTTGAAAATTTGGTTTAATTTTAGAATTGGTTAACTAGTTTTAAACTCTTAGCATACTATATCCCATCCCACGAAACGTTAAAATACATTGCACCATCCCATTTGTCTATTTCTTCAGGCTCTCTCTGCTAAAAGAGCTTTTAGAAAGAAACTGTCAATAGAAACCTGGGCTTCCTCAGCAGAGCAAAGCCTTGCGAAGAACACCATTTGCTGTTTTGTATTTGAATGCGCATGTGTACATCCTTTTAAAACTCTTTCCATGTGTACAATGACAGATTTCAGATTGGAGTTAATCTGAGCATGGAAGACTATGCCCTGGCATTTGGAATTAAACCCTTCATTGCCTTGATGATTCAACCCATCATGACTATGACTGTGGTTGACAACCAAGGACTGGGGCTTCCCTTTGACATTCAGGTAAGTTCATGGCCACTGTGCTCTCATGGACAAAGAGGCATATTTTCAAAACTATATATCTATATCTATTTATCTTTATCCTTTTAAAAATCAGATTTGTTGATAAATAATATATGTGCAGTAACTTCACACTTTTTATGTACAGTTCCATGAATCTGGGCAAATGTACAGCTGTGTGACCACCACCACAATGAAGATAAAGCAGAATTCCATCAGCCCAAACAGTGCCCTTATGTTTCTCTGCCACCAATCCCCCTGTCCCCACTCCTCGTCCCTGGCAACCACTGATTGGTTTTCTATCCATATAGTTTGTCATTGGTTTTCTATCCATACAGTTTGTCATTACAGAATGCCAAATCAATGGAATTATTTTTTATATAGCCTTTTGCTTCTGGTTTCTTTCCTTTAGCACAATGTCTTCAATAGAATAATTTTGTATTAAGAAATGGAAATATGGTGTAGTTAAGGTTCTATTTCTTAAGAAACATTTTCATTGAACAGGTGACCTTTTCACTAAACAGGTGAAGGAATGAAAGACCTGTGTAAAATTAAAGCCATGAGGTCATTCCAGTGGAAGTGGTTCTCATTAGCTACCGCTAAAGGTTTTTCCTTGCCCTAGCTAAAGTTCAATCTTATTAGAGCTTAGTGCACAAATTCTGTAAATCTACTCTGTCTCATGGGAAAAATCGTCATTCTTACCTATCTATAAATAGATAAGAATTCCTACAAAATATTTAGAAGCTATCTTCTTTAAAAGCAAAAAGGCAAAAAGAAATCGTTTCAGAATACAAAATTAAATGAAGTAATGCCAGGACATTTTTTAAAAATCTATTTTGTAGTCACACTTGTTCAACAGAGGAAAAGATTGCTTCCATTTAAGAAATGTTAGCACTAAGATTCATATAGATTCAGTACTACACACTTGTTCAATACAATATGCTTGTTTGAGGCTATTCAATGTGCAAGCATTACTTTCTAAAATAAAATTTAAATTCCTCATTTACTATCTGGTTGGCAAATTGCTCTTCAGTTTTTCAGAAATTATTCTCTGTATCATATGTTAGCAAGAGAACAAGCTTGAAATCAGCAAAATCTGGTTTTGAATCTTGATGTTTATAGTGATGTGTTAAAAACTTTTCATTTTGGAAAACTTCAAATACATACAACATTTTGAAAAAATAGTATAATGAAACCTCATTTTCTCCTTACTCAACTTTAACAAGTATCAATTTATGGCCAATCTTGTTTCATCTGTACCCCACTCCCCATGAAATTTCTCATCCCTGCTTCTAGATTATTTTAAACTAAACCCTAAAGATGTAAACTTTTCTTAATATTTCCATTTTCTTATGAATAAAATGACTATAAGAATATAAATGAATATAAGACTTACTGTCTGAGTTCTTACACAGGTTAAGTGCTGGCCTCTAAACCACACTATTCCTGGCCTTTAGTGTTGTCAATATACAAACATCTCTCTCTCTTTTCCTAATTGAAAAAATAACATCTATTTACATTAATCAACATGGTTAGGAGGCACTTACCTTTTCGAAGGACTTTTACGTTAATCAGCTCCAGATATTTCCTTTACTTTTCGACAAATGCATTATATCCTAAGTTGAAATGAATGAATTCCTATAACTGAATTAGTTAAAATATGACTAGAAATAAAATGACCCATCAATCCTTCCATTCTCTTTTCTGCCACTATTTTGTGTATCCTAATTTAAAATTTAAGTGTCTTCTTTGTTGGCAAATCAATACCTTTTGCTCTTTCTTCAAAAGGCAGGGGGCCACACAAGCATTAAAACCTGAAAACAAGTCTAAAATTTGGCAGAGAAATTCAAGTTTTACGTTTTGTATCCCCTGATACTTCAATATTTCCGAATCCTTTTATCTTCTTGGCCAAGAGGAATATATTTAAGTCACTCCTTTAAAATATTTGTATTGCCACCATATCTCCTCTGCTAGTCTCTGCTGACATCCTCAATGCTGGAACAACTTTCAGTTCGGTTCTTCCATGGAAAGCTATTTTTAAGCTCAGTTGCTAAAGAAGAAACCAGTTTACCCAGGTACAGAGCAGGATGAGCAAAAACATACAGCTCAAAGGCATAACAGAAGACAAACCCTACTCCTATATACAAAGAAGAAAAGATGTTATTACGAATGGCTGGTCTTGAAAACTGTGCTTCTTAAAAATTGATTTTTTGGTAGGAATCTAATTAAATATGCTTTCACTAAGTTTTTAAGAGCCAGTAATATGGAAGTGCATTGATTAGTAACTCCCAAATCTCAATCATAATTGTCTGTTTATCATTGACTCTGTCTGCACTCATGATATTCCACTAATAGGATGCCAAATGCCATTTTTAAAAATTGGGATATAAAAGGTAGAAAGTGCAAACTGAATCAGCATTTTTCTCTGACACAGAGATTCAGCAAAGAGTAGGATGCAGCAAGACTTCCAGAAGCGATTCCTTCATTCTCCCAGCATCTCTCAAACTGCTATCACAACATGAACTATTTATGGATTTTTAAAGATCTTAATGGATTTATGAAGATCTTAAAAAGAGGTTTTAAGACACATCTTTGAAGATGACTGAAAGACTAGGGGAAGAGGCCCATGAGAAAAGCTAAAAGAAGCATTTTTATCTCAACTAGAAAAAGCTGAAGAGTAATTTAGTAATAATCACCAAGCCGGTTATGGAGAGAGTGGTAGATATAATCATCTTTACAGAGGGCATAAGAATATACTGTGGTTGACTAATGATATAAAATCATTTTCTGGCAGAATCTTATTTCCAAAAACAGATGAAATTCACAAGTTTGAATATAAGAGGGATTTGGAGGGGATGGGTAAATAACCATACAACATCTCGAATAAGGTTAATTTTTTAAAGTAAGCCTTTAATTAGGTAAACGAAGTAATAACAACCCACAAGTTTTACACCAGAACACCCACCTCTTGGTTACCTGTTACCAGACCTCTTCATCCCTCTCATCAGCCCCCACTTCCCCACTTTCACCCCCCAGTTTGCAGAGATAACTTTTGGAATGAGAAACAGAATGAGTAAGCGCCATTTCTTCTTGATCAAGGGAGTTGAAAGTAAGACCCCTCCGTCATTCACTAATTTCTTTGCCTTCACCCTTCTCCTCCCTGGATGGTCTTGAGGCTTAAGACATGAAAAGCAACTCTTATCACCAAGTTTGGGGAGTATACACAAAAAGAAAAGGGAAAGGCCAGTGGCCCCAAGTGCCCCCTTGATATCACAGAAACCACAGCTGCTGTGCTGCTCTGCCTTCATTTTCCTCACTGGGAAATACACAGAGACCCTGCCCAGTGCTCACAACCAGCAGCTGTTGCACTCAGCCACTCTGGGACCAGCTGATGGCCTCTGATTGCACCCTCCATTAGATTAACCAGCTAGCATAACTGGTACTTTAATCTACCTTTAATTAAATAAGAGTTAGAATCATGAAAACGCATTTTTAGTTGCAACCCCAAAGGGATTAGTAAGGAGAGGGGCACTCTGCGTAGAAAGATTACCTCCCAAAAAGTCAAATACAGTGATGACATTATTTTAAGTGCATGAAATGGGGATTCGTCTGGATTTGGAATAGGCTCACATATATCAAAATGGACATTTTTCAGTGTGTGTGGAATAAGTGGTATTTGACAGTCTAGATAGCCCAGATGAGTGTTCTCACTTCATATTCATGGACTCAAATGCAGGATGTGTGTGGTCCATCAGCCTTAGGTTCCACTATTTCATAAACTATTTTTTGGTGTCTTAACTCAAAGGACAGCTGAAGTCAAAGGCCAGATTTTCTTTCTTTTCTTTTCTTTTTTGAAACAGTCTTGCTTTGTCGCCTATGCTGGAGTGCAATCTCGGCTCACTGCCACCTCAGCCTCCCAAGTAGCTGGGATTGCAGGCACACGCAACCACACCCAGCTAATTTTTGTATTTTTAGTAGAGACGGGGTTTCGCCATGTTGGCCAGGCTGGTCTCGAACTCTTGATCTCAGGTGATCTACCCCCACCTTAGCCCCCAAAGTGCTGCGATTACAGGCCTGAGCCACCGTACCTGGCCCACATTATCATTATCAAACAAAATAAACTCCTTAAATGGATTTTCAGTGAGTTTGGGTCCTGATCATTTACACGTTGCCTTGTTTTCTTACTTTTCTATCCTAATGGAGATGGTCTCCATGCAATTACCTTAGGGGGAATGGGATTGAGGGGTTGAACTTAAAGGAGAAAGGGGTGCCATGGCTGGAATATGACACCAAATCTCATGCTGAGGCTTGGCCTCTAATGTGGCAGTGTTGAGAAGTGGTGTCTTTAAGAGGTGACTGGGTCATTCAAGAGGGATCAATGCCTTTCTCCTGAAAGGAAGCTCTTGCTCGCTTGGGAATGGATTAGTCACCACTCAAGTGAGTTGTTATAAGCAAGGCTGCCTCCCATGTTTGGTCTCTGCACATGCACTTCTCCTTCTCCTTCCTTAATGGATTTAGGCGCTGTGTTATGACACGGCACAAAGCAAGGCCCTCGCCAAAAGCCAGCCAGATGCTGCCCCCTGATCTTGGACCTCCCAGCTTCCAGAACTGTGAGCTAAATAAGCGTCATTTTTTAACAAATGTTTTAGTCTCAGGTATTCTCAGTCAACAGAAAATGGGCTAAGAGGGGGACTTTAGGGTTGTTTGAAGTTTAAACAAATTTCAGTCAATGTTTTTAAATTTTTTTATTAAGAAAAGCTTATTTATTAAAGGCAACAGACTTTTAAAAAAATATTAAAGTAAGAAAGGCTTACTTGCTTTCGGCAACAACAGACTGGATATCAGAAAAATCTTTACACCACAAAACCCTTGGATTTCATGGATATACATTTAATTTAAAAAAAAATAAATGGCTGAACTGGTAAGAAACTAAGCAAAATCCTCAGATGCCAAAGCAAGAACAGGAGGCCAGATAGCTAAGGAAGCATTGACTCTGCTGTGTGCTCAAGGCATCTGCTGGTTCCCCCAGAACCTAAAGTTTTGGTTCTAGTGGCAACCCCAAAGGGCCACATCCTCAGTGAATGATGAATCAGAACAAAATACAAAATGACAGGGAGAAATCCCTCAGGAAGAAGACTAATCTGGGTGGAGTCTGGAGAATATGCCCTCAGCATTTGTCTTTATAAACCAGCACTCACATAATTCTGGAGTCCTACTCCTACAGGCTACACTTTTCTCTTTTAAGCTGAAAATTTAGTTTACAGTGGTCCTGATTGGCAATGTCTCCAGGCACCTATATGTAACAAAGGCAAATGATTTCTGAAAGAGTGTACCTCAGTACAGGAATCAAAATATTGCCACAAATAAAATTCCATCAAATATGAGATTATGAATTTTAAAAATTCAGAATCATACAAGGATATAAAGTTTCAGGAACAAGCCAACTGAAGTAATAGATAGCGAAATCAGACTAACAACGATTTGACATAGAAGAATAATCAGTATTCGAATATAAAATGTTCAGTATGTTTACACATGGAGGAAAATAACATCATAAGAATAGAACAAGATACATAAATAGAACATCCTAAGAATAGAACAAAATAATCAGGAATTTGGGGAAAAATAGAACTACAGTCATGGGAAGCATAAGTATGTTTTGGTTAATGATGGACCGTGTATATCAGCAGTCCCCACCCTTTTTGACACCAGGGACTGGTTTCGTTGAAAACAATTTTTCTACAAACCAAGGTGGGGGAATGGTTTCAGGATTTCAAATGCATTATATTTTTGTACATTTTATTTCTATTATTATTGCATTGTAATATATAATGAAGTAATTTCACAACTCACCATAATGTAGAATCGGTGGGAACCCTGAGTTTGTTTTCCTGGGAGCCAGTGACAGATCATAAGGCATTAGATTCTCATAAGGCGTGCACAACCTAGATCCCTCACATGCAAAGTTCACAATAGGGTTCACGCTCCCATGAGAATTTCATGCCGCTGCTGATCTGACAGGAAGCAGAGCTCAAGCAGCAATGCGAGCAGTGGGGAGTGGCTGTAAATACCGATGAAGCTTCTTTTTTTTTTTTTTTTTTTTGAGATGGAGTCTGGCTCTGTCTCCCAGGCTGGAGCTCAGTGGCCGGATCTCAGCTCACTGCAAACTCCACCTCCCGGGTTCACGCCATTCTCCTGCCTCAGCCTCCCGAGTAGCTGGGAC
>NW_012102887.1:1442583-1451273 GCF_000951045.1 Mandrillus leucophaeus
GAGGCTGAGGCAGGAGAATGGCGTGAACCCGGGAGGCGGAGCTTGCAGTGAGCTGAGATCCGGCCACTGCACTCCAGCCTGGGTGACACAGCGAGACTCTGTCTCAAAAAAAAAAAAAAATTCCTATCACCTAGTGACATCGTAGCCATCGTGATGTTGTATAGCAAAGCATTACTCATGTGTTTGTGGTGATGCCAATGTAAACCAAACTACTGTACTGCAAGTCTTATAAAAGTCTAGCACGTGCAATTACGTACAGCATATAACACTTGATAATTATAATAAGTGGCCAGGCACGGTGGTTCACGCCTCTAAAATCCCAACACTTTGGGAGGCCGAGGTGGGCAGGGCAGATCACCCGAGTTCAGGAGTTCGAGACCAGTGTGGCCAACACGGTGAAACCCCGTCACTACTAAAAATACAAAACTAGCCAGTCATGGTGGCAGGTGCCTGTAATCCCAGCTACTCAGAGACTGAGGCAGGAGAATCGCCTGAACCCGGGAGGTGGAGGTTGCGGTGAACCGAGACTGTGCCACTGCACTCCAGCCTGGGTGACAGAGCAAGATCCTAAAAGAGCAACTTCCAACCCTGGAGCTCCGTTCACATAAGTGCCCTGTACGGGTGTACCGTGTTTTATCCCTTACATGTATTTTTACTGTATCTTTTCGATGTGTAAATACGTTTAGATACACAAATGCTTACCATTGTGTTACAATTGTCTACAGCATTCAGTACAGTAACAGGCTGTACAAGTTTATAGCCTAGGAACAATAGGCTATGCCATTTAGCCTAAGTATGTAGCAGGCTATGCCATCTAGGTTTGTATAAGTCTACCATATGATGTTTGCACAATGACACAATCACCTGGCAGTGAATTTCTCAAGAAATATCCCTGTTATTAAGGATGCATGACTGTAGTCAAGAATAGAAGCTTAATAAACAAGAGCTATGGAGAAGTTAAGAGAAATAAAGAAGAAAATATTAAACTGGAAGAGCTCATTTAGAATACAGCACAGAGATGAAAGTGAAAAAATTATTAAAACATATGGAGATTAGAGTGAGAAAGTTCCACAAAGGTCTGTTTGAAGTTCCTTGGGGAGATAATAAGATAGAAGTGACAGACAGACAAAGAAATATCCATGGAGCATTTTGCAGACGAGATGAAAGGCATGAATTAGATTTAGGAAGCCTAACAGCTCTCCAAAGGAGTAAATGAAAAGAAATTCAAATCTAAACACACCGTAGTGAAACTACAGAATACCAAAGAAAAAGAAATCTTATAAACAGTCAGAAGAATAAAAAGAGCATCGCCTACAGAAAAATGATAATTAGATTGACAAATGACTTCTCAATGGCACACAATGGAAGCCAGAAAGGTAGTGGAATAATGCCTTCAAAGTGCTGGAGAAAATAATTGCCAGCTTAGGGTTGTACACAAAGAGGAAAACGTTTCAAAAAATGAGAGTAAAATAAAGACATTTTCAGACAAACAGAAATGGAGTGAGTGAGACACACTCACTCAGTAAGGGTGTAACAGACTCTTCCAAAAGCAGCTGCTAAAGGATGCACTCGAGGAAGAAGGAAAATTACCCCAAAAGAAGGCATATGATGCAAGAGGGAGTGTGAAACAGAAAACACGTGAGTAAATCTCAACACTGGCCGTGTCAAACAGTAGTTAACTTTTTATATCTTGAAGAGTTTTCAAAAACATAAGACTAACATTCTGGACAGTAATAAATTAGAGATTAGAAGAATGTTCAAAACCAAAGATTTTTGTACTGTTCTGGAAAAGGTAAAGGTGATTAGTTAGACACTGCCAGGGTGGCATGCCAAGCCGGGAGGAGTAGCAGCCCACCTGGTGGGGAGCATACTTTATCACCATCATTATTTAGAATTGCTGGTACATGGCAACAATAAAATGCAGACAGGCCCTTCATCAGTTTTACTATTGCTTTTAAATTCTCTACAGGTAATTCTCCTCCTTACTGCCTGTACCTAGGGAAGACCACTTCATCACCACCACTATAGTCCTAGCTAGTTGGGAGGCTGAGACAGGAGGCTCACTTGAGCCTAGGAGTTCAAGGCTGCAATGAGCTATGGTTGTCATAAGGAGTGTGCAACCTAGATCCGTCACACGCACAGTTCGCTATAGGGTTCATGCAGCCTGGGCAACAGAGCAAGACCCTGTTTCTAAAATATATGTATATCTGTGTTTATACACATACACATATATAAAAATATTTTATATGAATATAGTTGGGCATTCTTACATAGATTGTTTTGCTTAACATCATGTTTGTGAGATTAAGTCATCTCTTTGCTTCCCTTTAAGGCAAAAATTTATGGAAGTGTTGTCTATTTCCTGTCTCTCTAATTCCTCTCCTCATACTTTTTCTCTAAACCCATTCATATCCGTATTTTGTCTTCAATACTTCGCCAAAACCATTCCTGTCTAGATCACCGGTATCGATCCAGCAGTCATTCGCCAGTGCTCACCTCACTTCACGCATCTCGCTTCACCCGTTGGTAACGTTGTCACCATTGTCACTCTCTGCCCCTTGAAGCAGTTCCATACTCACTTCCAGGACACCATACATTCTTAATTTTACTCTTTCTTCACTGGGTGCTCCTTTCTATTTCCTTTGCTGGCGTCTCCTCTTTTTTCAGAGGTGTTAACCCTAGAGCTCCTAAGGTTAAGTGCTTAGAAACTCTTTTCTCTATACAGTCTTTGATGGTTTCATGCAATCTCTATATTTGTATACTGATGATGCCAAAAATGATAGCTCAGACCTTGACTTTTCCCCCTGATCTTCAGACCGCTGTATTCAGCTGCCTACTGCTCAGCATTTCCATTGGGATGTCTAGTGGACATCTGCAATTCAGCCTGCTCCGGGTGGAATCCTCATCTTGCTCAAAACGGTGCTATCTGCCATTTTTCCCCATCTTTCAAGTTGCTTAGGCCCAAAACCTTGAAGTCATTTTTGACTCCTCCTAGTCTCTCTCATCTCAAAAGTAACGTGTCAGAAAATATTCTTTTCTTTATTTTCAAACTAAATCTAGGACATAGTTGCTTCTTACCACCTCCATGGCTACTGCTCTGGTCTGAGTTGTCACTATCTCATCCACGTGGTTTATTGCAAGACCTTCTAACTCATCTCTGCTTTAATCCTTTGCCCTCCTCAACCTAGCCCAGAATAGCAGTCAGAGCTCTCTTTATACAATATACAGGAGATCATGTCACTTTTCTGCTCTGAACTCTCCAATGGCTTTCCAGTTCATACACAGTAAAGAACTACGGGCCTGAGGGTAATCTGCAAACCCCACCTGGTCTTCCTGCCCTCCCCTTTACCTATCTGGTCTCATTTTCTACTGTTCTTCCTCTCACTCAGTTCAGCTACCCTGGGCTCCTTGAGCGTCTTTAAATATTTCAGAAACCATCTTTGGACTTTAGCTTCCTTTCCCTGGAATACTCTTTCCCCCAGATATCCACATGGCTTGCTCTGCGACTCACTTCCTTTAAGTCTTTGTTCAAATGTCTCCTTTTCAATGAGGCCTGCCATGATGATCGTATTTAAATTTACATCTCTTCCCACCTTGTAATACACTCTTTCTGAATCTTTATTTCTACATTCTGGGTCATTATTTTTAAAAATACAAACTGAAATATTTATTAAATATTAAACATTAAATTAAAAACTAGTATTAAATTATATGATATGGGATTCAAATTAACCCATGGGGGGAAGGGTAAATGGTTGGGGCATGGATGAAACAAGATTGGCCATGAGTTGATAATTGATGAAACTGGGTGCCTTGAAAGACTGGACCATCATGAGCCCCTTCAAGACCACATCCATTGGCCAGTGAACTGGGTACCATCAAATTATTTAATTGAACAGATTGAAACAAACCATCTACATGGCCTCAGTGAGCAACTGAAACCCAAAATGCTGTTTCAACACATTCAAGGCCACCCCCAGAACAACATGGAAACCGAAAGAGTGGGACACGTAAGGGCACGAACCTCGGCGTTGCTGTGAAGCGTTTTACAGATGTGATTGAAGTCCGTAATCAGTTGATTTTCAATACAATCCTGGCTGGGCACGGTGGCTCATGCCTGTAATCCCAGCACTTTGGGAGGCCGAGGCGGGCAGATCACGAGGTCAGGAGATCGAGACCATTCTGGCTAACACGGTGAAACCCTGTCTCTACTGAAAATACAAAAAAAAATTAGCTGGGCGTGGTGGCGGGTGCCTGTAGTCCCAGCTACTCGGGAGGCTGAGGCAGGAGAATGGCGTGAACCCGGGAAGCGGAGCTTGCAGTGAGCCGAGATTGCGCCACTGCACTCCAGCCTGGGCAACAGAGCAAGATTCTGTCTCAAAAAATATATATATATATAATCCTAGAGGAACTGATTCAATAATCCGGGTAGACCCGATTCAGTCAGGGGAAAGGCCTTACCAGCAGTGCTGAGGTTCCTCTGGAGAGGGAGAGTCAGTCTGTGTTCAGGAGCTTCAGCCTATGCCTGTGAGTCCTAGCCCACCCCTTCTGATGGCCTGTCCTGTGGATTTTGGACTGCCTTATCAGCCTCCAACACCATGGAAGCCAACTTTTTAAAATTAATTTCTTAATTTATATCTCCTATTTGTTCTGTCTCTCAGGTTGAACCCTGACTGATGCAGATTTAAACAAGTAATATACTTTTTTTCTCTTAGTTTGTAGTACTGCTTTTGTTGAATAACCCATCAGGTTTGGGAGCTTAGGTAGCCAGCAGCAGTGGATATGTTCCACTATTACAGCTCAGATTCTTAGCTGTAGGAGGCCGTACCCCCTCAGGTCACAGTGATGGTCTGTGCCACAAGCAGCCTACGTTAGTGCTTATAATACACTAAGTGGTAGGAACCGTGGTCTCCAGCACCCAAAATGGCCCGAGGGCGCCACCTGGAAACAGATAAGCACCACAGGTCACCATGTTTGTCCTCAAACCTCCCAACGTCACCAGGTTAATTTTTCCCCTAAGGGGACCTGGAAATACTGCCATATGGATTCCAGTAGCCAAGAACCCCAGAAACGTCTGAATTCCCCTTCTTTCCCTTTCTGTATGGACAGGAGCATAGCACCACTGACCTCCAGTGGAGACCCAGAGACGTTGGCCTCATTCTAACCGCACCATTTGGCCCGAGACATTGGGTCTGCAATGTCTTTTTATCAAACAAACACATCAACCAGGCCACATAAGGCATCTCTGAACCATTTCCATACCTGTCCTTTAGCTAGAGAGTCTCCCCTTCTGTGGCAGCCTGCATTGCGTGGTTGGTTCCTACTCAGATGCCTCAGGACCTAAGTACCTCTTTCCTCATCCTTCTCAGGTGCCTCAGGGTCCACCTGAGCATTCTCTTCCTGAGCTCTCCAGCCCCAGGAATGAATGATCGCATCAGTGCCCAACAATCAGGGGCCCATGTGCCACGATCTCATTTCCACATTCCTTTCTGGCAGCCTTAGTCCATGGCCAGCTCACTCACATCCAGGAGTCCCACATATAACCCCTCCTGACCCATAAGATGTCCAGCAGTATCGTCCAGCTCTTGTGCCCCCAGGCTGACGTCTCCACCTTCAACCAGGTACCGGGAGGTTTTGCCCCTTGCTTCACCAATAAGCCATGATTCTGTCAGACTGGACCCTGCCTGCTGTGTCAGTTTTGGGGAACAGATTCACTGTGCACTGATTACCAATTTGTCTGAGTCCAGGGAGGCTCACACCCACACACACAACGAATGACATGAAGCAGGTTGATTACTTACAGGTAGGCAGCGAGGGGCATCAGAAGCCTGAGATTCATCATGATCAAGAAGCCGGGCTCAGGAAGCCATGCGGGGCCGATGAAGTCCGTCAGTGTCATAATTTTCGGTGCAAGGTGTTTTTGTTTCCACTGCTGTCACTTTCTCTCCTCACCCCACTCTCACACACACACCCTGATCCAGCACCACCTGCCTCTACCTGTCTAGCAGTTTTGCGGTTGTCTTTTCCTGTCCCATCCCCAGGCCCCATCCCATAGTGCTAATGGGAATAATAATAGGTTATTCTCAAGCCTGCAAAGGATTTAGGTCAATCTGTAGTCTAAAGACTGTGTCTGGGCTGGGCATGTTGGCTCATGTTTGTAATTCCAGCACTTTGGGAGGCCAAGGCAGGCAGATGACCAGAGATCAGGAGTTCGAGACAAGCCTGTCCAACATGGTGAAACCCCAACTCTACTAAAAATACAAAAAAAAAAAAAAAAAAATTAGCCAGGTGTGGTGGCAGGAACCTATAATTTTACCCAGCTACTCAGGAGACTGAGACAGGAGAATCGCTTGAACCCGGGAAGCAGAGGATACAGTGAGCTGAGATCCCACCACTGCACTCCAGCCTGGGTGACAGAGCGAGACTCTGTCCCAAAAAATAAAAAATAAAAAAGACTATCTGTATCCTCCAGTCTCTCTAAGGCAGTGGTCCCCAACTTTTTGGCACCAGGGACTGGTTTTGTAGAAGACAATTTTTCCATGGGAAGTGGGGAGATGGTTTCAGGATGATTCAAGCACATTACACTTACAATGCGTTTTATTTCTATTATGATTACACTGTAATATATCATTAAATAATTGTACAACTCACTATAATGTAGAATTAGTGGGAGCCCTGAGCTTGTTGTCCTGCAAATAGATGGTCCCATCTGAGGGTGATGAGAGACAGTGACAGATCAACAAGCATTAGATTCTCATAAAGTATGTACAACCTAGGTCCCTCACATGTGGAGTTCACAATAGGGTTTGTGCTCCTATGAGAAGCTAATCCTGTGGCTGCTGATCTGACAGGAGGCGGAGCTTGGGTGGTAATGTGAGTGATGGGGAGCCGCTGCGGCTGTAAATACAAATGAAGTTTTGCACGCTTGCCCACCGCTCACCTCCTGCTGTGAGTCCTGGTCTGTGGTCTGGTGTTTGGGGACACCTGGTATAAGGGGTTAGCAGTTCAGAAGCCACAGCCCCGGGCAGCAAAGGACAGCAGGTTTATTCCAAGATGAAGGGGGCCCTACTCTGACACGTATCTTCAAAAGCAAGACTGGCTCTGATCCCCACTTTCATGGGGTATTTGGCCTCTCTTGTATCCTACGCACGTCATGTCTGTGACCCAGAACCCAGCAAGCCCACAGCTTCAGCCCTGCATTTTACATTTTCAGTCTGTGGTCCCCAGAGATAGATGTCTTGTTTTTGAGTTCAGCTATGTTGTTATTTTTATATGTTATATACACATATCTATCCTGTGTATATAACACAAAAACAAGCTTTCTTTTTCCTGTTTTGAACAGAGAGGCTGCATCAATGTGTGAAAATATGAAACCATCTTGATCCCAAATCTCCTCAGCCTAAAGTCTACAGCAAACAAAACTGTAGAATCTCAACAGTCAGAAAAAGTGTGGAAGCTGGAGAAAATAATCAACAAGAAAAAAAGAAGGGAAGGGAAAGAGCAACATGCTCTTCATTAAATTAAAGCAGTTGAAGAAAATACTTCCTCCTTCAAAGAAGCTTGAAAATCCCCTTCCCATGGGTTTTCTTTTATTAGGCCCTGATTTCGTTTCTTACTTTTACTAAAGATAGTAGAGAAGACGGTGTCACTGGGAGAGTTTTTTCACAGTTGAATGTACTTGGTTCTAAAATGTTTCAATAAATATTAGCCAGGTACGGGGGCAGGTGCCTGTAATCCCAGCTACTTAGGAGGCTGAGGCAAAAGAATCGCTTGACCCTGGGAGGTAGAGGTTGCAGTGAACCGAGATCGCACCATTGCACTCCAGCCTGAGTGACAGAGCAAGACTCTGTCTCAAAAATAAATCAATAAATAAAATGTTTCAAATGTCTTCCACGAAATGTTGCAGTGTATGGAAAAAAAGGAAAAGAAGAAAGCCTCACACACAGGAGAAAGGGAGGAAGAAGAAAGAAGAATATGAAATATATGAATGAAAGAAACCCGTCAAAACCCAGCTGAGCTTACCCCACCATTAAATTCCATATTTGTTCTTGATTGGAACGCCTGAGTTTGGTATGTGGGTCTGTTGCTGAAGGACTGTGTCATCTTACATCAATAAAACAGAGGCCCCAGGCAGGCTCCTGTGGCTCACGCCTATAATCCCAGCACTTTGGGAGGCTGAGGCGGGTGGATCACTTGAGGTCAGTAGTTTGAGACCAGCCTGGCCAACGTGGCAAAACCCTGTCTCTACTAAAAATACAAAAATCAGCTGGGTACGGTGGCTCATGCCTGTAATCCCAGCTACTTGGGAGGCTGAGGCAGGAGAATCACTTAACCCAGGAGGCAGAGGTTGCAGTGAGCCGAGACAGTGCCACTGCACTCCAGCCTGAGGAACAGAGTGAGACTCTATCTCAGACAAAAACAGGGACCCCGGATCTCCAAGGAAGGAGACATACTTCAGGGCAATGTGACGTGTCTCTGAGCAGGGCTGGTCCCCAGAAACCTGGCCGCAGCTTCTTACATGATCCTTTGCTGCATTGCTGCCATAGCAAGTGTTTCTCATTTCTTTTTTTTTTTTTTTTGTGGTCTGTGTGTGTGTGTGTGTGTGTGTGTGTGTGTGTGTGTGTCAGGGTCTTGCTGGGTCACCCAGACTGGAGTGCAGTGACGTGATCTCGGCTCACTGCAGCCTCAAC
>NW_012102887.1:1452283-1466302 GCF_000951045.1 Mandrillus leucophaeus
CACAGCCACCACCGCAGCCACCACCACAGCCACCACAGCCACCACTGCAGCCACCACAACTTCCACAACCACAGCAACCCATGATGTCAGTAGAGAGGACTCAGGAGAAGTGAGGAGGGAGGACTCAGGAGAGGTGCGGAGGTCTGATGCCTCCTTCTGCTGGGGGAGGCCCTTATGTACCATCTCAGGAAAAGGAAGAGGGAGTGACCCGGGACACATGACCAGTGGTCACTTCCTTGTTGCTGCTGCAGTTTCCATGATAAGGTTATCTAGGATTATTCCTTGTTTACATCCTTATGGGCTATATTTGACCCAAAACGTTTGCTCATTTTCACTTGTCTCTGTTAAAACCAGATTAAAAGCAAGCCAAGAGATGCTAACATGTAGGAGAGGATCCTCATTTTCTCAGAAACCAGTTGAATCCTTGAGACTTTGGGTTAAGCCGGAACCCAAGGTTGCTGCCAGCTGCTTTTCCATCTCTCTGCAATGGCTTCTCTCCAGGAAATCACCCTGGTTTCTTGGAAACTCCCGAGATGCAAAAGAGTAAATAAGAGCATCCAAATAAAACATGTCGTTTTTGCAAAAGTGCTCACTTACCAGCTATATTTCTGAAGGGATCTTTGTAGTAAATGGCTTTTTTCTTTTTTGTTTTCCTCACAATTTTCTATGATAAGGCTTGAAGCAACACTCCCTTCTCTTCTCGCTCTGTCCTCCCTCCCGGATTGTTCACATTCACACCCACCGTGTAGATTTCCACATGTGTATTCCCTGGTTAGTTTCTCCACGGAGATCCTCCAGCTCAGACTCTCCTGCAGACTACAAAATCCATCAATAGCCACTCCCCATTCCATCTTCTCCCCTTGGGGTTTCAGAGACATCTCCAGTGTCACATGCTCCAGACTCAAGTCATAATTCTCCCTGCCTGATCACCAACTATCCACCAGAAAAAAAACTGCATTTTTCCTGCACTGCTCCGTATCCATCAAGGTACGAATCCATGTTAAAAATTATCTTTGAATCTTTCTTTTCTCTTAGTTCCATGTCTAGTCTTTCACCAAATTGTGTTGCTTCTGCCTCATTAATAACTTCAAACCTATTCAAGTATCCGTAGCTCCACTGTCCCCGAGATCCCAGTTCAAGCAACTCCCTGACAAGTTGAAAATGCTCTGTTTACTCCAAATACCACAGGGACAGCTTGGAGTCATTAATAAACAACTCTAATCAGCCATAGGGACGTGGCAGCACTTTCTCTTGCTCAAATTTCTGAAGAACAATTTTACCAAGTCGGGAAAACAGGCTTTGGGCAGCGAGCCTGTTACAAAATGAATTGGAGGATGATCTCGTCTGCAGCAGAGATGCTGGCTGCTGGCTGCTGAGCACTGACTGATTGCCAGAAGCCTCTACCTCAGCACGCATGGGGAAGACCCTGCTTGCACTCGTATTTTTCTTGCCTTTTTTACAGACTTTTTGTTGGTCACAAACTCTCATGAAGTTTGTGATCCACAAACCGTGTCCACAGACACAGGCTTCTCCTTGGAGCCATAAACTCCTTTCCTTCCCATGCTGGGCCTTCATTCAGCTCAGCAAGCTTCTCTGACCTCTGGACCATGCGTCCCTCGATGTTCCCACTCTGTGCTCTCTAAATAGCCCAAGAGCATATTCTCTAGGGAGCCCAGGCCAGGCTGTTTAGCACAGACGTGTTTCTGTTAGCCATCAATTGACATCACCTAATCAAGGACAAAAATGAATTCCTGGTGGGGCACAGTGGCTCACGTCTATAATCCCAACACTTTGGGAGGCCGAGACAGGAGGATTGCTTGAACTCAGGAGTTCGAGACCAGCCTGGCCAACATGATGAAACTCTGTCTCTACTAAAAATACAAAAATCAACCAGGTATCGTGGCACATGCCTGTAATCCCAGCTACTCAGGAGGCTGAGGCAGGAGAATCGCTTGAACCTGGGAGGCAGAGGTTACAGTGAACCAGACCAAGAATTACATCACCAAAATGCAGACTCCTAAAAGGATTGATTTCTGCCTTTGAAATAAGCATTAAGACCTCGTGTGCAGAAGACAAATCACAATGATGTGCTTCAAATGAGGAGGGAAGGAGCAGCATCGGTGCCTTCACTGGCCAATAAATGGGACGATGGCATCTGACTTTGGCAGTGACCTTTGAATCTGCTGCCATTTACACCTCCCAGCTAGCGGGGTTACTTACTATTGCAAGCCCTTTGAAGTCAGGGACTGTGCCTTCAATATCACTGCACCTGTCGCTGAGAAGCTCTCGGATTGTTTGGTCCAGGGACTGCCTGGTGCTTTGTGGGGTTTGTAAGCCCTGTAACAACTCATGGACCTATGCACTTGCCACATAATCCCAGGGCATCTTAGGAAGAAGGAGAAGGCCGTCATGGCTAAGGACGCCTCACCACACCTCAGCTCCCAGAATGCTTCCCTAGAACTTTTAGGCCTTTTTAACTTATACTGGAATACAGTTTTACGAAAAAAATAAACAAAACCGAAAATGTAGTGAAGACAAAGATGTCTGAAAGGAAAATCAATATGAGATGGAGAGATTTCTCCATGTACATCAAGTCAAATGACAACAAGGAAGTGGTCATGTGTCTTCCCTCTCCTGTCTCTAGAGTTGGTACATAAGGGCCTCCCCTGAGCAGAAGGAGGCATCAGACCTCCTCACCTCTCCTGAGTCCTCCCTCCTCACTTCTCCTGAGTCCTCTCTGCTGACACCATGGGTTGCTGTGGTTGTGGAAGTTGTGGTGGTTGCGGTGGTGGCTGCGGTGGTGGCTGTGGTGGCTGTGGTGGTGGCTGCGGTGGTGGCTGTGGTGGTGGCTGTGGTGGCTGTGGTGGTGGCTGTGGTGGCTGTGGCAGCTGCACCACCTGCAGGTGCTACCGGGTGGGCTGCTGCTCCAGTTGCTGCCCCTGCTGCCGCGGCTGCTGTGGGGGCTGCTGTAGCACGCCCGTGATCTGCTGCTGCCGCCGCACCTGCAGCTCGTGTGGCTGTGGCTGTGGGAAGGGCTGTTGCCAGCAGAAGGGCTGTTGCCAGCAGAAGTGCTGCTGCCAGAAGCAATGCTGCTGCTAGGCGAGGCACCTGCCTCTGGCAGCTGCTGCAGGTAACTGCTGTAGGTAAGCTTTCCCCTTCTGTCTGCCACTGACTAACAGGACACAAGCATGACCTGAACCTGTCACCTGCCTGTGAGTATTTTACATTCCTACAGTTTGTTTGTGATTCTGCCTGCATTTAATCATCACCAACAAAAATAATAACCATGCAGCCTTCTATGTTGATTACAATTCAAGTCACGACCTCAACGAAATGGAGTCAAAATAGTTAGACGTTCTTGAAATGCCTCTAAGGTTGCCTTCATTTCCATGCTGTTTTTACCGCTGCCTGGGTATATTTGTATACACAAAGCAACACTTATCTTAATAAATTATACTAAATCATTCTCAAAGAGCTATCTCTTTTGTTCTTTCCAGTCTCTAAACTGTCTGTCCATGGGGAAAAATGAGTTTTATCCCAAAAGATAAATCAAAGAATAAAAAACTAGATGAATTCTTTACAAAGACACAGATTCATGGATGATTAATCCATTGTGGGTTTGTAAAGAAGGAAGGGACTTGGGGGCACATCCTCAGCCTGACACTTCATTATCATAAACCAAAACTTTCCCCAAATCTCTCTCTTGATAGAGTCTTAGAAAGAGAAGTCTGGAGTCATAAATACCTGTTCAGACTGCAAATGGTCATATGATCATTCAGGAGCCTGGTCACCTTTGGGCAAAGATGAAATTTGGCTCTTAGCCGTGTCAGGTATCATGGAAGTCCGTGGTATCAACCACTTCGAACTACAAAATTAGCTTTCACTGTAATGGGAGAATATCAGCATTAGAATCAAAATAATCATACGCCCTACTGAGAGTGTCTTCATGTGTAATAAAAAATGTCCCCGAACACCCCTTCTGCTAATTTTTCATAGAGATTCCCTGATTCTTTTCTTTGCAGACTCCAGATTCTTGATTTATTGTGGCTGGTTTAGCAGCAAAGTAAGAAGGAAACGAGGTTGAGAGTGGGGAATCCCAGCTTGGGTGAGCAGTGGGGCGGGGGCCGAGGGAAGTCAAGCCCCTTGGGTGTGTCTCCAAGAGAAGCTGGTTCTTGCTGCAACCCCACCAGGGCCACCTAGGGTCTTTCCTTGTTACTCTAAGCAGAGCTTGGCTCTGGATAGAAGCTTAAACAGGTTGAACTGACCACATGAATGTTATAAACACAGGGAACATGGGTCAGATAACCATGTCAAATAAGATTTCCAAAGAGGGGAAGATGCTGTCACAGAAAGACAGTTTTCCTTCCACCCTGAAATTCAGAAGAGCGGATTCGGAGGCGGGTGCGAGATGAGCCTCCCGATGTCTAAATTGACAAGGTGGTTTTGGGCACTCATCCGGCTCTGGCTCTATTCCCTTTCCAGCTCCAAGAGCCCTGTGCCTCTAGGACCCTCAGGCTACCCAAAGCCCCTTAGTTACTCTCAGCCTTTAGGATTTACCTCTGGGGTCCCACCCTCTCACTCATTCTTCCTTCCCAGTCTTCACCCGTAGAACTGCCCCTTCCCTTGTGATGGTTCTCAGCTGGAAGAGTGGGGTCAGGAGAGAAGCATCAGTTCATCCATCTTACGCTAAGGCAAGGGGCATCCGCTTTTCCTCATGAGGGAGGACCCCTCAAGTCGCTTTTCCCACACAGTAATGTGGACCAACCCAACGGGCAGGATTCTGCGACATGTGGCTTTTCCAGACACCAAGACCCAACACTTCTTAGGCACTTGCTCCTCCTGTCCCACTCGTTGAAAGTGTGAATTTGTTTCCAGTCGGTGTAAACAGTGGCTGTCTGCCAGGATTTGCTGGGTGTCATTACTCATGTTGACATAGATTCCTGAAAAAAGAGCCCAGGTGGCCTGGTGTAAGGTTTGTGTTGTGCGTGTGTATGTGTGTGCGTATATATATACACACACACACATATTATGAGATAGTCAGATGGTCCAGCAGGCACGGCCACAAGAAGAGGCAAAGGAGGCTGGGCGCAGTAGCTCATGCCTGTAATTATAGCACTTTGTGAGGCCTAGGCGGGCGGATCACCTGAGGTCAGAAGTTTAAGACCAGCCTGACCAATATGGTGAAACCCCAACTCAACTAAAAAAAAAAATACACAAAAATTAGCTGGGCGTGGTGGCATGTGCCTGTAGTCCCAACTACCGGGGAAGTTGGGATAGGAGAATCACTTGAACCCATGAGGCAGAGTTTGCAGTGAGCTGAGATCGTGCCACTGCACTCCAGCCTGGGCAACAGAGCGAGACTCCATCTCAAAAATTTAAAAAATAAATAAATAAATAAATAAAAAGAAGAAGAGACAAAGGAGAGGTTCAGGAAAACAGTGTATTCCAATCACAGGTCCTAAGGAGATGGCGTCACTGCATGCCAAGAGGGGGTCACATAGGAGGCGGCACTAGGGGAGTGGTCTCAGCCAGGCAGACAGGGAGAGAGGACCCACGGGCTCGCTCACGGGTGTCAGGGTGGAATATACGAGCAAGAGGTGCAGGGGTGCCCATCAGTGCATCTGAATGTTCCTGGGGCTCAGTCAGGGGAGGACAGGGAGGGGAACCTGTGGCAGGGGCTAAACATGCCACGCTGGGGCCCACCTGGGAGAGACGGGCAAAACTCACCATGCAGTGCACCGGGGACACCTGTCGGCATCCAGTTGTGAATTTGAGTCTTGGTTTAGGTTGTCTGAATAATTAGCACAAATGTAGTCAACTATCCCTTACTGTGGGGGAATTTATAGGCAGGTCTTATAGGGATTTGTGAACCAAGTGACAATACTAGTAGACTGAAAAATGAAAACAGTTTGTTGGGAACAATTGAACTACAGAAATATCTTCTTTAAATTCTGACCCATCTTTTTCTTTTCTTTTTTTAGTATCAAGTCCATCTGAGAAACTAGAGCCTTGGGACCCAGGGATGAGGAAACTTACCGTACAGACATGCGTGCTGACCTTCGCCCTGCAGGCCACGGCCTCTGCCATGCAACTGCACAAGCTTCAGCCTGAAACTCTCTCTGGCACCGCCCTAACCAGACCAAGTGTGAGGGAGGGAGCATGTAATGCAAAGTCCACAGAGAATAAGAAGCCACAAGATTCAGTGCTCTGAAGTCCTTCTAGATGGTTTCAGGGAAGCTAGCTTCCCACCTCTGATAGGGATACCATGGCAAATACCACACTTTGCCTAGGATGATCATTCTTTGTGCACAATGCATCCCATCCCAAAGACAGTCCACGGCAGGACTTGCTCCATCTCTGAACTGGTCTCACCCCCTTAAACCTGCCTTTATATCTAGGAGTTTCTTTATTTTATTTTATTTTTTTGAGACAGAGTCTCGCTCCATTGCCCAGGCTGGAATGCAATGGCGCGATCTCAGCTCACTGCAACCTCCACCTCCTGGGTTCAAGCGATTCTTGTGCCTCGGCCTCCCAAGTAGCTGGGATTAAAGGCATGTGCCACCGCGCCTGGCTAATTTTTGTATTTTTAGTAGAGATGAGGTTTCACCATGTTGGCCAGGCTGGTTTCAAACTCTTGACCTCAAGTGATCTACCCGCCTCAGCCTCCCAAAGTGCTGGGATCACAGGTATGAGCCAGCAGGCCTGGCCTACATCTAGGAGTCTCTTGATGAGTGCTGGTCAACAGAAAGAAGTCTCTTCTAAAAATTGTTAATGCTTTTATAGACTACTCATGGTCTGAGTCATAAAACGTCATTTGCCTTTCAATTTATACCTTCCAAGTGAATGATGATTATTGAGGATTATCTAATTATTATCTACTTTTCTCTCTGGGTATAAAAAACACCATAGATCCTATACACACAAAAATGGTTTTTCTATCAGAAATGGATTCACTTGTCCGGCAAAAGGACACAGATTAGATTATTCTAATCTCAAGTCCCCTTAGGTTTATGAATTCAAAAAAAAAAGAAAAAAAACAAGAAATGAACGAAAACATAAATCACAGTTTAAGTTATTAAGTAATATCTGAAATGAATTAGAAAGAAACCATAAGCCTTAACAATACTCCAATCACGGTTAAATTAATTTAGACAGAAAAGCAAATAGCAACTGACTTGAAAATAAGAAGTGGGGCCCAAGGTGGATACAAGAAAGCCAGGAGGGCTAAGATAAAGCCCAAATCCAATGTTCATCAATGCCTACATAGTCAGTAAAACCTGATGGCATTAATTTTGTGGTTAGGGAAATGTGAAAGCTAACTCGATAACACCACAGTTCTAAATTTGCACTGTTGGCTGAATTTATGGTGTGGTGGGGGATGGTAAAAATTAGGCTTCTAAGAAAGGATGGAACTCTGCCCTCCAGGCAAGGAGTAAATGGCCCCAGGAGATGGAAATCTAAAGCAAATGTAGTCACCTGCATTTTGCAAAGAGGTGTGTTTCTGAAAATTTGTTCGAATTAGTTCTTTGTGAATAAAACAGGATTTTGAATGCATTCAGGAAGCTTGTCTTTTTTTTGAGACAGAGTCTCGCTCTGTCACCCAGGCTGGAGTACAGTAGCACGATCTTGGCTCACTGCAACCTCTGTCTCCCGAGTTCAAGTGATTCTCCTGCCTCAGCCTCCTGAGTAGCTGGGATTACAGATGTGCATCACCGTGCCTGGATAATTTTTTTGTATTTTTAGTAGAGATGGGGTTGCACCGTGTTGGCCAGGCTGGTCTCGAACTCCCAATCTCAGGTGATCTGCCCACTTCAACCTCCCAAAGTGCTGGGATTACAGATGTGAGCCACCGAGGCCAGCCCAGCTTATCTCTTTTTAAAGGAACCTCCCATCTCAAAATTGAGTACAAACTGTAGAGAAATGCTGGACATTCAAGTATTCTGTTTGGTAACTGGAGGGCACAAACAACAGAAGCAGGAAGCTACTCTCAGGGTCTTTGACTTGCTCCACTATCACTGCCCATCCATGAAAGACTTTCTAAGAGAGATCAAGATTTTCTAGAATGTGAGATATATTCAAACCAAAATAAAGGCAAAGATAAACTTTTAGTGATATGTTTCTATTTTATTAGGAGATTCAGAAAGTAGCTATTGACAAATAGGAATACAAGAGAGAAAAGAAGCAGAGAAAAGCACGCACATGGAAATGAAATGATCATATACATCAAAAAGTCTGTTGGGAATCATAATCCTCGTTGAGCTCAGTTATGTGGACTCTTCCTGAAGAGGTAGGTTGTCCTCACATCTTTGTTTTGGCTGCTTGATATTAGAGAGGAAACTTTTCATGTAGGAAGACGGGGAACACCCAAAGCAGAAAATACAGGAACCCAGATTTCAGGAGCAAAGTCACAGTCCAAGAGCATAAGTGCTAGGATACCCAGAGGACAGGTAAGGCAGGTGAAAGGGGTGAAGGAAAGTCCCCAGCATATCCTGCCACAGGACAGAGGCCAGGCCAGCCCACCTAGCAGCAGCATTGCTTCTGGCAGCAGCACTTCTGCTGGCAACAGCCCTTCTGCTGGCAACAGCCCTTCCCACAGCCACAGCCACATGAGCTGCAGGTGCGGCGGCAGCAGCAGATCACGGGCGTGCTACAGCAGCCCCCACAGCAGCCGCGGCAGCAGGGGCAGCAACTGGAGCAGCAGCCCACCCGGTAGCACCTGTAGGTGGTGCAGCTGCCACAGCCACCACCACAGCCACCACAGCCACCACCGCAGCCACCACAGCCACCACCACAGCCACCACTGCAACCACCACAGCCACCACCGCAGCCACCACAGCCACCACAACTTCCACAACCACAGCAACCCATGGTGTCAGTAGAGAGGACTCAGGAGAAGTGAGGATGGAGGACTCAGGAGAGGTGAGGAGGTCTGATGCCTCCTTCTGCTGGGGGTGGAGCTTATATACTAACTCTGGGGAAGAATGTTGACCTAAGACTCAGTGCTACTTCCCTGTTGTTTATGCAAATCTCCAAAGCAGAATGTCACATGGCCTTTTGTGCACTTCCTTAATGGGTCCTTCTGACTTCAAAAACTTGCTAAATTTAGGTTTCACTTGTTTTTTTAAAGCCATCTATAATATAGAACAGTAAACATCTAACAACTCCCTTTTCTTTTTTTGGTAATTGTAAAAGTCACAGTGGGATTACAATTTCCCTAGCTATTGTACATTTCTCCATTGTATCAGCCCAGGACAAAGATCTTTCATTCCTACATTATTTGTAACTATTTATTAATTTGCAAAACATCCCTTTAGATGGAGGAGAGCACTTTGAATACAGAAAAGGAAAGAGTGGTCTCAGGTTATGTTATTTTGTCCTCCCTAGGCAGAGCTCCTCGGCTATTTGCTAACCCTGTACCATTAGTCAGGACTCTCTGACTCAGAGGAGAGGGGATCCTGCATTATCACGGGTTATGACAGGGCATCCTTCGTGTTGTGCAGATGATAAAAGCACATCCTGAGCAGAACGTTGCCAAGTCACTTGCCAAACTCAATGAGGCTTCTGTTATCATCAGCCTGTTAAGGAAGGAGGATAATGCTGAAGGCATGTTTCTGGTAGTCCCCTGGTGCCTGGTTGATCCTGGACCAGTCCCCCATGGAATGCTTACTCGAAATGATTAGTTCCAGTTGGCCATCCCTATGCAGACTACTCTTTCCTGTCAAAGGAAAAATGAAAATGAAAAACAGAATAGTATAGGTCATCAATGAAATCTACAGGTTCTAGCCTTGTGTGTCTGTTCTCAGAATACAGTGCTCTTATCAGTCACCCCAGGCCATGCCAAGGAGCACAAGACAAGGAGAACCCAAGAGTCTTCTCAGGTCCCCGCAGGACCCAGAGTTGGAGGAACTATGGTTCCCCTGAATGATGGCAAATTTTGGGTGTCCACTTGACTGGGTTAAGGAATGTCCTGATAGCTGGTCTCTGGATATGTCTGGGAGGGTGTTTCTAGAAGAGATTAGCTTTTGACTAATGCTGCGTACCGAGGAAAGAAGATCACCTTCACCAACACAGGTGGGCATTGCTATGGTCTGAATGTGTTCCCCGAAAGTCAGGTGTTGGAAACAATCCCAATGCAACAGTGTTGGAAGGTGGGGCTTAATGGGAGGTGTTCAGATCGTGAGGACTCTGCCCTCATGAAGGAATTGATACCACTATAAAAAGGGCCTGTGAGGCTATGTATGGTGGCTCAAGACCGTAATCCTAACACTTTGGGAGGCCGAGGTGGGTGGATCACTTTAGGACAGAAGTTCAAGATCAGCCTCGCCAACATGATGAAATCCCATCTCTACTAAAAGTACAAAAATTAGCCAGGCATGGTGGTGGACGTCTGCAATCTCAGCTACTCAGGAAGCTGAGTCAGGAGAATGGCTTGAACCTGGGAGGTGGAGGTTGCAGTGTGCTGAGATTGCACTCCAACCTGGGTGACAGAGCCAGACTCCGTCTCAAAAAAAAAAAAAAAAGACAAGGGCCTGTGAGAGTGAGTTCAGCCTCTTCTGCTCTTCTGCCAAGTGAGGACACATAGTTTATCTCTCTCTTGCCCTTTTGCCTTCCACCATGTGAAGATGCAGAAAGGCCTCACCAGATGCCAGTGCTTTAATCTTGGACTTCTCAGCCTCCAGAGCTGTAAGAGAATAAATTTCTGTTCTTTATAAATTACCCACTCTCAGGTATTCCATTATAGCAACAAAAAATGGACTAAGACAGGTATCATCCAGTCCATTAAGGGCCCAAATAGAACAAAAAGATAGAGTGAGGGGAATTCTCTCTCCCTCCTCTTAAGCTAGAACATCCATCCCCTGCTCTCAGACATCAGCGCCCTGGTTCTCGAGTCTCAGTCGGACTCTGATTGGGACCTACACCATTGGCTGCGGTGTTCTCAGCCCCTCTGACTCGGACTGAATTGCACCACTGGATTTCCTGGCAGAGAGCAGATCATGGGACTTCTTGGCATCCATAATCACATGAGCAAATTCCCATAATAAATCTCATTTATCTATTCATGTTTCCTACTGGTTCTGTTTCTCAGAACCCTGATTAATACACCCTGGAATAATATTATGATCTGGATTTTTTTTTTTTTTTTTTTTTAATTTGGAGTCTCACTCTGTGGCCCGGACTGGAGTGCAGTGATGTGATCTTGGCTCACTGCAATCTCCACCTCCCATGTTCAACAATTCTCATGCCTCAGCCTCCCAAGTAGCTGGAACTACAGGCGCCCGCCACCACACCTGGCTAATTTTTTGTATTTTAGTAGAGATGGGGTTTCACCGTTTGCCCGGGCTGGTCTTGAACTCCTGAGCTCAGACAATCTGCCCGCCTCCCAAAGTGCTAGGATTACAGGCATGAGCCACCACACCCAGCCATATGAGCTCGATCTTTAACACTGGCCTTTCTTGAGATTAATTTTTAGATACTGTACAAGAAGTCTTAAAGATGACTTTTTTGAGAGTGCAACTGTGTACTACTTTTCAAACCAGAAAGATAATGAAGTGGCTCAGCACTGTGGTTCTGTTGTACAGTCCTCTAAGGCCTGCCTACACTTAGTTGGCTTCAGGTACCATGTTTCAACGATGAGCCCCTGTGTAAAATCATCAGTTTTTGGTTGATATTTTTCCTGCAGATTTTGGAATGTAATAATTTCCTGCCAATGTTTGGTAATTTTTTTCAATATTCCAGATTAAAGACAGAACAGTTAAATTGCTTCAACAACTATATTGTAAAACACACACTGAACAGGCATTTCTTCCATGCCTTCACCTGGTATACATTTCTTTCCAACTCTCTAATCTCCAGGATTTTCTGTTTTTACTTAAAGAGGCCCATGAACCTCTGCTTTGATGCACCATAATACTTTCCCATCATATAAACTTGCAGGGAGCAGTGTACTCAATTTAACAGTTGTTGGATTTGTCCTCCTCTTAACAGAAAGTGGCTCTGCAGGGCACTGTGAGAGCCTAACAAGATGAATCCACAAGCTCCCAGTCTGATAAGAAATGCATGAAAAGAAATTCCAATAAAAGCACCTGCAACAAGAACCCTACCGATTGAGTTTCTTAGATGTATGGGGAAAAATAAATCAAGTCTGAGTGTCTATGGGAGAAGGGGAATTGGAAGGACTCTGACAGGGACTGTCTATCACAGGAAAGGGTTTCAGTAAAGATTGGAGACAGGGGGCTGGGCGCAGTGGCTCATGCCTATAATCCCAGCACTTTGGGAGGTCATGGCGGGCGGATCACCTGAGGTCAGGGTTTGAGACCAGCCTGGCCAACATGGCAAAACCCTGTCTCTACTAAAAATACAAAAAATAGCCAAGCATGGTGGCAGGTGCTTGTAACCCCAGTTACTTGGGAGGCTGAGGCAGGAGAATCAGTTGAACCCAGGAGGCAGAGGTTGCCATGAGCCAAGATCGCACCATTGTACTCCAGCCTAGGCAAAACTCCATCTCAAAAAAAAAAAAAAAGAAAAAAAAGGTTGGAGACAGGGAAATATGAGGAGTAGTCGAGAATCACCTACTTGCCGTTGCTCACTGTTCTCCTATGAATCCTCCATACAATTAGATCAAAATGTAAATTTTTACATGCAGTGAATGTGCTAAAAAGTGTATTTATTACAAGTCAAGTAGGGAGAATTGTTTCATTAGGTTTCCCCACCCCCACAGCCAACTTTCAAACCAGGTATTCAGATAATTAATGAGGTATGAACAAGTGTCACAGTAATGTGGAAATTCGCATTCAGAGGCTGTGCTCTTAATTGAATTGATATCGAATGGATTAACAACAATTAAAAGTTTCTTGTCTCTAAACAAAGTTGAATTATTTGTTTGTATCTTTAATATTGTAACTCTGTACTTTTTCTGTATTTTGTAAGTAGTGGGAGAGCATGCTTATTTAAAAAAAAAAAAGTAATCTGCTTCTCTTTCCTTCTTATAGGTAAGGAAAGAAGGTTTCTGTGCACTGCTACACTGCCCTAGAGGAAAAATAGACATCAATGGACGTGGCAAAAGATGTCCATTAAAGACACTTCACAGAGCCAAAGAGATGATGGATTGG
Source organism: Mandrillus leucophaeus (assembly GCF_000951045.1). Classification (NCBI taxonomy): domain Eukaryota; kingdom Metazoa; phylum Chordata; class Mammalia; order Primates; family Cercopithecidae; genus Mandrillus; species Mandrillus leucophaeus. The sequence continues at coordinate 1,465,393 of NW_012102887.1, forward strand.
ATGGGTTAAGCTGAGAAAAGGTAGACAGAGGTTGAAGGAATCTGGACTCAGGGCACTCCAACCTTCTGGTGAATCCTGGACCACCACGTATATATATATAATATACATTATATGTTATATAAATGGGTGTGTCTGTGTGTGTGTGTATATATATATACTTTTTTTTTTTTAAGACAGAGTTTGGCTCTTGTTGCCCAGGCTGGAGTGCAATGGCACAATCTCGGCTCACTGCAACCTCTGCCTCCCAGGTGCAAGCGATTCTCCTGCCTCAGCGCCATGCATAGATGTTTGATTTTAGATGCAGGGTACATGTGTAGGTTTGTTGCATGGATATATTGCCCACCACCATATTAATACTAACAACAATGCCTTCCATTGTAAGAGGAATCCAAAGACTAATGACCCAAAAACTAGACCAGACTCCCACACAGATCACACATATCGTCTAATAGGTTCTTTGCTTTTCTTGAACTTTTAAATGAAAATTAGAAAAAAAATGATATTGGGCAATGACTAGAACTCATTCAAAGTGTATCTGCATTCAGATTCACCGACACACAGGCAGGCAGCTCATCTCTATCTGCATTCAGATTCACGGACACACAGGCAGGCAGCTCAGCTCGGCTTCATGGGGATACACAGCGGTCCCAAGCCCCAATCAGCCAACCTGTAAAATCCAGGTCATTGGAAACCACAGGGGATTCACATATGTGACCTATTAGTCAGTAGCATAAGTTCCTACATAAAGCGTGGCTCAAGTGCATAAGCAAGCCAGTTAAATACAACCAGGTGTTGCCGTCCTAAACAGAGAAGGCTATTCAGTACCCCTATCCATTAACTTCCTGCTTGTAATCCTATTGTGAAAGATAAACATTTCAGGAAAATCAAACCTAATCAACAAGCATTTGCT
>NW_012102887.1:1470767-1472357 GCF_000951045.1 Mandrillus leucophaeus
GCAGCCACCACAGCCACCACCACAGCCACCACCGCAGCCACCACCACAGCCACCACAACCACAGCAACCCATGGTGTCAGTAGAGAGGACTCAGGAGAAGTGAGGAGGGAGGACTCAGGAGAGGTGAGGAGGTCTGATGCCTCCTTCTGCTCGGGGGAGGCCCTTATGTACCAACTCTGGGGAGAGGAGAGGGAAGACACGTGACCATTTCCTTGTTATTGTTTATTCCAGTTTCCGCAGGGAAACCTCCTGTTGATGTCCCTATTAGGTACCTTTCATCTCATTAAGGCACTTATCTTCAATTCAGCTAAATTAACCTCTGTTTCATCCAGTGGGAATATTCAGCCAAGGACCTATCCCTATTTTCAAATACAGCCAGTCTTGAATAGATGAGCCAGAGAGATATATCTGTCATTGATGGTTTCCTTGCTCACTAATATTTTCCCAGGAGAATCACATATTTCCCTGGACATCGGTCCAGAAACAATTCCTCGGGTTTACTTGATTAGGAGAAGGAGGACACAGAAGCTAACATAAAGGGAGTTCCCCATCTTTGCTATTTTCTATCTGGTCTGGAAGTCACAATTCAAAGAGGCCACCTGCATCTGGGTTAGTGGCGATGTCTGATTCTTCTACCTGGGAGAGCCGTCAGCACACACAGTGAGCTCATTCAGGGAATGATCAAGATCAGCCTCACTAGGGAAGCCCACAGCCCTCAGACCCAGCTTCAGTACCTTCTGGTCCTCGGGTTTCGGCCTCCTAATGAATTCTTCTCACACGAGTCACATGTTGCAGGTCCTACTTTAATGACAGAGCTGGCAGCAAGGCAACTCCGAGGTAAGGGTCCAGAGGCCCCAGGAAGCTTCACTGTCCCAAAGACAGCCTCGTCTGGCCTTGCAATGTTGCTCAGAACTCAGGAAGAAGGGGACTAATCAGCGGCGGGCTTCCCAAAACATGTTTGCTAGAAGATTCGTCTCACAGGACATTAAAAGGCAACACACAAAAAAGGTTTGACTGTTTTTGAGAAATAATGAATTTAAATAAAGCCCAACAGACTTTTTGACTCTGTTCTTCGCAGTGGCTTGCCTTTGTCATGTGCTCTGTGACTCTCTAAGTGGGAGGGGGAATACGCCGCACCCCGCACCCCGGACCGAACTTCCTTTCAGTCTGGAGAGCAAGGCTTTCATTTACTTCTCAGGCGTGGAGTCCCAGGACGTCCCACGTTCAGATTTTGATGGTGGATTTAGAAAAGCACATTCACACATTGACCAAAGAGAAGAGAAATGGTAGAGCAGCAGTTCTCAAACATATTACTCTCTGGATCCCTATGCTCCTAAAAAGTATTGAGAACTCCAAATTGTCCTTGTTATATGGCTTTTATCTATAGATATTTAATGCATTCTAAGTTAACACTGAGACTTTTAAAAAGTTTATTAATTCATTTTAAAATAACAATGTAAGCCCGTTATGTGATCACCTATATAATACATTTTTGGAAAAAAAAACACTGCATTTTCCAAAATAAAAAATAATAAGTACAGTGGCCGTTATTTTATATTTTTGCCAATTTCTTTTTTTTTTTTTTTTTTT
>NW_012102887.1:1473167-1474838 GCF_000951045.1 Mandrillus leucophaeus
GTAATCCCAGCTACTCAGGAGGCTGAGGCAGGAGAATGGCTTGAACCAGGGAGGCAGAGGTTGCAGTGAGCTGAGATCATGCTATTGTACTCCAGCCTGGGTGGCAAGAGTAAAACTCCATTGCACTCCAGCCTGGGCAACAAGAGTGAAACTTTGTCTCACATAAACACATAAATAAGAGATATGAGAAGAAATAATTGGGAAAAGTAAGGAAGAAAAAAGATTTAACTAGTAGTCCAATAAGAGTTGCCTCAAAGTAGTTGTTGATGAATATTAAGACTTAACAAGAGAACAGACAAACTACTTCCAATTGGATAGTGAAGAAAGGGAGGTTTTATGAAGAAGGCACAGCCTTCTTGAATGGAAAACTGGACTTGAAAACGTGGAGAGGAAGGAGAAGTAGAGGGTAGAGGGTGTGGTGCAGTGCAGTCTGGGACCATCCTGTGTAAACTGATCCTCTGCCTCTAGAAAGATGTGATCTGATCTTTTTATACCTGAATTCCATGATGGAAAAATAATATCCATATCATAGGGTTATTATGAAGTGTAAATGTGATAACACGTATAAAGCACACAGAATAGGGCTTGGAACATAGTAAGCACTCAATAAATGTTAGTTATTTTTAGAATTTTAAGGTAGGTTACATGTTGTTAAGGGAAAATAGAAGACTTATTCAGGAAACAGGAAGGAAAGCAATTTACCTACAGTGGAAAGTTTATCCAATGGAGTTAGTAGATATTTAAGCTGGAAATAAAATTTGAGAGTAGTTATGAACTTTAGACTGTGAAGACTTTGATATTCCTTTTGTAAGTGAATTATATAGCACAATAAAAAACGGCTTTTCAGGAAGATACATCTGACAGCAGCTTGTAGGATCAAATTAAAAAAGAAAACCTAGAGATGGGTCAGTTAGATGGCTTGAGAGAACTTCATTCCCATTAAAAATTCTCAAATGCCAGCAGTCTTCTCGAAATTCTTGTTCATCGTACTCTATTACACTAATGAATACAACAAAGATAATTCCCCAAAGCGGTTACAGTCAACCACAGAAACACGAGCTGAACATGTGCCCTGTTATTCTTTGCCGACAGAACAATCACACCGTACTGCACGCTTCTTTGCCAGGTGTTGTGCTGGGTGCTGGGCATGGGTGGGAGTGAGAGGGATGATCTACGAAGGTGACTGAGGGCCTCATGACGGCACGTGTGTGCATGAACTGGGGACGACAAAGATGGGAGATGAGGAAACGGAAAAAGGAAATGGTTCTCATAGGCTCAGGGCAGAATGAGATGTGCCTACTCCAATGTCAAAAAGTTTTGTTAGAGATATGTGAGGGGCCCATGGGTCACTGGGAGAGCAGTCGCAGGCCCTGTCTATGGAGGGAGACGAGATCTGAGCTGAACCCCGAGGAATGAGAGGAGAACCCACTCCCTGAAGGAGCTCTGGCGCCCCACGTGGTCCTGCCAAGATCAGAGTCTACCAGGACATTGGAGCACAAAGAATGTGTTCTCCCAGTTGCTAAGAAAGTCAAATCTATATTACGAGTATTTCCATAATGCTCAAACCTTTCTGGTTCTCTCTGGAAATCTTTCTGAACTCTTCTAATGTTGCGGGCACAATTCTGGGTATTTTACATGTATCATTTGATACTGTTTTTTGTTGTTGTTGTT
>NW_012102887.1:1475958-1477550 GCF_000951045.1 Mandrillus leucophaeus
ATTCTCCTGCCTCAGCCTCCCAGGTTGCTGGGAGTACAGGCATGCACCACTATGCCCAGCTAATTTTTGATTATTTTTAAAGGCAGGGTCTCACTCTATTGCCCAGGCTGGTCTCAAACTCCTGGACTCAAGTGATTCTCCCAGCTCAGCCTCCCAAAGTGCTGGGATTACAGGCTTGAGCCACCACACCCAGCCCCAACTTTCTTATTTATTCACAAGTCTTTATGACTACTGATGCCTAGTAGTGGTCTCGGAGGCCATGCCAAGGACACCAGCAAGGACATGAGCTACATGGAACCACCCCACCCCCTACAGTGCTCAACCTCCTTGTTCTAGCAAACACTTTCCAGTCATTTCAGAAACCACTGAGCACAGCAAGGTAGAGGCTACATCCGTTCCCCCTTCCTTTGGGGCTCATTTTTCATTTCCCAGATAATTTTTTTTTTTAGATAGTGTCTCACTCTGTCACCCAGGCTGGAGCGCAGTGATGTTGTCACAGCTCATTGCAGCCTCAGCCTCCTGAGATCAAGTGATCCTCCTGCCTCAGCCTCCCGAGTAGCTGAGACCATAGGAGCACTTCACCATACCCAGCTAACACTTTGGTTTTTTGCAGTGATGATGTCTCCTATATTGCCCAGGCTGGTCCTGAACAACTGCTCCCAAAGGATCCACCCATCTTGGGCTCCCAAAGTGCTGGGACTATAGACATGAGCCACCACAGCTGGCCTCCTAGACACATTTCAAGGAGAAACAGAAACCTATCACCACCATCAACTCGCACCACCCTCATCCCACCCTAGAAAATCCTTAGGAGAATCCGAGTACACAGACCCCACAGGTAAGACATCATGTCAGGGCAGCAGCACAGGGGGCTGTGTGCCTCTCTGATTAACAGCTACAGGCTCAGGGGCTGGGCCCATGGCCAGCTTCAGGAGGGTGCAGGAGTGTGAGGGCCAGAATGGGACTCACAGCACAGGGACAGATGAGCCGACGAAGGAACTGATTTTAAAAAAAATGACTAATGAAGATATTTTTGTGACACACCAAGTCATTTTATTGGGAAATTTTAAAGAGCCAGTATAGACAAAAGCAATGGAAAAGATTGCACACATGCAGTGAACAGAAAAATTGTGAAATCCAGGACTGACCATTTAGGAAAGATTGTACATTACAAAATAAGAAAACACTAGGTTTCCTGGTTGGCTCTGACTTTATCCAGTTATCACTGGTGGCTTGGTTGCCCGTTTGTTTCACATTGTGTGGTCTGGGCAAGTCTGTGCAGAGTGTGGGCAAAGGAAAATCCCGGAAGGGCAAAGCACAAGGCACATGAAGCAGAAGCCAAGGGGATCTGCTGGTGACAGATAGGTTAGAAAAAGGATTAGACAGAATGGGGTTAAGCAGAGCCTTGCCAGCGGGAGACAGCGAGGGTTACCACAGCTCCTGGGCAGGGGTGGAGCCAGGCCGGCCGCCTAGCAGCAGCATTGCTTCTGGCAGCAGCATTTCTGCTGGCAACAGCCCTTCTGCTGGCAACAGCCTTTCCCACAGCCGCAGCCACACGAGCTGCAGGTGCGGCGGCAGCAGCAGATCACGGG
>NW_012102887.1:1479519-1504302 GCF_000951045.1 Mandrillus leucophaeus
ACAGGCGTGAGCCACCGCGCCCGGCCAATAACTTCTGTATTTTAAAAGCTATCTTGTTCTACTCTTTATTCTAATGTTCAACATCTCTTTCCTGCTCAACAATTCAGATTCACTAGTATGGCATTAAAATGCCCTCAAAAATCCAACTTCAGGCCAGGCGCAGTGGCTCACACCTGTGATCCTGGCACTTTAGGAGGCTGAGGCAGGCGGATCATTTAAGGTCAGGAGTTCGAGACCAGCCTGGCCAACATGGTGAAACCCTGTCTCTACCAAAAATACAAAAATTAGCCCTGTGTGGTGGTGCAGGCCTGTAGTCCCAGCTACTTGGGAGGCCAAGGCAGGAGAATCACTTGAACCCAGGAGGCGGAGGTTGCCAGTGAGCCAAGATCACGCCATTGTGCTCTAGCCTGGGTGACAGAGTGAGACTCCATCTCAAATAATAATAATAATAATAAATCTAGCTTCAATTTATCTTTGCAGCTTAATCTCCTGTCTGGGGCTCCTCGGGCTCTAGAGTAGCCCAAAGCTACATGAGAAGGGCAAGTTTGTAATTAACATCATGACTACTAGTAAAAGTTAGTATTTATGGTGCAGGTACCACGTGTTCGACACTGTACTACACTCTTAGAAATGAGACAGAGACAAGAACAATGAAGGGGGCAAGATTCACCGAAGGACAGGCCATTGGCCAGAAAGGAAACCAACAAAGCAAAGGACACTTGGGAGGAAGGGGGCAAATGCAGGGCAAGCACCAGGTTGCTCCTCTGACACAGACCTTTTGATTTCATACAGGAAACACGCCAGCCACGTCATCGTAACTTGAACCTGCCTCCTCCCCCACCTCCGTTGTGGCAGTGCCTTCATTTAAAGGGCCTTCTTCCAGCAGGGACGTCCCCCGCATCCTTAAAGACACAGTTCAAATGTCACCTATCCCCAATCACCCCAACTGAAACTTATCTGTCTCTTTTTTTTCCCCTTCTGTTTTGGTCCTATCTCCATTAAATTATAACAAAGGAAGGGAGAGCAAGGGTGGGAAAATGAGGAGGCAATGGTGTGAGGGTAGTAGAATAAGGAGGAGGCTGTGATCTGTCATCACCACCACAGATGGCAGCAGCAGAGGGAGCTGGCCCTCCACCTGCCCTCCTCCAGGCTCTCCCCTTCTCCCATCAGCTGGCCTGCCCTCTTCCTACAATGACTACTTCCTGTCTTCTCCCCTTTCTTCAGATGTTGGATGCCTTCTCCGACTCCGTCACTCCAAGAAGGCACTTCCTACCATAATGTGCAAAAAACTGCTGGAATCCAGTCGGCCCTCCTCTTCTTGGGTAACCATGGAGGAGAAGGTGGGTGTGGGTCCCACTCCCACCATCCAAGACTGGCCCCTGCCCCTAGGGGAAACCACCTCCATCTGGCTTTCTAAATCTCCTTTCTCAGGTGTCTCTTCCTCTTATTCCCTCACTCCACGGGTATTTGCTGAGCACCTAGGAAGTGCCGCCCATCCTAGACACTGCAAACACAGCAATGAACACTCCCCCAACCTTCCAGACTCTTCCATCCACATCAAAACCTTGAAAGTGGCACTCCTCCTACCTTCAAGCAAAAAAAGCACACTGTTGAGCCCAGTCCCCCTCCAGCTACTGCTTTTGTGTCTCCTCCCCTTGACAGCCACACTTCAGAAAGCATTGTCCAAAAAAACCCAAGAAAACAACAACAAAAAACCTCCCTCTAGATGATAGGCATGAGAACAGTGACACTAAAAAATAGGTGTTGGGTGAGGAAGCAGGAATGTGGGATGAGGAGTCAGCAAAGTATGCATGGGATTATATACAACGGCCAGGTGCAGTGGCTCACGCCTGTAATCCCAACACTTTGGGAGGCCAAGGCAGGCAGATCACTTGAGGCCAGGAGTTCAAGACCAGCCTGGCCAACATGGTAAAACACCGTCTCTACCAAAAATACAAAAATTAGCCAGGCATAGTGACACACACCCCCAGCTACTTGGGAGGCTGAGGCAGGAGAATGGCTTGAACCTGGAAGGTGGAGGTTGCAGTAAGCCGAGATTGCACCACTGCACTCCAGCCTGGGCAACAGAGCACAGCTCCATCTCAAAATGAAAAGATTATACACAAAAAGCCACGCACAGTGGAGCATGTCTACAGTGCCAGCTATTCAAAAGGCTGAGTTTGGAGAATCCCTTTAGCCCAGGAATTTTAGGCCAGTCTGGGCAACATAGAAAGACTCCTTCTCTTAGAAAGAATAAATTAAAAAAAATTTTTTAAAGATTATACATAATAAAATGTGTTGGCATGTCTTTTAAAATACAAAAAAAGAAGAAGCACAATATTACCTATAATTCTATTTAAGTATAATTAGTGATAATATTTTTCCACTATGAAAGTTATACATGCTCATTGTAGAAAATTGGAAAAATACACAGAAATACGAAGAAAAAAATTATCCACAATCACACCTTATGGAAATAACCAGTCTTCACTTTTTAATTTTCTTCCAGAATTTTATGTCCACCCATCTGCTCTACTTAAAAACAAAATTGGGGATTATGGTACATATATTGAGAGTTATTGTTTGTTCACTTACTATAAAAAAATAAGAATCTTCACCAAAAATCCTCCAGAACTTCCCCACTTCTCTCTAGACAACTCCTGTGTGTGAAACGCTCTAACTCAAATCCCCGGTGGCCTCCACTGTGACGGAGTCCACAGTATGCTCTTCGCTCTTCCACAATGTCACAAGATGACTTCTCAGACTATGCAACTGACAAATCTTTCTTAACACATTCTCACCTCTTGAGTTTTATAAGACAAAATTCCTTATTTTTCTCCTACTACTTCTGTTAATCTTCTTCAGTCTACTTTGCAAAAAATGACTCTGGGAGGTTTGAGACTTGGTAAGGAAGTCGTCCTTGTTGTGTCTTTGGGAGAATTTCACTTTCTTTAGATTTCATTGACTTCTTTGTCGAATACTTTAGACTTTATTACATGGATCTACCTTTTTAAAATTCTGATTTTTCAGAAGGCCTTCAGTCTCAAATATTTTCAGTTGTATCTTCCTAAATGTAGGAGCATTTTTTCTTTTTGTAAGAACAGGAGGCAGGGCATCACCGGGTCTTCCTATAATGATCTGAATAATAAGGGAGCTATAATTCTCCATCCTCTTGGATGTGGACCTGAGCTGCCCAGTTGGACTTTCTGGGAAGATGGAAATGTCCTGTTCTGAGCTGACCAATATGGTAGCCACTTACCACATGTGTCTATCAAGTACTTAAAATGTAGCTAACAAAGCTAAAGAACAAAATTTTTTATTTTATTTAAATTTGATTAATTTGAACTTAATTAGCCTACATTGTGAGTGGCTGCCATATTGGACAGAACAACTCCAGACTGTAGTTCTTTGAAAGGAGGAACTATACGTTATCCTTACTGGTATCAATTTATGCAAAGTTTAATAATTGTCTACTGTTATACATTTCAGACTCTGTGTAGCACTTGGTGGAGTAAGATGAACAAGAGATAAAACTGGCCCTAAAGAAGCATGTAAGGTCCATCAAATAAGAGACACAAAAGCAAACCGTAAGAATCGAATATGAAAAGCCCTGAAACAGAAGGCCAAATGGAAAACATACAGGGGATCCATTACTCAAATTCCCAATGCCTAGCACAGTTCCTCATTTATAGTAGTCAGTTCTGGTGTAACACTTGTTTTTGAAAATGTAAATGTGTTCCAAGGAGGCTGATGTATTGGGAAACAACTGGAACATAATGCAAATTTTGCATTTGCTTCTATGTGATTTTGTCCAAGAGAAATACTGAGCAGATACAGAAAACTGCACCCAGCTAAAATGCACACATGCATACTTCAAACCACTACCTACTAGCTACCTGTTCACGGATGCGCTGTGAGTGAAATCCATCCACACATACAGTTACAACTTTCTGTTTCATTTCAGATACCACTCCCTTCCTATCACTTGACAATACCACAAGCTGCAACCCTTCTTATGCCCACTTCCATAAGCAAACTTCAGGTAAAGTACCACATTTATTACAAGATATATGTATATCCTGTAATACACACACACACACATATATACACACGTGTAATGTATAGAACTGTGCACCCTTTTTATTAAGTTCTCCATCTTTTCTTTAATGAGTCACTGTTGAAGTTTCTTGAGTGCTGTTCCCAAAGCTGAGCATTAGCCATGAGTCCTGTGATTTTTTTGCACAATTTTGTACAGTCTCATGATTGTTAGGAGCACATATGTCGTATTACAGAAGAACGGACTGTAGGTGCAGAAAAAAAATCTTAGCAATGAGTGCAGTTAGTATCCAGATCTTGGATTCTAAGTATCATTATCCAATAAAAGGAAACAGAATCCTTGGAGAACAGGCTGATTCCAGATCTGGGACAGGAAAAGGATGAAATGGGACCTTGAACATGTTGTGTCAGAATATAAGTTAGTACTTCAAAAATTATGGAGATATTTTTTAAAACCACAGACCAGCTTGAAGGTGCTACCAATGGCAAAATTTGGGGCAATTTAAGTATCAAAATAATGGCAGTAACATATTTATAACTCAATGAATAGAATAGGGTTCGATCAACCAATATTGATGTAAATGATTAAACGGGAGAACGCATATCTTTGACCTAGCCAGACATTGCTTAATTGCTCTCAGAATTGGTTATAGAATTTACACTCCCACCCAACAAAGTATGAGAATTCTAATGGTTTGACATTCTCGCCAATATTTGGTATTGTCAGCTTTGAACATTTTGATAATCAGGTGGGTATAACCTGATAATCAGGTGGGTATAAACCACACTGTGGTTTTAACTGGCACTTTTCTGATTACCAGTGAGGTTGAGCATCTTTTCGTGTTGAGTTTTGTCTTCCGTAACTCCACAATTCATATTCTTCATTCATTTTTCTATTGTTTGCTTTTAAAAATTAATTTGTTCTTTAGGCTAGAGTTTATTTTAATCTTTATTTTCTGCATTTTTTTTGTTGTTGTTGTTTTTTGTGTTTGATTTTTTTTGAGAAAGAGTTTTGCTCTCGTTTGCCAGGTTGGAGTGCAATGGTACGATCTTGGCTAACTGCAACCTCCGCCTCCCGGGTTCAAGTGATTCTCCTGCCTCAGATGCCCGAGTAGCTGGGATTACAGGTATGCGCCACCACACCCTGCTAATTTTTTGTATTTTTAGTAGAAATGGGGTTTCAACATGTTAGTCAGGCTGGTCTCGAACTCCTGACCTCAGGTGATCTGCCCACCTCAACCTCCCAAAGTGCTGGGATTACAGGTGTGAGCCACAGTGTCTGGCCAATTTTCAGCATGTTTTTATGTGAAAATGTTTTCTTCTCTTTCATTTGAAGTATTCTCTATTTAATTCATATTTTTCTTTATTGTTTGGATTTCTCTATTCTAAGAAATAATGTATCCTTGATGAACGCACATGCAGAAATGCTCAACAAAATCCTGCAAACCGAATCCCATAGCACATCAAAAAGCTTATCCACCATGATCAAGTAGGCTTCCTCCCTGGGATAAAAGGCTGGTTCCACACATGCAAATCAATAAATGGGATTCATCACATAAAACTAAAGACAAAAACCCCATGATTATCCCAATAGATGCAGAAAAGGCTATTAATAAAATTCAACATCCTTTCACGTTAAAAACTCTCAATAAACTAGGTATTGAAGAAACATATCTCAAAATAATAAGAGTCATCTAAGACAAACACAGCCAGTATTATACTGAATGGGCAAAAGCTGGAAGTATTCCCCTTCAAAACTGGCAAAAGACAAGGATGCCCTCTCTCACCATTCCTATTCAACATAGTATTGCAAGTTCTGGACAGAGCAATCAGGCAAGAGAAATAAATAAAGGCAACCCAGCACTTTGGGAGGCCTAGGTGGGCGGATCACCTGAGGTCAGGAATTCGAGAACAGCCTGACTAACACAGAGAAACCCCATCTCTACTAAAAATACAAAATTAGCCAGGCCTGGTAGTGCATGCCTGCAATCCCAGCTACTCGGGAGGCTGAGGCAGGAGAATCACTTGAACCCGGGAGGTGGAGTTTGCAGTGAGCCGAGATCGCGCCATTGCACTCCAGCCGGGGCAACAAGAGTGAAACTATGTCTCAAAATAATAATAATAATAATAATAATAAAATAAATAAAGGGCATCAAAATAGAATGAGAGGAAGTCAAACTATCCCTGCTTGCAGATGACATAATCTTACATCTAGAAAACCCCACAGTCTCTGCCCCAAAGCTCCTTAAGCTGATAAACAATTTCAGCAAAGCTTTAGGATACAAAAATCAATGAACAAAAATCAGCAGCATTCCTATACACCAACAACAGTCAAGCTGAGAGCCAAGTCAGGAATGCAATCCCATTCACAATTGCAACAAAAAGAATAAAATACTTAGGAATACAGTTAACCAGGGAGGTGAAAGAGCTCTACAATGAGAATTACAAAGCACTCCTCAAAGAAATCAGAGTTGACACAAACAAATGGAAAAACATCCTATGCTCATGGATAGGAAGAATCAATATCATTAAAATGGCCATACTGTCCAAAGCAATTTACAGATTCAAAGCTATTCCTATCAAACTACCAATGACATTCTTTACAGAACTAGAAAAAAACTATTTTAAAATTCATGTAGAACCAAAAAAGAGTCTGAACAGCCAAAGTAATCCTAAGTAAAAAGAAAGAATCTGGAGGCCATATGTTACCCAACTTCAAACTATACTGCAAGGCTATAGTAACCAAAACAGAATGGCACTGGCACAAAAACAGACACATAGACCAATGAAACAGAGCCCAGAAATAATGCTGCTCACCTACAACCATCTGATCTTTGACAAAGCTGACAAAAACAAGCAACAGAGAAAGGACTCCCTATTCAATAAATGGTGCCGGGATAACTGGCTAGCCATATGCAGAAGATTGAAACTGGACCCCTTCCTTACACCACATAAAAAAATCAACTCAAGATGGATTAAAGACTTAAATGTAAAACCCAAAACTATAAAAACCCTAGAAGAAAATCTAGGCAATACCATTCTGGACATTGGCATGGGCAAAGACTCCGTGCCGAAGATGCCAAAAGCAATTGCAACAAAAGCAAAAATTGACAAATGGAATCTAAACTAAAGAGCTTCCATGCAACAAAACAAACTATCAACAGAGTAAATAGAAATCCTACAGAATGAGAGAAATTATTTGCAAACTATTCATCTAACAAAGGTCTAATATCCAGCATCTATAAGGAACTTGAACAAATGTACAAGCAAAAATCAACATCATTAAAAAGTGGGCAAAGGAAATGAACGGACACTTTCAAAAGAAGTCATATATGCAGCCAACAAGCATATGAAGAAAAGCTCAGTATCACTAATCATTAGAAAAATGCAAATCAAAATTACAATGAGATACTGTCTCATAAGTCAGAATAGCTATTATCAAAAAGTCAAAACATAACAGACGCTAGTGAGGTTGCAGAGGACAGGAAATGCTTATAAACTGTTGGTTGGAGTGTAAATTAGTTCAACCATTGTGGAAAGTAGTCTGGTGATTCCTCAACGAGCTAAAAACAAAACCACCATTTGACCCAGCAATTCCATTACTGGGTATATACCCAGAGGAATACAAATCATTCTATCATAAAAATACATACACACATGTTCATTGCAGCACTATTCACTATAGCAAAGACATGGAATCAACCTAAATGTCCATCAGTGGTAGACTGGATAATGAAATTTATCCATTTAGAAATTTCTTTATCCAGTCTACTATTATGGAATATTTTGCAGCCATAAAAAAGAATGAGATCATGCAAGGACATGGATGGAGCTGGAGGTGATTATCCTTAGCACACTAATGCAGGAACAGAACACCAAATATCACGTTTTCTCACTTATAAGAGAGAGCTAAATTATGAGAACACAAGGTTGCGAATAAGAGAACAGCAGACACTGGCATCTACTTGAGGGTAGAAGCTGGGAGGAGAGAGGGGATCAGAAAAAATAACTATTGGGTACTAAGTTTAGTACCTAGGTAATGAAATAATCTGTAAACCAAACCCTCATGACATGAGTTTACCTGTAACAAACCTGCACTTGTACCCCTGAACCTAAAAGTTAAAGAAAAGAAAAATAATTTATTGTGTCCTCTTAAAATATTAAGCTTTGCTTTTCATTTTTAGATCTCAAAATCATCTGGAACTTTCTTTTTTGTACGGTGTGAAGAAGGATGCTAGTGTTATTTTTATCCATATGGATAACCTGTTATTTCAGTACTAATATTGAATAGTCAGTATTTTCTTCTGATTTTAACAGTTCTGCCATATACCAAATTCCAAAATCTATGTGATTCCATTTCTGGGCTCTCTATTCCCCCCATTAGTCTGTCTATCTCTCTCAGCAACAAAATTTCTCACTGTTTTAATGGCCATGGCCTTAGAATGAGTCCCAACATCTGATAGGACAAACTTTGCTTCTCATTTCTCTTAAACCATGTATTCGATATTATTGACTTTTGTTTTGTCAAGTGTATTTTAGGGGCAGCTGGCAAGTTAAATCAAAACAAGAAAAGTTTTTATATCTCTTTGTGTTTTTAATAGAATTGCAATCAATGTATTAATTTATTTGGGAAGGATCGACGTCTTTTAGATGTCAGTTGAGACTTTCCATGCACAAACGTCTATTTCTTTCTTCTTGTATGTCCCTCAGTAGAATTTAATCATTTTTTCCATCAAGATCCTGCATGTCATTGGATTCATATATTATTATATTTTAATTTTAATTTTGTTGCTATTTTAAATGGATTCTCTAAATCCTTGTTTTGAGTAAACCCATTCAAAAAGTAATTTCTTAAATTACATTTTCTATTTGGTATGAAATCTCTTTACGTTGAATACTGGTTTTTAAGACCTCCTTTTCCTCCAGGACTTCCTATTACATTTACTATATCAACGTGAATTTCCCAAATGGAGACAATATGCAACATTTCCTGGGCTTCTTTGATGATAGCACTCATTTTAATAAAGACTCTATATACCTAATGTTTTGGGGTTTTTTTAAAGGGTGATTAAAGATAATACATATAAAATGTATATACTTAGAGTAAAAGACAGATACATTTCAAATGAGGACTCTTTCCTCTGGGCAGCTATTACTGATTTGCAAAAGAGGAGGAATGGCTGAATCTCTTTGGCTTAGACCATCGACTACCATCAAAATAATTTCACCCTCAGGTAGACAGATTGAAACAATGCAGTGTTTTCTGAAAAAATGTCAGTCAGTTCTGATTCCATTTTTGAAATAGAAGTGAATTTATCTAAAATTGAAATTAAAAAATCAAGTTGTATACACCCCTGAGGAAGTAACAAACAGGAAACAAAAGTTTGCCACAGAAAGTGGCCAAAACAACGAGGAAGTGACTACAGTCATGTGCCAAGCCCCAGCAGGAGTATTTAAGGCTCCCCTGCAGAGGCAAACATCAGACCTCATCACCTCTCACATTCTCCCTCCTCACTTTACCTGAGTCCTCTCTACTGACACCATGGGTTGCTGTGGTTGTGGAAGTTGTGGTGGCTGCGGTGGTGGCTGTGGTGGCTGTGGCAGCTGCACCACCTGCAGGTGCTACCGGGTGGGCTGCTGCTCCAGCTGCTGCCCCTGCTGCCGCGGCTGCTGTGGGGGCTGCTGTAGCACGCCCGTGATCTGCTGCTGCCGCCGCACCTGCCACTCGTGTGGCTGTGGCTGTGGGAAGGGCTGTTGCCAACAGAAGGGCTGCTGCCAGAAGCAATGCTGCTGCTAGGCGGGGCACCTGCCTCTGGATGAGTTTGATGGATCTCGCTTGCCCATTGTAAACCTTCCCCCAACTCGCCCCAGTTCTCTTTCCATCGCTGGGAGTCACACATGTGCACTCAAGGGCTGTAGATTTGATACCCTCCTCTCTGTCACATCACAAATCCATAATTTCAAAATATTGAGTGATATCGATGTGAACAATGAAAACTATGAAAGTAAGGGACAGCCCAGCTCCTGCAAACAATTCACGTGCTGAAGAAATGGAAAATGAAATCATAGTTACTAACTTTTGTGTTTTTCTGAAATTCCTTAACACAAACTTCAGTACCTGCCCTTCTCTTCACTGTGCTGTAAATTACATACTATTTCTATTCTAGTCTCATATCCAGCAGTTCTGTACTGCTAAAACCTAAATGCATAGAATAATGTACCATATACTGATGGCTAAACATCTCTTTTACTTTTACTTATTGGCTTGCTGTAAGAGGACTTTTTGTGCTGTATAAATTCGTGCAAGTTAAATAAAGAAATCCTGTTGGGAAGAATTTCCTCTACTGTCAGATTCATTTCTTTTATGATCAGACTTGTGCTAAGATGCATTATGGGCTCAATATCCAGAGCAGAAACACTTCACATGTGGAGCAGGTCTCAGGGAAGCCTTATTCACCCAGCTTCAATGTCCCCGTCTCAGTGTTTGTGACACTCATTTCTTTGGAGTCAATGTTAATGTAATTTACTCCCAAATTGACTACATCTCACTTCCACTCATTGGGTCAAGTCAAAGGAGCATGAATCCAATTTGGGTTGCGGACACGCCAAAAGAATAGCAGGTGCTTTACCCCAAATCAGCCTGACCCATCCGTGAAAATGATAACCTTAAAACAAATGTAATACATTTTCAAATCTGCCTTAAATCTTTCCTTTTCTAATCCCAATTAGAAGTATATGACCTTAGGGCTGGGCACAGTGGCTCATGCCTGTAATCCCAACACTTTGGGAGGCCGAGGTGAGTGAATCACCTGAAGTCAGGAGTTTGAGACCAGCCTGGCCAACATGGTGAAATCACATCTCTACTAAAAATAGAAAAATTAGGCAGGCCTGGTGGCAGTTGTCTGTAATCCCAGCTACTCAGGAGGCTGAGATGGGAGAATTGCTTGAACCTAGGAGCTAGAGGTTGCAGTAAGCCAAGATTGCACCACTGCACTCCAGCCTGAGTGACAGAGCAAAACTCTGACTCAAAAAAAAAAAAAAAAGGAAGTATATGACCTTGGATACAAAATACTTATCACAAAGAAGGGTTTTCAGAAGAGGCCACAACCAGGTCAGGCCAGCAGATACCTGCCTCATGCAGAATTGGCTCTGTGCTGGGATGGGTTGAGACGTATCAGGAGCAGATGTGATGCAGGTAATGACAAAGTCTAATGAGCCCAGGGTAGGCCCACCCTGAAGATGTAGAGGTTTCAGTCTCTTTGTTTTTACTCTAGCATTAATCTTAGAAATGGTGATAATGGTTTAATTTTGTATTTGCCAGTTTCTAAGAGTGATTCTTCACCTCATTCCCATGAGGAGAACAAACAAAGCAAAAGTACCAAATGGATCTAAGATGCTGATCAAGGATTCACCATACTATTTACATGCATTCATGTGCAAGGGCATGAAGATTTTTTAAAGTCTCTCTGCAACATGCAAACAAAAACCGAAATTACACTTAGCCAATCCAAACTAAGAATATAACATAAGTACCTGATTGTTCATGTCCCAGGAAGTTGCTCCTCATGTGTAACTAACAGAATATAAGTTAAACAGAGGCTGGGCACAGTGGCTCACTCCTGTAATCCCAGCACTTTGGGAGGCCGAGGCAGGTGGATCTCTTGAGCTCAAAAGTTCAAGAACAGCCTGGGCAATATGGTGAAACCCCATCTCTACTAAAAGTACAAAAATTAGCCAGGTGTGGTGGTGCACACCTGTAATCCTAGCTACTTGGGTGACGAGAGTCGCTTGAACCTGGGGAGGTAAGGTTGCAGTGAGCTGAGAATGTGCCTCTGCACTCCAGCCTAGGTGACAGAGTGAGACTCTGTCTCAAAAAAAAAAGAAAAATAAATAGTAAGTTAGAAAAGTTAAACAGAAAGAAAACATCTACATAATTGAATAATTCAGTGGCAACACCTAGCAGACTTAGAAATTGGAAAGAATTAATCTACACTGATTTTGTGATATATCCTACATTTTCATAACTTAACCATTTACCTTTAGACAGGAGAATTTCTAAAAAATTCAGGATAAAGAGTGACTTGTTCTCTTTAGAAAGAGTCCAGGTATAGAAAATCCATGCCCTCTATTTCTAGCCCATTTCAATGTACTATTATCCTCCACTTAAAAGTCTTCCATACACATTATTGAAATCTTCCCCGCTTTTGTGTTTCCTCTTGTCCTCTGTAGACCAAAGAGCAACATCTAAAGATCTGCTCAACAAAACCCTTTATGGACCTGGGACAGTCTCGTTTTTTTGACAACTAGATCTTGTGTGAACTCATGACTGTAGGGAAGGCACCAAGCCATTCATGAGGGATCTGCCTCCACAATCCAGACACGTCCCGCTAGGCCCCCCTCCAACACTGGAGGTCACACTTCAACATGAGATTTGGAGGGAACAAACATGCAAACCATATCATTCTGCCCTTGGCCTCCTAAATCTCATGTCCTTCTCACAATGCAAAATACAATCATCCCTTCCCAAGAGTCCCCAAAAGCGTTAACTCATTCTAGCATCCGTTCAAAATTCCAAAGTCTCATCTGAGACTTAAAGCAAGTTCCTTCCTCCTATGAGCCTGTAAGACCAAAAGCAAATTATTTACTTCCAGGACACAATGGTGGTACAGGCATTGGGTAAACATCCACATTCCAAAAGGGAGAAAATGGCAAAAAGAAAGGGGTAACAGGCCAGACACAAATTCAAAACACAGCAGGGCAGGCATTAAACCTTAAAGCTCCAAAATAATGTTTGACTCCAGGTCTCCTCATATCCTGGGCACACTGGTGCAAGGGGTGGGCTCCCAAGACTTGGGCAGCTCCACCCCTGTGGCTTTGCAGAGTGCAGCCCCCATGGCTGTTCTCACGGGTCGTAATTGACTCTGTGGCTTTTCTAGGCTCAGGGTGTAAGCTGCTGGTGGCACTACCATTTTGGGGTCTGGAGGGTGGTGGCCCCCTTCCCACAGCTCCACTAGGCAGTGCTCTGCCAGGGACTCTGTGTGGGGGCTTGATGTGTTTTAGATATTTGTTCCACCCAAATCTCATGTAGAAATGTAATCTGCAATGTTGGAGATGGGGCGTTGTGGGAGGTGATTGGATCATGAGAGCAGATCCTTCATGGCTTGATGCTGTCCTTGTGACAGCGAGTGAGTTCTTGTGAGATCTAGTTGTTTAAATGTGTGTGGCACCTCCCCCTCCAACTCTGCCTCTTGCTCCTGCTTTTTGCAATGTGACATGCCTGCTCCCACTTTGCCTACTGCCATGGGAAGCTTTCTGAGGACTCCCCAGAAGCCACACAGATGCCAGTGCCATGCTTGTACAGCCTACAGAACTATGAGCCAATTAAACTACTTTCCTTTATAAATTACCCAGTCTCAGGTTTTCTTGAGAGCAATGCAAGAATAGCCTAAACAGGGCTCCAGCCCTGTATTTCCCATCAGCACTGCCCCAGTAGAGCCTCTCTGTGAGGGCTCTGCCCCTGCAGCAGGCTTCTGCCTGGGGGCTTAGGCTTTTTCATACATCCTCTGAAATCTAGGTGGAAGCTGCCAAACCTCTGCATTCTGCGTAACTGTGGGCTTAACACCATGTGAAAAACACTAAGGCTTATAGCTTGTGCCATCTGGAGTGGTGGCCAGAGCTGTACCAGTTACCCTTTGAGCTGAGGCTGGAGCCAGAGCCGCCAGGATTCTGTAAGCAGTGTCCCAAGGCTTAACAGGGCAGTGGAGCCCCAGGACTGACCCCTGAAACCATTCTTTCCTCCTAGCCTCTGGGCCTATGATGGGAAGAGCTGCCCCAAAGACTTCTGAAATGTCTTCAAGGCCTTTTTCTCCTTGTCTTGGCTATTAGCACCTGGCTACCATGAAAATCTAGCAAGTGGTTGCTCCATAGTCTGCCTGCATTCCTCTCCTGAAAATCTGAAAATAATTTTTCCTTTTTTACGACACAGCTAGGCTGCAAATTTTCCAAAATTTTACACTCTGCTTCTCTTTTAATTATAAGTTCCAACTTTAAGTCATTCATTTGTTTCCACATCTGATCATAGGTTGTTAGGAGCAGCCAGGCCACCTCTTGAGTGCTCTGCTGCTTAAAAATTAATTCCATCAGATACCCTACGCTATCACACCTAAGTTCAACCTCCCACGAATCATTAGGGCACGGATACAATGCAGCCAAGTGCTTTGCTAAGACATAACAAAGGTGATCTTTACTCCAGTCCCTAATGAATTCCTCATTTCCACCTGAGAACTCATCAGCGTGGTCTTCACTATCCATATTTCCATCAGCATTTTGGTCACAACCACTTAACCAGTCTCTAAGAAGTTTCAAACTTTTCCTCATTTTCCTGCCTTTTCCTGAGCCCTCTAAATTCTTCCAAACTCTGCCCATTACCAGTTCCAAAGCTTCTTGCACACCTTTAGGTATCTTTATTGCAACACCCCACTCTTGGTATCAATTTTCTGTGTTAGTCCATTTTGCATTCCTATAATGGAATACCTGAGACTGGGTAATTTATAAACAAAAGTATTTGGCTCACAGTTCTGTAGGCTGTACGAGCATGGCACCATCATCTGCTTCTCTTTTGGTGAGGTCTCAGCAAGTTTTACCCATGGTGGAAGGCACAGGGGGAGCAGTCATGTCATATGGTGAGAGAGACAGCAAGAGAGAGAGGGAGGGCCCAGTCTCTCTCTCTCTCTCTCTCTCTCTCTTTAACAATTAGATCCCATCTGAACTCATTACCATGGGGAGGGCACCAAGCTGTTTATGAGGGATCAGCCCCCACATTCCAAACACCTCCCACTAGGCCCCATCTCCAACACTGGAGGTCACACTTCAACATGAGATTTGGAGAGGCCAAATACCGAAACCATATCAGTTTGACAACCCCAATTTTTTTTAGCTTTCAGTGGAGTTAGGAAAGGACTATAGGCTCATATCTGAACATATAACATATATGCAATTTTAATATGAACAAATAATAACTCAGATCTCATTTTCTCAACTATAATGCCCAATTTGGGGTTTGGAACTATGATTACTCTAACAATGCCAGGCATTGAACACTCTTCTAATGATGTCAGTCAATTATACAATAAGAAATACAAGAACAATTCTTGGCTTCACAGCTGCTGGTGAATTGTGCACTGGTCCTATCCTCAATGATCAGTTTGATAACCCCAAAATTACTTACCTTGTCATCAGTTCTTAAATTAATAAGTAAAAAAAAGTAAAGCATGTTCTTACAGTAAGTACATTCAGTCCATTTTCTATAGAGAATGTAAAAAAGCTTAGAAAGATATATAGCTTGCATGAAAGTTCTTTTAGGCCAGCTGTCTCACTCTAGACACATCAGAAGAGCCAAAAATACCTAACTCAGAGAGTAGCATGGCTGCCTGAAAAACAATAAAATCTCTTTCTCTAGAAACCATGGTCCCTCTTCCCCAACACACGCAAACTCACAATGAACCACAACCAAATATCACAGGCTCCCATGGATGCAGAGGCATTCTAATCCTTACCCAGATGAAGATTCCACAAATTTTCAGGATTTGAATCATGTTTGAAAAATCACAATTTTGGGACTAGCAATTCTCTTAGTATTTTACATCCATAAAATTGTACAATCTTCCACCTAAGGAAAGGTTGAAAAAAAAAAGGAGAACTAAAAATGAACTACATACTAACAACAAACACACAGAAACAAATTTAAACTGATAATATTTACAATTGCTCCAAAATAATGAAACACTCAAGTGTAAATCTGAGAAAACAAGAACATAATCTGTATCCTAAAAATCATAAAACACAGAGGAAATACATCAAAGAAGACCTCAATAAATGCAGAGTTGTATCACATTAACAGGTTGGGGAAGACTCAACATAGTGAAGACATCAGTCCTTCCCAGATGGATCTACAGGTTTAATGCAACTCCCAATTTCTAGCAAGAGTTTTTGTAGACATAGACAAGTTTATTCTAAAACTTGTATGGGAAGGCACAGGATCTATAATAGCTAAAACAATTTTTGAAAAATAAATAATAAAGTGAGAAGAATCACTCTACCTTAGTTCAGGATTATTATTCACATATAGTGATCAAGACAGCATGGATAAGAAGAGGGACAGGCACAGAGATCCATGGAACAGAATAAAGGCTCTAGAAACAGACCAACATAAATGTGCCCAGATAATTTTTTTTAACAAAGGAACAAAAACAATTCAATAGAGGAAGGATTGTCTTTTCAACAGACAATATTGGAGCAATTGGACATCCATAGGCAAAAAAATGAAACTCAACCTAAGCCTCACACTTATACAAAAATTAACTCAAAATTGATCATGGATTTAAATATCAAACTATAAAATATCTAGGAAAAAAAACAAAGAATAAAATATTTGGGATCTAGGGAGTGGTTCTTAGACTTAACACCAAAAGCAAAAACCACAATAGAAAAAATTGACAGAATGGATCTTACCCAAATTAAAAATGTTTATTTTGTGAAAGACCCTGTTGAGGGGATGAGAAGACAAACTATAGACTGTGACAAAATGATTACAAAGAGGACATATGGCTGGCAAATAAGCACATGAAAAGTTGTTTGACATCCTTAGATGTTAGGGAAATGCAAATTAAAACCACAATGAGATACCACCACACAGCTATCAGAAAGGCTAAAATTTAAAACATAGTGACCACACCAAATTCTGGTGAGGATACAGACAAACTGGGTCGATCACTCATACATTGTTAGTAGGAATATAAAATGGTATAGCTAATTTTCCTGCCACACTGACACTGTAACACACATGCCTATTTGTAAGACCTTGAAGTTCTTGAGGGCAGAAACCACGTGTTTTTTTTGGTTTTGAATTCCCAGGTCCTTTCACGGTATATGGCATCAATAAATATTTGATGAGTGAATGACTTCACCCTCTTTCCAGAGGATGACACCAGATGGTCACATCACCAAGAATCCATTTAAAGCCATTTACAAGGCCAGCGATGATGGGTATTGAACAGTATATTATGTAAGGTATATGGGCCAGAGACAGAAGACCTAACACTTCCCTTCTGATTAAAGCACAAAATTCAGCTGTGTCACTAAGTTTATGGCCTAAGACATTCTACACAGAAAACTCACAAAACAAAGCAGCAAAGCTGCAAAGCTACAAACCAAAAGCACAATTGAATCTTAAAGGAACACTTTGAGTTAAAACTTTTTTTAAAAAAGGCACAACGTCTAAAACATCAGAGAAAAGCAGGCCTCGTAATAAGAATATAATGAATTTCACTCAAAAGAAAATCAATGGTTTTCTTTTTTTTTTTTTTTTTTTTTGAGGCGGAGTCTCGCTCTGCCGCCCAGGTTGGAGTGCAGTGGCCGGATCTCAGCTCACTGCAAGCTCCGCCTCCTGGGTTTACGCCATTCTCCGGCTTCAGCCTCCCGAGTAGCTGGGACTACAGGCGCCCGCCACCTCGCCCGGCTAGTTTTTTGTATTTTTAGTAGAGACGGGGTTTCACCGTGTTAGCCAGGATGGTCTCGATCTCCTGACCTCGTGATGCCTCCCAAAGTGCTGGGATTACAGGCTTGAGCCACCGCGCCCGGCCAATGGTTTTCAAAAAGGATGTCTAAATGACCTCTGGGAGTCCACCAAGTTTCCAGTAGGTCAACAGGACAGGTGATGGAAACTCAAATCATAAAGTCATCTTGAAAGCAGATACTCCTTCTTGTAATTCTTGTGACTTCCCAATTCATTTAGAGTATTTGTTGTTACTGTGATTTTTATTGCTTGTTACCCAAAAAAACTTTAATTAGATACAAGCAAAACTGAGTTACAAAACCAAACAAAAACCAGGTCAAACATGTAGGCAATGAAAAGAAAACCTTTGCAATGAAGTGCCTAAAATATCTAATCTACTTCATAACTCCCTCCATTTAACTGCCTCAATAGTTTTCAATAGTCTAGAAACTCAGCCTCCAGAGAGACCTGCCCACCAGTTGCCTCCCACCAAGCCAACAGTGGCAAATGATGCCCATCCTGGGACCAGCCTGGAGCTCCTCTGTTCAGTTCAACCACCAGCCTCTTGATCCTGGGGTAAAATGTTTTACCAGCAAGACCAAAGCAAGAACAAAGAGACACAGCTCTTTCCTGGGACCCAAGGTCTTCAAAATGGCTTTTGACTATTTTTCAAGGAGGACGTTAACGGATATTCTTTTCTCTTTGAGTTATTCTGACACAAAATGGAATAAAGAATTAGAAACTAAGAGCCATTTAAGGGAACATAAAATACAGGTGTCTGGGCAACATTGCCAATCCACTAGGAGCCAGCAGGTGGTACCAAAATCTTCATCAAACATTTCTCAGTGAGAGCCATGGGATATGGGGCTGAGCACTTTTGCCCAGAAATAGCCAGCTCTGTAATTGTTCATAAGACCGTGGGAACACTGTGTGGGAGGCTATAATTACCACTGGAAGCTCTAAGAAGCCTTTTGAACTTGAGGTCAGAAAAGAGCCTGGGTGTTGTAAGGCCAATGAACCAGGATGGATCAGAAAGATGTGAGATAGGTGATGTGTACTCGAGTGTGCAGAGAGGGCATTGAAGGGTCACATAATATAGAGCCTTAAGGGCAAGTGACCTGTTTCTTAATACAGGAGTTAGTGCCTTGGAATGAACATGGAATGGGAGTGGGAGGCAGTATGCTCTGGTTTTGTCCATATCACTGTGCAGCTATCTTCTTGTCAATAAGTCACTAAATCTCCATTTCTAATAAGTCTGAGCCTCCATTTCTTCCCTTGTAAACACTGGAGGTCAGACTCTCCCAAGGGTCCTTTCTAGTTCTTAAATTCTTAAGTGAGTTCAATAATAATACAGAATGATCCATTTTAACTAAAAAGTATTCCCTGGATATATGCTTATTAAGATTTGTCTAAAGAGGGTAGAAGGGGTTATTTTTATTTGATCTGGATTGAAATTTTCATTTTTGTGCCCTTGATACATACAACTGATGTACAAAGTGGTTTTAGTCAAATTTCTTTTCATGGTGAGAGCTTAAACAGAAAATGCTAGATTTATAATGTAAATTAATGTAAGCATATAGGTCCTAATCTTACTCTTAAAAGTTAGTCTAGACCTAAAAGAAATTTAGACTCTGAACTTGAAAATAAAGCCTATGTTGACAGGTATGAATAGTTAAATGGTTAATAATTGAATAATAGTTAACATTTGTGGAGGGTATACATATATCAATCTAATTTAACTCTGATGACAATCATGAAATATCATTATCATGATCCAAATTTTACAAATAGAAAAACCAAAATTCAGGGAAACTAAACAAGCTGCCAAAAGTGCAAGTCTTCAGAGGTATGGAGCTGGAATTTGAGTCAAGATTTGAGAGATTTTACAGCTCACAGTCTTTGTTCCTGTACTGTAAACACCCGCAGAGTCACAGAAACAGTGGGTTCCTGGATAAACAAGGGCAAATGACAGGGTGGGGACGACTAGGCACCTGTGTATATTTTAGCAGTAACTACTAGCATTGTTCATTCTTTTTGGATAAGGAGAATCAACTTGTCAGGAAATATCTGAAAGAAAACTAAACTCTTCATTTGAGCTGTGTCAGCTTACTATTACATAAAAAGTAGCGGAGAAACAGACACCAGGTTCTAAACTAGGGGAGGATGATTTTCCATTTGTACCTTGGCTAGTCCTCGCCCCCTTTCTTTTCTCACTGCCATTTGTATCTTCTCTTCCTCCCCCGACCTGTGATATAAGAAGTTGGATTCTTTCATGACAAAAACATTTCATCTGGTTTCTTGATCCACGTTATCCTGCTGTTCTATATGAAATCCTAGAATAATCATCAACAAAGTGCTGGAACATTATCCATGATAACGAGGCTGCTCACATCACTTGAACAAGTGGATCATACTGGCTAAGTGGCTGATGGCAAAAGCCATTTCAGGAAGGGAAGCAGTGCAACCACCAGCAGGGAGAACAGACATCAGCGCTGGGAAATGAGTCACAGGGACCCAATTTTATGATCCCTGGGAAGAGAGTCAAAGGAATTTTATTTAGGATATCTGCATTTAGTTCACTCATTCATTCACTTGTTAAATTGCTAAAAATAAGAAAGAAAAGGAAAATTTTAAAAAAGGAGCGAGAGAGTGCCTACGGCCTGCTGGCTTTGTGCCAGAAGTTTAGATTAACCCTCACTGTTCGGTAAAGGAGAATAAGTATTTGAATATTTTTATCCACACATACAGTTCTTTAGTGTACAATTCAATGGTTTTTCATACATTTGCAAAATTCACTATTTAATTTCAGAATATTTCTACCATCCCATAAACCTTGTACCCATTAGTAGTCATCTCCTATTCCTCCGTCCCCGCAGGCCCTGGAAACCACTGCTCTACATTTTGTCTGTTTGGATTTGCCTATTCTGAACACTTCGTACAAATGGAAACATACGTAAGTGGCCATTTGCATTTGGCTTCATTCATTCACTTGTTTTCAAGGTTCACCCATGGTGCAGCATCAGTTATAGGCTGAATGATATTCCATTGTGTGCCTACACCATGTATCCCTGGATGGAAATTTGGGTTGTTCCCACTTTTTGGCTCCTGTAAATGCAGCTAGGAACACTTGTACATACAAGTTTCTGTGTCAACATATGTTTTTATTCCTTTTGGGTATATACCTAACAGTGCAATTGCTGGGTCATATGGCAACTCTGTATTTAACTTTTTGAGGAGCTGCCAGGCCATTCTCTAAAACTGCTGCCTCATCTTGCATCCTCATCAGCAACGTATGAGGACTCCAGTTTCTCCACATCCTTGTTAACGCTTGTTGCCGTCATCTTTTTGATGAGAGCCATCCCAGTTGGTGTGAAGTGGTATCTCGTTTTTGACTTGTACTTCACTAATGACTCATGATGCTGAACATTTCATCATGGGCTTATTGGCCATTTGTATATGTTTTTCAGGGAAATGTCTATTCATATCCTTTCCTTTTTTTTTTTTTTTTAAGTTTGGTTGTCTTTTTATTGTTAAATGGTAGAAGTGGCTCCATACAAAGGTATAAGAAGGAATATATTACACATTATATTAACCCAAGTTTCAAATACAGACTTAAAACTAATATATAAGCGTAACATCCTTGTCTTACAATTTGGATAATTTATAAATTGGTATTTAGGAAATTGGGCTCCATTCACAGTTATTATAAAAATGAGCCACATAAGAAGTGCTAAAATCTCAGGCCAGGCGCAGTGGCTCATGCCTGTAATCCCAGCATTTTGGGAGGTCGAGGTGGGTGGATCACTTGAAGTCAGGAGTTCGAGACCAGTCTGACCAACATGGTGAAACCCTGTCTCTACTAAAAATACAAAAATTAGCCAGGTGTGGTGGCACACACCTGTAATCCCAGCTACTCGGGTGGCTGGGCCAGAGAATTGCTTGAACCCAGGAGGTGGATGTTGCAGTGAGCTGAGATTGCACCACTGCACTCCAGCCTAGGTGACAGAGCAAGACTCTGTCTCAAAAAAAAAGAAGTGCTAAGATCTCAACAAATAAAAAACGAGATAGATAGTAAAAAAAAAAAAAAGTGACAAATATATGTAGATTTCAATACAGGAGAATAAGCAATTTCTCAACAGCCATGACATTGAGTTATCTATTAAGCTCTTTGTAGACTGTCCACATAACTTTTCCAGTGATAAGCAATTAGATGTTTAGCAGTCATCACTACTTGATTAATGAGTCTTCATATAATTTGATCACAAATCTTTGTCTAGTCTAGTCAATTTCAATAACCCTATTTTCTCAAGATGCCAAGACAAATGTTATGTGTATTTATTACAATAGCTCATCAGGAATGTAAACTATTTCATTTTTAAGATGGAACATCTTCCAGTATAGTCTTCAATCTTTGACATATTGAGCTATCTTGGAGTATTAGCAGAAATTATTTCAAAGTTTCAAAATGGTACTTTTTTCTCAATCATCTCAAACGGATTTTTATATTTAACCCTATGATAATTCTTAATTACTCCAAATGATTGGGTGTTTCTGCATCATATATACTCTCCAGGTCTTGGCTCCCAAGTGAGGCCAGAACAGGTAAGACAGGGACTGCTCACTAGGATGAACAGGGACATTTATTGCAGGGCCTTGTCAGAGTGAGACGAGAGTCACCCCAAGAGTTCTTGAGAATGCACTAAACCAATGACAACACGGCTAGATGGAGGCCAAGATCAAAGCCAAGAGAAACTAACTCGTGTGCTAAACTAAAGGGCATGGTGAAGATAATAGCGGATGGAAAACCCCTCCCTCACTAGAACTAAGTTCCATAAAGGTAGGGGTCTTGCTTTTTGTCTTCACTGTTGTTTATCCTAACCTGTGGCACAATATACCATGAAGAAATACATTGTATATCTTCAGCAAATATTCATTGAGTGAATAAATACATGTAAAGTTGGAAGCCTGAAATGGGGTGGGGGCCAAGCTGAAAGAACAGAGCATTCTTACCTATGTGTACGGAGGGTCCTGGGGAGAAGCGGCCAAGAGCCCAGTCCATGTGTGCTGGAACTCATGCAAGTAGAGCCCTTGGTAACATGTGGGAGCAGAATTCACCACTGAGCACACAAATCTACATTTGAAAGAGCAACTACCTATTATCCTACCACTGACATATAAACATGACTTCTCACTGTATGGTAGTGCAGCCACAATTGACACAGCCTAACAGTTGTTTGTATAAACACATTCTTATGTTAGTTTATGTGTTCTTTTTTATTTCTTGTGAAAAACAAGAGGAAGAAGTAGGGTTGTTAGATTTAACAAATAAAAAATACAGAATGCCCAGTTAAATTTGAATTTCAAATAAACAATAAAGAAATTTTTGGTATACACATGTCCAGAATACTGTATGGAACATACTTCTGTTTATTGTTTTTCTGAAATTCGAAGTAAACTGGGTATTCCATATTTTATCATAAATTTGCCCAAAAGGAAAAGAAGGCTCTGGCCATGTATTGGCCCCTACCTCCTGGCAAGCAGCAGCTACTAGGCTGTGCTTAGGATCTAGATGAGCTACAAACATCTGGAAGTGGGCTTGGGGCTGTTAGGGCAGAGATCCCTGGGTTCCTGGTTGCCTGGGGTGTGGTCTACAAGAAACACAAGCCAGGGAGGGGGTGATTCCATCCCCAATGTGGGCACATGAATTGAAGAGAAGGGTCAGAATTAAGCCCCTTTAAGCTCAGGACCCATGGCAAGAGTCCCTCTCGCCAAAATCTGTGGGTTCTCTGCATGCAAACTAGGCCTCCTTTGGAAATGCAATCAATTTGGTCTTAGAGGAAAAGTCCTATCCTCTCCTGCCCCACTTGCCCCTCCCTGCTGGGACTCATTCTTTGGGAAATGTGGCCAGTTTCAACTATACCTCACAACACTGGATGAAAACTTCTCAAGTTATTCCACCTGTAATATTCTTATCTCCTTACTGTTCCAAGTGCTCCCTCCCAGACCTAACCTCGCACCACTTCTCTTTTGTTAAACCTTTATTGCTGACCTGTAGAATCTGCTTTCCAGGCTCAAGTTCATTACATGCTCAGGGACTTCAGGGATGCTCCCAGCCTATACATCAATACTCCATCTTCACACTGCCCTCCACCCACAACCCTCTGCAGGGTTCAAGTGAAATCTGACCCTACTGTCTTCTCCAGTGGAAACTGATCATGTCCTCACACTGCATATACTCCAGGATGGGTGCTCCTTTCCCCATTGCCCCTGTCAGATTTTATTCCTCATATAAAATTTCTACCTTCTGTCATCTATTAACCTCTGGTAATCCCCCAATTCAATGGTGATTATCACCTCCCACCACCACCACTATCACTGAGGCTGATGAGCAGTAGATCCCCTATATCTTTGCATAAAATCCATCAGGCACCCTAACCTTAATCCCTTAATAACCTTAACAGACCACACTCCCACTGAATTTTAGCTACCTAATTATCAAGGTCAGATCTTCAATTTGTCATCACTTAGAATTACATTACAATTTCAAGTCCAAACATACTCCTCCAGACAACTTTTATCCTTTTAAATACTTCCATTCAGATATTCATCTGTTCTTTAATACCATTAGAAGAGCTCCTATCCATTTGAACCTTCTATTTTTGGCTCAATGCATCCCTTTAGTTCTTTATTCTTTCCTCATTCATCTTTCATTCCTAGGACCATCATTTCCTTTCCAATATCCTCAGCTATCCATTTCTTGCACATACCCAGCAAAACTCCAAACCTAGATTAATCCAAGTTCTTGTCTTTTCTGCATGCACTATCGGAGAAAAATTACACTCTCAAGGACTTAGTAGTGCTGTACTTTATGGCCTTAAGTCTTAATTGCATAGGAATCTGTCCATCATTTTTTTTTCTTTTTGCATGATACTCTATGTTTATAATACTTTCCCACTGTACAATTGCTTGTTGTATCAAAAGACTAGAAAATAACCTGTGCCCTCGATTCATCCTTTTCCCCCAGGTAACTCCTGGCAACCACTGATCCTTTTCTTCTTTCTGGGATTCCGAGCTTTTTGGACTCTATAGCTTTCAGGAGAGCAAATTTTTAGCCATTATTTCATCAGATAGTTTTTCTTCTCTCATCCCACCCTTTTTTCTTCCTAGAACTTAAT
>NW_012102887.1:1504852-1513936 GCF_000951045.1 Mandrillus leucophaeus
CTTTTCTCTTGAGTATGGCTCAAATTTGCCTATTTCTTCCTATACTTGAGGAGTTGGCAAACTGACCTGCTGGCCAAATCCAGTATGTGGCTCATTTTAATAAAGTTTTATTGGGATACAGTCATGCCCATTTGTTTACATATTATACATGGCTGCATTTATTCTACAATGGCAGAGGTGAGCAATTGCACCAGAGGCCTAAAATACTTGTAACATCTAAAATACTTATCTGAACTTTTTTTGAGCGCAGCGATCGGCCTCTGGTACACCTATTAGTTTTTTACTGAATCTCGAACATTGTGTTAATTTGTTGCCAGACTCTGGATTCTATTATATTCCCCTGAAAATTATTGTTTTGTTTTACCAAGCAGTTAACTTTGCTGGACTCAAAGTCCAAACTCTATCATTCCTGAGATTAACATCAGGAGAAATCTGTGTTTCTTTCTTTCAGCCTTGGCTGGGCTGCTTGGAGTATGCCTTGTGTATACCAAATTCAGTCAAATATACAAGTAGAGTTCAACCACAGTTCTTTTTTGTCAAGCTTTAGTTGTTTCATGTGAAGTTAACTGGGGCCTGTGCTCAGGCAACAAGCTATAAAAACAGTACACTCAGTGCTTTTCCCTTTTTCCAGTGTCAACTCTCCCTCCAGTTTCTGCCTGTTATTGGTTGCTCTCCAGTGCTTTTGTTTTCAGTATTTTTCCAGAATTGAGAATGAGTTCTGGGAGGCCTGGTCAGAAAGGAATTACTCCTCCATTACCTGAAGCTGGAAGTTCTTCTATGAACTGTCTCCTTGCCTCCAGTCTTATTCCTGCAGCAAATCCCTTCTCCATTCTGCAGCAAGTCCAAAGTCACATTTCTAAATTGCAAATCTGATCATATTCAACTGCTTCAACACTTCAGTGCTTAATCACTCTTTTCCTTCACTCTGCTCTAACACAAGTCAAAACTCCTAAAAAGAAAAAAGCAGCCTTTCAAGACCTAGCTTCTATCTGTGCTGCCTGGTCTCTCATCATTTTGCCCCCAGCTTCCTTCCGTTCTTCCCTCCTTTGAAATTCTTCTAAAGCCTCATTTCCTGCAAGCCCTAGATTTTTGCGCTAGGTGATTTCAGTAATTCTTCCTCATTTTTCTAGCCGTAACTCTATTTCCTTTTACAGCAAACCTCTCTCAATGCTGTAGTTTGGGTTAAATGCCTCTATGTGTATTCACAACGCCTGAGCTTCTATCAGTTATTTTATTGAGCACTTGTTGTATCTCTCACTACACCATAATTTATAATTTCACGTTTTCCACTAGAACTTGGGACAGGCACTGTGTATTATTTACTGTTAAATCCCAGGACCTAACCTGGTTCTTGGTTCATAGTATATAGTTGATGTGCTGAAAATAACATTTTCAAAAGGTATGAAGTGATAACTCTTTACAGGACTGTTATATTACCAGTGCCAACTCTTATCTTGCCATGGGTTGATCCAAAAGCCATTCATTCATTCAACCTACATCTATTGAGTGTTTAGCACACGCCTAGCCCAGTGGTGGTCACAGTAATCCAGAGGTAATCCAGAGCTACTGCCATGGAAGAGTTCACAGCCTGGTTTGGAAGCAAATGAATAAATGAATCATAAATATCATACTAAAGCAGAGGCATGAATAAGTAATTAGAAATAACAGCTGACGGTAATAAAATTACATTTGGAATTAACATTGGGGAATGAATAGTTTCCAAGCAGAAAAAATGTTGCATTTACACAAGCAATTAAATGTGCTCAGGACATAAATAGGCAAATCCAAAAAGTGGAACTAGAACAAGCAAATTAACATTTGGAAAAATAGCTTCTCTAGCAATTTAATGACGATGAGATACTGTTTTTGCTTAAAGTAATGCCTAAGGCTACTTAAAAAATTCACAACTGTAAAAATTGAGGAAAATGAACATTCATATTCTAATGGTGGGAGTATAAACTTAGTAAAATGTCTTTGGAGGGCAATTTGGCATAAGGTAAAAAATCTTGAAAATATTAATTCTAGTAAGTCCACACCTGAAAACCTTTCACAAAAAGCAACACTATATATACACATATGTATACACACACATTTATGTAGAATGGTATTAAAATATCATGTGTACTAGTGCAGACTGGAAATGGTAATGTTTAAATTACTGCATATCCGTTATACTATTCAGGCATTAAAAATCTTGTTTTCCCAATATTTAATGACACAGTGTGGTTAAAAATGCATATATAACCATATAAACCATTTTACATTTTGGTGCATAAGATGTACATACATAAACTAACCAAAAGTGAAATTATGGACAACTTAAAATTTTCATACTTTCTGCATTTGCCTAATTATCTAAAGCAGAGGTCAGCAAAGTTTCTCTGTAAAGGCATACTTTAGATTTCGTGAGCCATAGGTCTCCATCACAACTACACCTCTTGTTGTAAGGTAAGAGCAACATAGACAATATGTGAAATGAGCGTGCCTATGTTCCAATAAAACTTTGTTAGGTGGCTAGCCAGATTTAGCCAGCAGACAGTACACTAGGTTACTGACCTCTGATCCAGCACGAAAGTGTATTAGTTTTACAATAAAACATGTCATTATTCCTTTTAATGATTCCAGAATACTAGGAAAATGGAAAAAAAAAATGGAACTTACTTTTAATTATCCCTCTATGTGTTTTTTATTTTTTTAAAGACAGAGTCTCACTCTGTCACCAGGCTGGAGTGCAGTGGCACGATCTCGGCTTACTGCAACCTCCAACTTCCTGGTTCAAGTGATTCTCCTGCCTCAGCCTCCCGAGTAGCTCGGATTACAGGCACGCACCACCATGCCCAGCTAATTTTTGTAGTTTTAGTAGACGGGATTTTACCATGTTGGCCAGGATGGTCTTGAACTCCTGACCTCAAGTGATCTGCCCGCCTCGGCCTCGCAAAGTGCTGGGATTACAGGCGTGAGCCACTGCACCTGGCATGTGTTATTCTTTTAAAACAAGTCATAATCTCCTTTTGGACAGGCCCTTTATGCTTCTCTTTATCCCTTACTTACTTTATGAGTTGTCTATTCTCAGGAAGTATTTGCTGCCTTTAAAAAATAAATGGTAACTTTCTTAAGAACCTATGGTGAATCCAGGATCAAACCCTTGTAGCTAAGACACGACACCATGCATGGGATTGTAACACAATTTTGAGGATTTTCTAAAACAATCAAATGGGCAACTCTTTCTGGCTCTTCCTTATAAAAACTTCCCACTAAACCATCAAGCTCATCCAGTGATTTAGCATTTTAATCCCTGCAGTTACCTCACATACATGACGAAATTTCAGATTAACAATAGCAAAGTGCTTCTCCAGGAGAGGCTGCTTGGACAGTATAAGCATTCTAGAATACTGGCATTTTTGGTGTCTTGTCTGCCCACAAATAGGCTACTCTTGGACTATCCCTTCCCCCTTCCCCCGCACCCAGTCTCCTATCTTCCACCCATCCTACCTCTATCACCACCTCATTAAAAGAGCTCCCCCTGTCCCTTTTAAAATACATATATCCATCTAACTTCCTTCTAGTTGTCCTTTATGTCTTTTGTGAACTTTTGAAACTCTGAAGCTGAAATCATTCTATGCTGCAAGAGATCATACCACTGTTGTTTAGCACCCCCACCTTTTTTTTGAAGACAGGGTCTCACTCTGTCACCTAGGCTGCAGTGCAGTGACGTGATCTCAGCTCATGGCAACCTCAGCCTCCTGGGCTCAAGAGACCCTCCCATCTCAGCCTCTCAAATAGCTGGGACTACAGGTGTGTGCCACCATGCCCAGCCTGTTTAGGCTTTTGATATAAGCTTCATATCCTTGACTTCTAAGTTTCCATGAGAAATGTGTATTATCCAATAAACACTGGACTTTCTCTCTAGTATTACTCCTAATAACTTCCCCCCAAAGTTAAAAAATTGTATCAACCTCCAATATTTACACAAAAACTAAACCTGAGAAATACTATGACAACACACAGGTTTCTATTTTTGTAACAATGGTTTAGTAAAGGGTTTCTTAAGCATGAATTCCAAGTTGCAAATTACAGAAAAGATTGCCTTTGGTACCAAAAAAATGAAAAAAAAAATTACAGAAAAGATGGACAGAAGTGACTGCACAAATATAAAACTTACATAAAACAGAAAATTGAAACATGCAAAATATACAACGTGGTTTTCCTACAGAAAGGTCTAAAAACAATTTTTAAAACATGAGTATACGAGGGAAGAGTAAATCTCATGAAAAGGTAATTCACAAAGCATGAAAAGATGACCAACCTCACTAGAAACGCAAGAAACATGAAATACTCGATAACACCTTCGACCTATCAAGTTGACAATTAAAAATAACCAGTGTTATCAATATTCCAGAAGAATAAACATCCTCAAAAACTTACAGGAACCCAAAGTTGGAAAAACTTTCTGGAGGACTATATGAATTAAAAAGAAACACCCCCTGTAGGGATTCATTTATGTGGAAACTAGTGTTGGGCAAAGATGCTAAAAGAATGGCTCATGACCAGAAACAACCTAAAGGTTCCATTAGACAGAGGAGCACAAACTATGACCTGCAGGCCTGGTTTTGTAAGAAAAATTTCACTGGGACAAGGCTGAGCTCACTTACATTTTGCTTATGGCTGCGGCTGCTTTTGTTCTAAAAAAACAGAGTCCAGTAGTTAGGACAGAGACCATATCACCTGCAAAGTCTAAAAATGTATACTAGCTAGCCACTTAAAAAGTTCGCAGACCCCTGGACAGGACTAGTGAAGAGATGTATGTTCTGACCAGAGACAGTCGTACACGGCAGTTACTACACATGCTCTTGCACACTATTTAATGATAGAAAAAGGTACTATTAAACCTTTAAAGCAGATAATAGTTACACAAATTGTACACAAGAAAGCAATTATATAGAATGTATATACACACACAAAATAGGGGAAAAAATATACACCAAATATTTTGATACCAGTGATCTCAGGGTGATGAGGTCAAGCATATTTTGGTGGCAGAGGGCTCTCTTTAAAAAAAGTTTTGTAAAAATGCAAAACAGATGGGCAAAGTGAATGCTTTAAAATTTCAAAGGTAAATAGGGTATAAGAAAAACAGCTTTAAACACCATCTCTTTAATATCAGGAACCACTGCCGCTCTTCAGCCAGTTTCCAACATCTGGGCCATACCTTGGCCAGCAGGGTGTATGATACATGTATCCTCCTCCTCAATGCTGCCACTCCTCCGAGCTACTGCTCAAATGTAGCCAGCACCAAGAAGTATTTCAGGTGTCCTCAGGTGCTTTTGTCATCTGCAGAGCCTCCTTCCTCTTCCAGTGACCGACTTCATGGTGATAGTGAAACCTGTGCTCTTCTACTGCCTTTGCATTTATCTTCATTGCACGGCACTGCCTAATGATTTTACGTGTGAGGTTTATACCAGCATATTTCTCTACCACTTTTTTAAATAAAACACTCTGCATAAACTCCTGACTCCTAGCAACACATGTGTAAAACTGAACACACACAAGGAACTTAATTCAAATGTACTTTCACAGAATTTTTTTCTCAATCTCCTTTTTAAGATTCTCCAGATTGGTTTTAGTACAACAAGTAACCATATACAAAAATGATTGCCTAACATAGAATCTAAATCAGTGCCTCTTGTTCTTGAATTTGCATACAAATCACCTAGGGATTTTGTTAAAATGCAAATTCTGGTTTATTACCCTGGGATGGGGCCTGAGATTCTGCATGGTTAATAAGCTTCGAGGTGACTACATCCAGGCTGTAGGTCCTCAGACCACATTTGGAGTAGCAAATGACTGCATCTTTAATGCCTTAGGTGAAATAATATACGCTACACAGAATTCCAATCTAATACTACTTCACACTAATTTTAAACACAACTATTATTAACTCTAATACCTTGTTCCATGTTCTTCAAGCCAGAGATCTGGAAAGGAAGTATTTTGTATTAAGTACTTACACCAACAGTCAGACACACACACACCCCCACACCCACCATCCTTTAATCAAATGCCCTGAGGAGAAAACCTGTCCAATGTATTTTCAGATACCTACTTGTCCATCGATATAGCATAACCCCAATATACAGGCCTCTTTTCTTCTTGCTTCCTTCTCACTCTTCTCCCTTAGTCTTATGTCTACTGTTCCTTCAAAAATCTGTATTAGGTCGGATTGAGATGTCTTTACTCTCCCACAGCCCCACTTCCTTGCCCTTGGTGTGGACTTACATATACATCACACCCCCCTTCTAGAAGACCAGTTCCTTCAAGGCACTGTGGTGGAGTGGTTCTGCATACCTACTCTCCAGCTGGAGTCAAAGCTCAGTTCTGCCACTTACTTTACTTCAGCAAGTAAACCATCATTTCTAAGCCTGTTTTGTCTGGTAAAAAAGAAATCATACCTACATATAACATTGTGAAAATTATAGGAAATACTATTTAAAAATCACTTAGCAAAGTAGCACCAAATATAACACCTACTAAATGGAAGCTACGACAATGACATACAGCATTTAGTGATTTCTTTTACATGAGCAGTTCTCAAACATCACTGAAGTCAAAATTGTTCTGCATTTTCAAGTATTATTTCTTAATAAGAAAAAAAAATTCAGTATCTCTGACCTGCTAGAATTTGCAAGGTTCTCTAACATTTTTTAGTTTAGAATACTAGAAATCTTATCTGGAAGGCCTGGTAATTCCTCTCTTCTCTCCTTATTTGGGAGACCTACCTGTCAGGCCTCTGAGCCCAAGCCAAGCCATCGCATCCCCTGTGACTTGCACGTATACACCCAGATGGCCTGAAGTAACTGAAGAATCACAAAAGAAGTGCAAATGCCCTGTCTCGGCTTAACTGATTACATTCCATCACAAAAGAAGTGAAAATGGCCGGTCCTTGCCTTAAGCGATGATACTATCTTGTGAAGTTCCTTTTCCTGGCTCATCCTGGCTCAAAAAGCTCCCTCACTGAGCACCTCGTGACCCCCACTCCTGCCTGCCAGAGAACCCCCCCTTTGACTGTAATTTTCCTTTACCTACCCAAATCCTATAAAACGGCCCCACGCTTATCTCCCTTCGCTGACTCTCTTTTCGGACTCAGCCCGCCTGCACCCAGGTGAGATAAACAGCCATGTTGCTCACACAAAGCCTGTTTGGTGGTCTCTTCACACGGACACGCATGACACTACCCATATACAGTAAGCAACTAAAATAGAAAGGCTGAAACAGTACTGTTCTAAAATTATATGTGTTCTAAATTTATATTCTTCTGTGATAACTTTATAGAAATTTAGTCTGAATTCATACTGATAACCGTAAACATTTTAAATGTTTAAAATCCTTCAAGGATTCCAAATAATTTTACTTGGTTCCTTCTTTAAAACATTTATAAACCTTAAAAGTTAATGCAGAAAATAGGGCAAATAATACTTGAATACAGGATGGTTGAGAAACTTGCAGAGCTGGTAGCAACACACACACACACCCCCCACCCCCACACCCACCCAATACAGATCCAAGCATATCAAATCCCATGCAAAACACAAAAACAAAACATCCACATTCAGACACATCACAGTGAAACACACCAAAAAAACAAAAAACAAACAAAAAAATACAACAGCCATTTCTGTGTTTTACAGTGTAGAGTGAAGAAATAAACTTTTAAGTCTGAATAACAACCAGTTCAACCAGAGAATCTGAATAAGTTATCCTTCACTGATTTTTTAAAAAATTATGCAACTAGAAGGAAGTTTAGGAGTTATCTAGATTTTTCGATCTCTAGATTACAAATTAAGTTATTCAGCCTAAAAGTTAAATGACATCATTAGCAATAGAAATTCCAGTTTGTGCCTCTGTAATCCCAAAACAATGAGATATAATGAATAAAAATGTAAATTTAGTTAATCCAATGCCTTAAAATAAACTTTTAAGACAATTTACAAATGAGAAAATGCAAGTAGAAAATCACGAAAAAAACAAAAAAAAAAAAAAAAGAAAAAAATAAAGAATCCCCTGAAATTAGCAATCATTAAATAAGAACTGGAGTAAAAATGGCCCAAGTGCCCTTTTTGGTATTCCATAAATTAAAACAATCTCTTTAAATAGTAAGCTGAGAGAACGTTAATCCTTACAAGCCAATAGTGTAATTTACAAATATTTAATTCCAAGACATAATCCAAATGAAAAGTTAAATTCAATTAATATTCAATTAACATTATGAAAAATGACAAATGACCATAAAATCTACATTACAGTACAGAAGAGGAGACGTATCAATGTCCTTAAGATGTACACTGTTCACTCCGCAATTCAATTTCTAAGAAAACATGACTCCAAATCATGTGTACGGGTAAAATAAAAACACAGGTAAAATTCCTAATGTTGAAAATTGGAAATATCAACATCTGTCATGGAGATTAATTATGAGAACTCCATACAATGAAACTTCATTGGAAAAGAATCTGCATCTATATTTGACACTGAAAGAAAACCATGATATACTGAGGAAAAGGTTACAAAATAGTAAGCATAATATGATGCCATTCTGTAAGAAGTCTTTGTACTTATCCATAAAACACAATCCAGACATACTTATACCTGCATAAGATTATAAACTTTTCTCTATTTTCAAATTCCTTACAATAAGTATGTATTTTCACCATCAGAAAAAATAATAAATGTAAATGTATTTTGTTTGGAAGAAAACTGGTATGCAGGAAAAATTCAGTATTAATCCATTTATGCCGGAAGCTGCAAAATTCTTTTTGTGAAAAATTAGACGTTGGCAATGACCTTGAGCAGGATATAACTCCCACAAGCTTAGCGTTCCAATAATGGAACACTAGGCATAAATAGGTTAAAAATTAACTGGTTATGATTACAACAAAATGTTTCACATTGACAAGAAGCAAATGTGGAAGGAAAAAACCCCAAAGTTGGAACATTTGGTGTAGGAAGGCTATGAGTAGTCCTTACAGTTTCCAATAGTGCTTGTGAAACAGGTGTTTTTTTTTTTTTTTTTTTTTTTTTTTTAGACAG
>NW_012102887.1:1513986-1514878 GCF_000951045.1 Mandrillus leucophaeus
ATAAACAGCCATGTTGCTCACACAAAGCCTGTTTGGTGGTCTCTTCACACGGACACGCATGACACTACCCATATACAGTAAGCAACTAAAATAGAAAGGCTGAAACAGTACTGTTCTAAAATTATATGTGTTCTAAATTTATATTCTTCTGTGATAACTTTATAGAAATTTAGTCTGAATTCATA
Source organism: Mandrillus leucophaeus (assembly GCF_000951045.1). Taxonomy (NCBI): domain Eukaryota; kingdom Metazoa; phylum Chordata; class Mammalia; order Primates; family Cercopithecidae; genus Mandrillus; species Mandrillus leucophaeus. Next base: position 1,514,172 of record NW_012102887.1, read on the forward strand.
CTGATAACCGTAAACATTTTAAATGTTTAAAATCCTTCAAGGATTCCAAATAATTTTACTTGGTTCCTTCTTTAAAACATTTATAAACCTTAAAAGTTAATGCAGAAAATAGGGCAAATAATACTTGAATACAGGATGGTTGAGAAACTTGCAGAGCTGGTAGCAACACACACACACACCCCACACCCACACACACACAAAACACAGACAAAAACATAAAAAACCACACAAAAAACAAAAAAAAAAAACACACACACACACACACAACACAGAAAAACACACCAAAAAAACAAAAAACAAACAAAAAAATACAACAGCCATTTCTGTGTTTTACAGTGTAGAGTGAAGAAATAAACTTTTAAGTCTGAATAACAACCAGTTCAACCAGAGAATCTGAATAAGTTATCCTTCACTGATTTTTTAAAAAATTATGCAACTAGAAGGAAGTTTAGGAGTTATCTAGATTTTTCGATCTCTAGATTACAAATTAAGTTATTCAGCCTAAAAGTTAAATGACATCATTAGCAATAGAAATTCCAGTTTGTGCCTCTGTAATCCCAAAACAATGAGATATAATGAATAAAAATGTAAATTTAGTTAATCCAATGCCTTAAAATAAACTTTTAAGACAATTTACAAATGAGAAAATGCAAGTAGAAAATCACGAAAAAAACCAAACTCACCAGTAATCAAAAAAAAAAAAAAAA
>NW_012102887.1:1516297-1526171 GCF_000951045.1 Mandrillus leucophaeus
GTAATTAGCTGTGCAATCCAGGCCAAGCGAACACTTGTGTTTTCTTCTGACAAATACTGCCTTAAAGGGTTTTTGTATCCATTAAATGGGATCAATTATATGAGATAAATGGCACAAGTTGGTGATTTAAAAATCGTCGAAGTTGCTGACACTTGGCAATTTTTATCTACAAAAACGTTTCATATGTTCAATCTAACAGCTCTTATTTTTTAATTATTATTATTTTTTGAGACAGAATCTCACTCCTGTTGCCCAGGCTGTAAGTGCAGTGGCGCAATCTCAGCTTACTGCAACCTCCACCTCCCTGGTTCAAGTGATTCTCCTGCCTCAGCCTCCCAAGTAGCTGGGACAACGGGCACCCGCCAACCATGCCTAATTTTTGTATTTTTAATAGAGATGGGGTTTTAACATGTTGGCCAGGCTGGTCTCAAACTTCTGACCTCAGGTGATCCGCCCGCCTCGGCCTCCCAAACTATTGGGATTACAGGCGTGAGCCACTGAGCCCGGCCTAACAGCTATTATTCTGAAATGTTTAATTTCAATTTCCAAAGCATTACTAATTTAAACACATATTCCAAATGGCTGTGGAGAATCTTGTTTTGAAAGAGATCTCATTTTAAAGTTGGAAAAGTGGAATTATCTGAATTTCCCAACCCAAAGCCAGTTAACGGCAGAAAAGAACACGGGCAATTTGACTCTGGTATAGTACTTTTCACAGAGCCCCAAATCTTGAGGTCAGCAAAAATCATTAGCATACCACTTGAGAAAAAAATATGAAGAAAAATAATTTGAATAGTTTCTCATTAAAGAGGCTAAAACAAACATTAGTTCTCTCCTTGTCTCCCACCCTCGGGTGGTGGAAATACTCATTGATTCAAAGGAAACAAAATTTTCTTCTGTTCTGGTGATGGTTAGTGAAAATAATTTAAACAAGATGTACAGAATAACCAAGATGGACTCATAACAAATAATAGTCAGTGACCACTACAGGGAAATAAGATTAGGGATGTGACACACACAGTTCAGGATTTACCTTCTAAATTTCAACAGTGGTAAGGTAAGTAAAATCCCATTACAATGTTTTCTTAAAACCAACTTATATCAATGTGTACTCAAGGAAAAAAAAAATCCATCTTTGAAGAAAAAATACTGCAAATTAAGTTAACAAATAGATCCTGCTTTTTAAAAAGGAAGACTTTTTAATTAAAAAAACAAAAAAATGGCAAAAGTTATTAATTAATGGAAAACAGGTTAAGCTGGAAGTAAATGCATGAGCTGCTTTACAGGAATGCATAATGTGAGTGACGAAAGGAAAAAATATTATTTCAGTTTTCCAGATTTGATACTCATTTAAATGAAAGAGGCTATTTCCAAATGGTACACAAATTCAGAAGTCTTTATTTTGAAAAAAATTCTTCCAACAGTATTTCACAATGAACAAGAACTTAACCAAATTTATCATACTAAAGTATTTCAGAAATGAGTATTGATATCAGCCTGTAAGTTTTCATCCAATATTTAAAACCACCTCCTGAACTAAAATTGGTCTTCAAAAATCATGGTGTATTAACATTTTCCAAACATGCCCTGCTGACTAGAAGGTCCTGTTACTCTTTCTTTTGAACTTCTCAGTAAGTTCCTTGTTCGCTATTCCTAGGATTTAAAGTGCAAAGGTACTTTCTATCAGCTATTAGGACAAGTATTCTTCACTGAAAATAAACTTTTGCAGGAAACAAATCCTGTGCTTGACTAACAGCAAAGACATGTTAAGATATTTCTGGGCTCTAAACCATGAGGAATCAGAATCAGAACTTTCAGAGTAATAACTCACATTTTTTCTAAAGCATAGGAAGCTAATTTTGAATAATGAACAAACATGGTTGTGCCAAAACAGATTTTGCCATAGTTAATTTCCACTTTCTCTTCTTAAAAATAAGGTATAGTCTAAGCTAATATAGATAAGGAAAGGCACATACCAACAAACCGCAAAACAAAATATAGCCCCAAGCCATGCACTTTATTTAGAGTCATGAGTAGGGACAATGAAAAAATTAAGGTGCAAAATAGATGTGAACTTGCACAATCTTTCAATGAACTGACTGCCTTAATTGTTTAATTTAAAAGCATAGGATTTTTCATATATCTTCAGATAGTCAATTAGAGAGATTTTTTTTCTTCTTTAAATGGAAGAATTTCTTAAATGGAAGCACAAGATCATACCTACACAGCTGGTGAGCCTCAAAATAGAATGATGTCTACTTTATTAATAAAGTTTCCAGTCAGGCAGAATCAAGAGTAATCTTCATATATGCATAAGGATATTATCATTGTAACAATATATTTAGTAGAAAAGTCTATAAACAAATGTTCTCCCAAAGGGACATCCATATAATGGAATCCTGGAGACATTAAAATAATGAGTGAGAGCTGGATGTGGCAATATGGAAAGACAACCAAGTTAAATAAGAACCAAGTCACAAAATTGAACATTTAAAATAAGGAAGAACAGGAAGAGGCATATATATAGGGAACCATATAAAAAATGAATAACATTTCTGAAAGACTATACAAGAATACAAGAAATTATATACCTCTGGGGTGTGAGAATAAGTCACAGAGGGAGACATACTTTTTGACTTTATGCCCTTTGTGTATACTGCATAATTTTTAGAAATCATAAGCATATAACATACAAAAAACCTTTAAAGTCTTTAAAAAACCTGATTGTAACCAAAGCATTCTATGAAACATTGACTATATAAGATTAGTTTACAACCCCTTGCTGCCTTTAGTTAATGATCATATAGTCAAAATTAGAAGGCTCCTTGGCATTTGCTTCCTCTGTCTCTCCACTCAAGATTATGGGAAGATGCTGAGAATTTAGAATTCAAATTTTACTCTCATTGCTTAAATTGTAACTTGGATAACATTTCGAGATTTCAGAGAACCAATAAAAAATTAATCTATGGGCATTTTAATCACCATTTAAAATATTTTATCCAGGACCATTGTATTTTTTTTTTTATAAAAGCTCAAATCACATCATTCTCTTTTCATCAGCCCCTACAGCCCTGTGTTGGACAAGCACAGATTTCAAAAATACACTTAAATATACACTGAATTTTTTTCCACTAGAATAAAATAAGCAGAATGATATGCATTCTTGGCAATAGTCTTCACTGGAAAATACCACTGTCAGCCCAACCTTATACAACTGACTTCAAAATCAGACTAACATGTGGCATAAGAAGAGCCATTTCCTACCTTCACTATATATTCAGGATTTGCTAACTCAAAGGCCTTGAAAAGCATGTGAATGTTTGAGACTAAGAAAAACTGGGAGCTAGAGTAAGCTAGTGGTCACCTTAAGAGCACATGCCCCATTTTAAAAAGTTGGATTCGGAGTGCAACATTTTAAAACACTGTGCTGGTCACACAAAACAGAACTGCAGACAGAATTCAGTGTAAGCCTTGAATGTGTAACCCCTATAAGAGCACAATAATTGGACTTTTTAAAACCAAGCTTCACAAAACTTGGGTCTTTGCAGATTAAATACCTCAAGTGCCCAGTATATCTCTGAAAATAAACAAGTGTCCAAATGCTTGCCAAATGAATTCACAATATAAAAGCTCTTCAAATACTGGATATAATCATCAAATGACCAATACATTTAATTAATGAGTTGTGGAAATTTATGTCCTTTGCTGTGCTGGTTTGCAAAGGCTTGGGAGAGCCACTGGTTTGCTATCTCTTTCATCAAACTGCATTTAATGACATCAGATTGGCAGGTAAAATCACCATGAAGACAGTAGTTATACCACAAATATCAGTAAACACTACAAAACAGGGCCTTTTTTCTTTCATGAAAGATGGCTGTTAAACATTCAGCAGCAGCACAACACTGGATTACATCGTGGTTATATATTCATTTGTTCACAACCAACCACATGGAAAGTTTAATGTCACTAAGTTTTAAAATATAAAAAGAAAAATTTAACTACTAATGAGGATGAATACAACAGGCTAATTTAATACAAAATTTAATACCATCTTTTAAAAACTAAATTTTAAAAGTGTATAGGCCACAAACTGTATCAATAAAGGTGGAATGCTTTACAAAATCGGAGTCTGTGATACTTCAGATGAGTCTTCAATTTAAAAGCACGCTCCACTGGTTACCATATTAATTTACTTCTAAAGTTTAAAAAAAAAAAAGAATAAACTGTACTGATTTCATCAAATTATGAAAGGAATTCAAGTGATTAAAGTTTGTTTTAGATATACAAGATATAGAACTTGTTCAGAATTTCAAAATATTAAGAATGCATTTGTACATAAATGTGACAGCATTTGAATCCAAATCTGTTCCCCAGAGCAAAAGCTGCCACTAGCTTAACCTCCCTATGCTTTGCTTCTTTCATCCTAAAAGTACGGGTCCACTGCAGGGATTGTAAGAGATAAAATATGAAAATCGTTTGCAAATAACTATCTCATACACACCCCATAATACCACTGCTATTATTACCTTCAAGTAGCGTTAAAAAGTCTGCAATTTCAGTTTTTCTCACTAGCAAACAAACAAAAAAACCCAGGGAGTAGTATGTTTGCCCTACAAGTAAATACTGTTCTAGAAATACACAAATTTAAAGTATAGTGGTTCTCAAAGAGTCTGGAGACCCTTAAGGGCCCCTACAACACTTTCTTTGAAAGGGTGTGAAAGGTCAAACTATTTTCATTGTACTACTGAGACATTATATAGTTTTCATTCTCATGATCTCACAAGAGCACAGTGGAGGAGTGTGTGTATGCTGTGTAATTTTTAATTTAGAATGCAAAAGCAATATGAAAATTTCACTGCTTTTACTAAGCCAGATTTTTTAAAATACACAAAATGTAAAACAATGTTCCTGTTCTCATTAGTTTTTGTTCTGGAAAAGTCATTTTTATCAAAAATGTTATTTATGTTAGCAAGTTATTAGTTTATTACTGTTATATTAAAATAAATGTTTTTAAAATATCTCAGTATTAACTTTAATACAGAGATATAAGCTAATTTTAATTATCAGAGATATAAGCTACATCACCAAAGCTGTTTGGGGATCTTCATAAGCATTATGGTCCTGAAACTAAGATGCTCCAGAGACGCTGGTACCATGGTAAAGCAGCAGCCAGGTCAGCCTCTCCATGCTGCCAATTGATGGGAACTTTACTTAAGTGGGTGTGTGTGTAGGGGGCAGGGAATCTCACAGGTAAAGCATGAAATGTGCTTTTACAAATTAACAGAAGGAATTATTTTAAGGAAGAAAGTGATAACCAAAACTCTATTTTCACAAAAATAGTAAAATATTCTCTATTTCAAAAAATGAGGAAAAAATGTCTTTAAATTATGTCAGAAGATTGCCATCCTGAAAAAAGATCTTTGCTGAAGAGGGATACCTGCAGATACCTGACCAGGAAAAACGATCTGACTAAACCAGTAAGCCAGGAAATCTGAAGGTCTTCAGCCTTGTTACCTTCCAGGATTTTTTCTCCTTCTCAGTACTCAATATAATTTTGATGGTCTATATAAAACTAGAATAAATCTGAATGTAAAAGTCTAACGAAAGCTGATTTTCTTTAATAATAAACAGTGAGTATCACCAGAAAAACCACTTTAAAGCTACCTCTCCTCTTTTTATTTTTTAGAGATAGGATCTCACTTTATCACCCAGGCTGGTGTGCAGTGGTGTGATCGTAGCTCACTGCAGCCTCCAACTCCTGGGCTCAAGTGATGTTCCCACCTCACCTCCAGGGTAGCTAGGACTCACAGGCTCTCACACCAACATACCCAAGTTGGGTCTCTTCTTAAACTAAACATTTCTATTTTATAAGCGATAAAGTCAGTAAGAGCTCCCATTTAATTACAAACTTCAATAGTTACCCAGAAAAAGAAATAGTCTTTAAAATTATTTTGATAACAACCGTTTAATTTACTACTCAGGTGGAAAGCCTGGTAGGTTATTTGGGTAATGGCCTGTAATTAGGTAGCATAACTTTGTACACATGAATCAACTGGGACCCGATACACTCTAAAACAGAAATTCAAATATATTTTCCCTCAATGAAAAGGGCTGAGGAAGTCCTCCAAAATGTAGAGACATTTCAAGTCTACATCAACACACACCTGGACCTCATTTAATTCATTTAATTCTAAAAGAAGAGGCATACTGCTCAGAAAAGGGGCAGAGATTTCCCAGTCATCCTGCTTATTAAAACGGTTCAGATAAACCACACTTTCAGCTAGATGTACACTAGACAGCAATGTTTTAACAAGTCTAAAACACTACACAGGTTTTAAAATACTATAACAACTCATTCATCATTGCAAAAAGGCATTCAACATGAATAAAATGTTTGAGGAAACTGACGTTTACCTCTTTTAATACCAAAGCTTTTAAAAAAGTTTTAATCAATTTAAGATAAAACTTTTAAAATATGTACTACATATCTGTGTATGCAATTTCACCTTTACTTAATTACCAAGAGGCATAATAAAGAACGATCATCAGATGATGTAGTATAGTGATGTCCTCTAGGCCTGCTAGTGGTCCTTACACTAATGGCCTTGGACAGTGTATGCTCCTCAGAGTTTTTTTCAGTCTCCTTCCTTTCAAGCCATCCCTTCTAAACTGCCAACAGTCTGGACAAGCAAATAATCAAATTTATTAAAATCTCTCATATAAACAAATGCATAAGCTTTAACACACAGACTTTGTGACTTATATGGGTTGCTCAAAGGCATTTTTTAAAAAAACGATTCCAAGTTTCTGAGTTGTGTTCGGTTTTCACGAGACTGCCAGATTACCTCCAGATGAAAGAGGCATTACTGTACATAGATACTTAAAGAAGTTCATTTGAATATTAACAAAAAAAAATAACTAAACTTATTATCTCTTCCTTTAAAACAAAGTATTCCATCACTTTAAGGTAACACTGAGTTCCAGTTTCTTTCCCCCAAAAAACAAACATAAACAAATATCCTACAGATAATATCAGTTTGCCCAAAAAAAGAAAGAAAAAAAACTGAGGTGCAATAATGTCACAGTTAATGCATGTCAACTTCCAATACATTCAAAGACAAGATTTTTTTTTTTTAAATCAATAGTTAAAATAGGCCTTCTGCAGTCTGAGAATTCAAGATACTTAGAAAAATTTGTAAATACACATACATGCAAATTCTTCATATATACAAATTTCACAAAATTAATAAGCTGCAAAGAAATTAGAAGGATTATAGTAATCTGACAAGCTACATTTAAATGCTTTACCATTGGCATATTCCTGAATGTAGCAGTCATAGTAGTTTTAATAAATTTTCTACATGGCCTTTTTATAAAAAGTCACTAAGAAGTCTTTTAAGAATTCAAGATGTTCTCAATTCACTACTCATATTTAAGGCCACTTTGGTAAAGGCATTGCAGCAAGAACACAAAAACGATAGCATATTTTATAATATTTATTTTTTTCACCTGCAAACTGTAGCAAAACATGATCAGCTTTATTATGCAGACAGGTATCCCTCTACATTTTAAAAGAATTTAGGCATGTATAAATAGAAGAGCTCTTTAGAAAGGAAAAATTCAAGAATGAATAAAACCTTCCAATTTTGACTCTGTAACTTTCCAGTAGCAATGGTTAAAATGATTTTAGGTCATTCATTCCAAGATATATGACAGCACCTTAAAAGTGGCTGATCTATTTCCCCAGTAACATTTCTCACATAACAATGTGTTAAAGTTACAAATACTGATATGCACAAATAGCTAATTTCTAAGAAAAATATATACAGTACTGCAGCATAATGAATGTGGTATCTGCAATAACTTAATATTAGCCAATTTTAATATACATGATACCGCTACCCTTTTCTGCCAATTCACAGGTTAAAAGGTGTTACTGGAGCCCTCGGTTTTGCACATATTACCTGGTGTTTAATACACAATGCAGGCTTTTTAAAGACTTCTCTTGTGTTTAAAGCTAAGATCAGTGAAACAAGACAACAGTGCAAGAGGTGGAGAGATGTAATGTGACCACATAAAAGTTCGTTCCAGTAAATTGTCTATATAAGGCTATAAGAAAGGATTGGTTGATGAGCTTCCTGTTGGAAATTGTCCTGTTGGTGCACCAGTCTAAAGGAAAACATAAGACAAATAAATAAAGAGACAAAACTGGTGCATGTACAAAATACAGAAACATTAAACTGAACTTAATTTTATTTAATTAGACTTTTTGGTTAAGAATTATTTTTTAAATTATTGGCAACAATGTTTGTTATTGGCAATATGCTATATCAAACTACTATGTGTCTTTCATATCCATTATTTCATACAGTTCTTGTAATAGATTCTAAAAAGAATGTTAGAATGGTCTTAGAAAAGCACTTGTGATTCAAACAAAACTTCTGACTCTTAAGGCCTCTTTTTTATGTTCACTAATTCCTAGGGCCACTCATAAAGTGTTATTTTGACAAGAAAGCAAGTAAGTTTCATATTATAAAACAGCTGATCTACTGTCAACGCTTTGATTTGCAACTAATTTTTTTAAAAGGTCAGAAAAGGATCACACATAATGGCTCTGTGTCAATTTGTACAATCTTATGATGTCACTCATATCAATAGAACACCAAATACCATCTAAAAGTATTAACATCCTGCTATTCCTTTTTTTATTCTTATTTTTTTGAGACAGAGTCTCGCTCTGTTGCCCAGGCTGGAGTGCAGTGGTGCAATCTCAGCTCACTGCAAGCTCCACCTCCTGGGTTCACACCATTCTCCTGCCTCAGCCTCCCAAGTAGCTAGGACTACAGGCACCCGCCACCGTGCTTGGCTAATTTTTTGTATTTTTTTGTATTTTTAGTAGAGACAGGGTTTCATCGTGTTAGCCAGGATGGTCTCAATCTCCTGACCTTGCGATCTGCCCGCCTCGGCCTCCCAAAGTGCTACGATTACAGGCGTAAACCACCATGCCCGGCCTTACAGCCTGCTATTCCTAATTTGAAAATAAGATTTAACAACTTATAAAGTACTTAATTTTAAGTTTTGCTTACCATAAAAGGATTACTAGATACTCCAGCAGCTGCAACTTGACCAAAAGGGGTTACCACTGGCTTTGTTTGTCCAAATGCTGCAAAACCTGCACCTTGTTAAAACAGAACCACCAATTATAACCTACATCTTCAAGAGACAATCTGATGCTTATAAAGTCTCGTAATAACTTTCAGAGAAATTCCTACCAGAGCAGCAAAAATAAAATGTCAAAGTTAAGTTGTTAGGCCTCAAGCTCTTTCAGATACCAAAGACAAACTTACTGTAGCATGTATTAAAATAACTTTCTTCTTTTTTTTTGAGACAGGATCTCACTCTACTGCCCAGGCCAGAGTCCAGTGGCATGATCACGGCTCACTGCAGCCTCAACCTCCAGGGCTCAGGTGATCCTTCCACCTCAGTCTCTTGAGTAGCTGGAACTACAGGCACATGCCACCATGCCCAGCTAATTTTTGTATTTTTTGTAGAGACAGGGTTTCACTATGTTGTCCAGGCTGGTCTCAATCTCCCGAACTCAAGTGATCCACCTGTCTTGGCCTCTTAAAGTGGTGGGATTACAGACGTGAGCCACCACACTCGCCAACAGAACTTTCATTCAGCTCTTTCATTCTAACTTGTCTTAATAACTAAAATTTATAGCATTTTGTTACTAGATGAGCTTGTGACTATTTGGGACAGGCCATGCAGACAACCCAATGATTTCTATGTAAACATCACAGTATTTGTAGGAAATATTTTTATTACTTATGGCTCTTCCACAGTCCATATTTCAGAACTTTTTTTTTTTTTT
>NW_012102887.1:1528162-1529058 GCF_000951045.1 Mandrillus leucophaeus
AAATCTACAAAGATTAGAAATGAAATAAGCATTCTTAGAAAGAATGCAGAATAAATGGCCATAGTGTTCAATGCTACTGTATTCTTCCTTGGCTTGCCATGCCTAGCTGGTATTACTTGGTGGACAGAGTATTATCACGTTGGGGGAAATGTGTGTGAACACCTGCTATGTGGAATGCTGCCATCATTTCCCTACTTACTATTCACTTACAGTATGTTATTTATTACCAGTGAATATTAAAAACAGAACCTCCAACTATGTGTTCTAGGAAGGGTCTCAGTAAAATAAGAGCCAATAATGTTGCTTTAAATATAGACTACCAGTAATTACACAATGAAATATTCTAAGGATGATACAATGAAAATACCATGAAAATTCACTAAATTTCCTGATTTTAAAAATTTACCAATTTGTTCATTGGTTTAAGGCACAGAAATTAAACACTAAAAAATGTTACACAGAATGTCTTTCATTTTTAAAAAGCTGAAAATCAAGTTACAGATGTTGCCCAAAGTAATCCCTGTAGTTGTAATGTTTGTAACAATGCAATTCTACTCAATGAACCTAATTAGAATATTAAAAAACTACTTTATTATTATTGATGCGAAAAAAAGGAAAAACAGGCCATTGGGAAGCAGGTGAATTAAATAATAATAAGCAGACTGCAAGGGTAATGGGAGGGCTTCATAACAGACAACAATGCACTGACATAACTTTGACAAATCACTTTAAGAGAGCACTAAAAAGCAAAACTTGGATACAGTTAAGCAAAACCAAACTTCATGGAATAATGCAGTAAAATGGTTTGGTATATCAAAAAGGCATCACTCAAAATACCATGAATTCAAACTCAAGAAAAAGAATCAAAACGGCTATTAACATTCTAATATGACCAT
>NW_012102887.1:1532067-1533873 GCF_000951045.1 Mandrillus leucophaeus
CAGGATGGAGTGCAATGGCGGTCTCAGCTCACTGCAACCTCCGCCTCCCGGGTTCAAGTGATTCTCCTGCCTCTTGAATAGCCGGGATTACAGGCATCCACCATCACGCCCAGCTAATTTTGTATTTTTAGTAGAGACGGGGTTTCTCTATGTTGGTCAGGCTAGTCTCGAATTCCCGAGCTCAGATCTGCCTGCCTCGGCCTCCCAAAGAGCCGGGATTACAGCCACCACGTTTGGCCCATATTTCAGATTTTTAAATAACCACTTACTTAAAAAAAAAAAAAGAAAACATGTAGTTGTGATTCAAGAATCTTCAAATCTATGCACTTCAAACTTGAGCAAATGACAGAAATAGGTAAAAATGGTTGAGTTAATCTTGTCTCTTCCTAAAATCAAATAACAAACTCTAACTACAGTATAGTTAAATTAGAAAAATTAGAAAAGCAGTCTATTTCACACACAAAAAGGTACACATTTCTGTGAAGAAAGGAAAAAAAAAACCCAACATTCTAGGTCTATAAATTCTCCTTTTAAAACCAAGAGGCTTGTAAGACAAATTAATCAGAAAAAGGCAATAGAAATTCTGAGAATGACAGGATACTCTTTACAGAGTCATTGATTTCCCATAAATTGTAACCTGCTCACAAAAACTTATAAAATCACTTAGCTTTCTGAGGTTCAAATCACCAAAAGCTTTTATTTTTGTGTAGTAAAACTCAGTAGATAATAGTATAGTATTCTTTAGAAAAGTCTTTCTGCCCAAGCACACAACATTATGATATAAAAAGGATACATAAAATGAACTTACAGCTCGCCAAATGTTAGATCTTACCATTGGGCTGTTGAGAAAAAGCTGTCTGTTGAGGGAAAGCTGCTTGGGCTGGAAAGGCAGGCTGCTGGAAGCTGCCACTAAAGCTGGTGGGAAGACTGTAGGGAGCAGGAGTGCCGAATCCCGTGGGCATGCTCATGGATGCAGTGCCAAAGGTTGCCGCTGACAGAAGAGAAGGGTTGATCAGTTACATACAACAGGACATATTCAGTTTCTCACAACATTGTAAAAAAGACATCATTCACCTTGAAAAATACTAAGATGTACATTAAAGGCAGGGTTAATTCCAAAATTCCAACAAAGTTAACAACGAGTATTAGCACTACAGTTTAACATAACCCTGTAGAAATTTCATTCTTCTAAAACACAATGACCAGAATGAAACTACCAAAGCTGTTGTTTGAAATCCCAAGAAAATTTCTCATATTATAAATTCAAGTCTAAACAGTTGTCTGCTTTTTAAAGATTATGCAATTAATATGTAAACTAGTATACATTTTTGTTCTTAGTTTTGTTTTGCTATATGCAGTAAAATAACAGCCAAAATTTTATCTACTGAAGTATCTGCCATAAAGCAATATGTGTTCCTGGAAAAAAATTTTAAAACCACTGAAAAATAGTTCACTAAAAAGGACAGGACTTACAGGACAAACAGAGTTAGTTAGAGGCAGACCACTCAGAACCTATGCAGCTTTGTGACTACAGCCAGAGAAGGAGAGATATTCTCTTAACAACACTAACGCAATTAAAAGGACATGTTCCTATTAAATCAATTCCATATATATATACACACACACATGGATTCCCACCCACTTCTGGAAGGTAAATGAAGACAGCTTTCGAAGACTGAAGGAAGGTTAGGGCAACTGAGCTGTCAAAATTAGTGTGAAATCTACAAAGATTAGAAATGAAATAAGCATTCAGGCCGGGCGTGGTGGCTCAAGCCTGTAATCCCAGCACTTTGGGAGGCCGAGACG
>NW_012102887.1:1535083-1541954 GCF_000951045.1 Mandrillus leucophaeus
TAGGTAAGCAGTAATGCTTTTCAGCATTTACACATAAATCACTAAAAAAATTTCCATGTAATTTTAAATACAATGTAATCCCAATGCCACACATCCATGCCCATTCTATTTTAAAACATGGAAAAAAAAACTTAATTCCACATGCAGGGATCCAGAACACTAGCAGAAGCTTCCACAAGCAGGTAGACAAATTGCCACACAAATCTAGATATTAATTGTGGCCACCTACCAAAATGAGCGTGAGGAAACACTTGAGAATGCATTGCTCCAGAAAGGCCTTATGGAAAGCCATAAAGAGACCAACGTCAATTAATTTATGGATAACTATTGTTAAAATAAAAGTGTATTTGTTTCATTAAGAAGTTGTAAAATTCGAGCGTACTGTTGCTAAGGGGGTAGCATAATACATAACAAAAATACATTCACAAAATCAGCCTTTTAATTTCAACTATATTCATGACACTGTAATATTTATACTGTTTGAAATAAAGGGGAGATTAGAATAATAAATAACAAATTAAGAAATAGTGATGAAATTAATTTTTTAAATAAATAAGCATCAACTTTTTCATAATCATTAAAAAACACTTTGTAGGCATCATAAGCTACATCTAAATACGCTATTCATAGCATCATATGACACTATCCAGCATCTACATTTAGGATCAAAACCAAGTCTTGGGGGAGAGCGTATAAACAATGCTAGATTGTTTTATTTACTAATCAGCACATTAACTAGAAATACACAAATAACTCAAATGAACTAATTAAGTATTACAAGGGAAAAATTATTAAATATTCTAGTTCAAAAGAAAGGTAAGCGGTATTTACAGGTTAAAATACAACGGCTAAATAGGAGAGAGAGAAAAAAGAAAAATGCATCTTGTACAGATCTTACTCACCTGGTATGTTGAGAACAGACAGGTTACATATAAATTAATACAAAGTACACTTAAATTGTTAAATAATATAATCTTTTGTTTGTTTGTTTTAATAATCTGAAGTAAGATTGTACCGAAAATGTATTTCCATTGATTTAAAATTAGAATACTTTTTAAATTGGCATAAGAACAATTAAAAAACTGAATGGTTCTGAGTTGTGGTTCTGTCATTTTCTGGTTGCATGATGTTACTTTATTTTATAAGCTTCAGTTTCCTCATTTGCAAATGAGGTGGAGGAATAGAGATCACAAAGCTGCTGTGAATAAATGTAGCGACAAATTAAAGTGCTTTGCAATAAATACTCAATGAATGTAACTTTCTTGCTAACTTAAAGTGTCACTGTATTCCAAATACAAAAAAAGGTTAACTGAGGGAGAAGGGCCTGTGAAAGATAAATGTGGCCTTTATATTTATCTACTTTCTTTTTTTTCTTTTTGAGACGGAGTCTCGCTCTGTCGCCCAGACTGGAGTGCAGTGGCGCAATCTCAGCTCACTGCAAGCTCCACCTCCTAGGTTCACACCATTCTCCTGCCTCAGCCTCCCGAGTAGCTGGGACTACAGGTGCCCAACACCACGCCCAGCTACTTTTTTTGTATTTTTAGTAGAGACAGGGTTTCACCGTGTTAGGATGGTCTCAATCTCCTGACCTCAGGATCCGCCTGCCTCGGCCTCCCAAAGTGCTGGGATTACAGGCGTGAGCCACTGCGCCAGGTCTTATCTACTTTCTTAAAGCACTTTACAGGCTTGCAGCAGTACTGCATTAATGACATTAAATTGTGTTTATTCCAGCATTTCTCATATGTGTTTAGACACAGAACACTTGTCCATAGAATTTTGCTAACAATGTTACAGGAGACATGTTTCACAAAATGCACTGGCAAAAACTGACTTTTAGCCAACAGTGACTGTTAACCAGTATTAATCACTATACCTCAGCCTGCAACAAAGATGTCCCCCCAAGCTCTGGTCCTGAACTGCTCTAAACTTTTTTTAGACTTTTTACAGCTTTTTGAAATATAATTCACATACTACACCCAACTCATTCACTTAAAGTATAGAATTCAATGTTTCTTTAAATATATTCACAGACTTGTACAATCACCATCACAATCTAATTTTAGAATATTTTCATGCCCCTCAAAAGAAACATGATACCTATCAGCTGTCACTTCCCATGCTGCCCCACCACTAAAACCCAGCCCTCGTCAATCATTGATCTACTTTTTCTTTCCAATTCTGGACATTTCATACAAATGGCACCACAAATATGTGGCCTTTTGTGACGAGTTTCTTTTGCTCAGCAGAATGTTTTCAAGGTCCATCCATATTGTAGCATCTATCAATGCTTCATCACTTTTTATTATCAAATACTTTGTCACAGTATGACTATTCAACATTTGGCTTCATCAGCTGACAGGCACTTGGGTTACTTCTACTTCTTAGCGACGATAAATATTGATGCTACGAACATTTGTGTACAAATTTTTGTGCAGATACATGTTTTCATTTCTCTCTGGTATATTCCTAATAGTGGCACTCTGCTAGGTTATATGGTGACTCCATGATGACCATTTTGAGGAACTGCCAAAATGTTTTCTAAGGCGTTGTACCATTTTATATTCCCACAAGCAATATATGAGGTTTCCATTTTCTCTACCTCCTTACATTGTTCATCGTTGTCTTTTCTTTTATTGACCATCTCTATGTCTTCTTAGGGAAATATCTATTCAAATATTTCGCTCACTTTTTAAATGGGTTGTCTTTTTATTTTTATTATTTAGCTGTTACGAGTTCTTTATATATTCTGAATACAAGTCCTTTATCAGACGTAGGATTTACAAATATTTCCTCCAGACTGCTATCAAGTTTAATATTTCTATTGTGTTAATTTTTACAACTTTCCTGTCTTTCTTGTTTTAATTACCAAATTGGTAATTTTCATTTCCAGTTCCTTTTTAAAATGCTAATTGTAGATTATTAAATATTAGAGATGTCCAAATATTAAGAGTAAACTGAGAGGGTGAGAGCACAGGGAGAGCAAAGCAGCAGCAATTCTATAAACAAAATATGTCCTTCACAGCCCAAGGTAACTTTCTACTTACGGTTTTTTCTTTGCTTTTGCTCAGCTACCTCCAACCCTTTTTTGTATTAATCCTCACTTCCACAGTATGCTAGGCAAGTGAAGTGAGCCTTCTAGGTATTCAGATACAAGGAATAGTACATAATATTAATTGGTATGTTTCATCAATGTGAAACTAAAGTATAAATATGGAGGCAACTGTACTGGAACAAAAATAGTGTTGGTTCAGAAGCATTCTGGGTATTAATATTAGATCAGCCATTACGGAATTATGAAACTTTAAGGCAAATCCATTAATCTTAGCAAATCGGTTTCCACCTAGGTAATAAAACAAAGATATGAGGGCCAGACACCATCCAACAAGCTCTGCATTTCAGTAAGTACCTTTCCTTGGGGAAAAAAAATCTTTGGAACCATTCATTCATTAAAATAAATGCTAGGAAATAATAACTATTCATTCAGTGACAAAGGAGAGACCTAAGAGTTATAAAAATTTCCCACTATTTAAAAATTATTTTACCTCTATTAATTAGATTTAAGGGCTCTGGGGGGAAAAAAACTAAATATCATAGAATCGGAAAATTAAGCCATAACAGGCTAATCTCCTAATGAGAGTTACTATGTAATATTACAGTTTTGTAAAAAGCTAAAGCCCCAGAAGGGAGTTCCAAGATGGCCAAATAGGAACAGCTCCAGTCAACGGCTCCCAGCTTGAGCGACTCAGAAGCAGGGTGATTTCTGCATTTCCAACTGAGGTACTGGGCTCATCTCACTGGCACTGGTTGGACAGTGAGTGCAGCCCACAGACTGAGCTGAAGCAGGGCAGGGCATCCCCTTACCCGGGAAGCGCAAGGGGTCAGGGAATTCCCTTTCCTAGCCAAGGGAAGTTGTGACAGACGGTACCTGGAAAATCGGGACACTCCTGCCCTAATACTGCGCTTTTCCAATGGTCTTTGCAAACGGCACACCAGAAGATTATATCCCATGCCTGGCTCAACAAGTCCCACGCCCATGGAGCCTTGCTCACTACTAGCACAACAGTCCTAGATGGAACTGGGAGGCGGCAGCCAGGAAGCTTGAACTGGGTGGAGCCCACCGCAGCTCAACGAGGCCTGCCTGCCTCTATAGACTCCACCTCTGAGGACAGGGCATAGCTGAACAAAACGCAGCAGCAACTTCTGTAGACCTAAACGTCTCTGTCTGACAGCTTTGAAGACAGCAGTGGTTCTCCCAGCATGGAGTTTGAGATCTGAGAATGGACAAACTGCCTCCTCAAGTGGGTCCCTGATCCCCTAGTAGCCTAACTGGGAGACATCTCCCAGTAGGGGCCAACTGACACCTCATACAGCCCGGTGCCCCTCTGAGACAAAGCTTCCAGAGGAAGGATCAGGCAGCAATATTTGCTATTTTGCAATATTTGCTATTCTGCAGCCTCTGCTAGTGATACCGAGGCAAACAGGGTCTGGAGTAGACCTCCAGCAAACTCCAACAGACCTGCAGCTGTGGGTCCTGACTGTTAGAAGGAAAACTAACAAACAGAAAGGGCATAGCATCCACATCAACAAAAAGGACATCCACACCAAAACCCCATCCATAGGTCACCATCATCAAAGACCAAAGGTAGATAAAACCACAAAGATGGGGAGAAACCAGAGCAGAAAAGCTGGAAATTCTAAAAACCAGAGTGCCTCTTCTCCTCCAAAGCATCACATCTCCTCGCCAGCAATGGAACAAAACAGGATGGAAAATGACTTTTGACGAGCTGACCGAAGTAGGCTTCAGAAGATCGGTAATAACAAACTTCTCCGAGCTAAAGGAGAATGTTCGAACCCATCACAAGGAAGCTAAAAACCTTGAAAAAAGATTAGACGAATGGCAAACCAGAACAAACAGCACAGGGAAGATCTTAAATGACCTGATGGAGCTGAAAACCATAGCACGAGAACTACATGACGCATGCACAAGCTTCAGTAGCTGATTCAATCAAGTGGAAGAAAGGGTATCAGCGATTGAAGATCAAATGAATGAAATGAAGCGAGAAGAGAAGTTTAGAGAAAAAAGGGTAAAAAGAAACAAAGTCTCCAAGAAATACAGGACTATGTGAAAAGACCAAAACTACTTCTGATTGGTATACCTGAAAGTGACAGGGAGAATGGAACCAAGCTGGAAAACACTCTTCAGGATAGTATCCAGGAGAACTTCCACAATCTAGCAAGGCAGGTCAACATTCAAATTTGAGAAATACAGAGAATGCCACAAAGATAATCCTCAAGAAGAGCAATGCCAAGATACATAATTGTCAGATTTACCAAGCTTGAAATGAAGGAAAAAATGTTAAGGGCACCCAGAGAGAAAGGTTGGGCTACCCACAAAGGGAAGCCCATTAGACTAACAGCGGATCTCTCAGTAGAAACTCTACAAGCCAGAAGAGGGTGGGGGGCCAATATTCAACATTCTTAAAGAAAAGAATTTTCAAACCACAATTTCATATCCATCCAAACTAAGCTTCATAAGTGAAGGAGAAATAAAATCCTTTACAGACAAGCAAATGCTGAGAGATTTTGTCACCACCAGGCCTGCCTTACAAGAGCTCCTGAAGGAAGCACTAAACATGGAAAGGAACAACCGGTACCAGTCACTGCAAAAACATGTCGAATTATAAAGACCATCAATGCTAGGAAGAAACTGCATCAACTAACGAGCAAAATAACAGGATCAAATTCACACATAAGAATATTAACCTTAAATGTAAATGGGCTAAATGCCCCAATTAAAAGACACAGACTGACTTTGGGAGGCCGAGGTGGGCAGATCACGAGGTCAGGAGATCGAGACCATCCCAGCTAACACGGTGAAACTCCGTCTCTACTAAAAATACAAAAAAATTAGCTGGGCATGGTGGTGGGCGCCTGTAGTCCCAGTTACTCGGGAGGCCAAGGCGGGAGAATGGTGTGAACCCAGGAGGCGGAGCCTGCAGTGAGCCAAGATCATGCCACAGCACTCCAGCCTGGGTGACAAAGTGAGACTCTGTCTCAAAACAAACAAACAAACAAAACAAAACAAAAACACAGACTGGCAAATTGGATAGAGTCAAGACCCATCAGTGTGCTGTATTCAGGAGACCCATCTCACATACAGAGACATACACAGGCTCAAAATAAAGGGATGGAGACAGATCTACTAAGCAAATGGAAAACAAAAACAAAGCAGGGGTTCAATCCTAGTCTCTGATAAAACAGACTTTAAACCAACAAAGATCAAAAGAGACAAAGAAGGCCATTACATAATGGTAAAGGGATCAATTCAACAAGAAGAGCTAACAATCCTAAATATACATGCACCCAATACAGGAGCACCCAGATTCAAAAAGCAAGCCCTTAGAGACCCACAAAGAGACTTAGACTCCCACACAGTAATAATGGGTGACTTTAACACCCCACTGTCAACATTAGACAGATCAATGAGACAGGATATCGACAGAAAGGTAACAAGGATATCCAGGACTTGAACTCAGCTCTGCATCAAGAGGACCTAATAGACATCTACAGAACACTCTACCCCAAATCAACAGAATATACATTCCTCTTAGCACCACACTGCACTTACTCCAAAATTGACCACACAATTGGAAGTAAATCACTCCTCAGCAAATGTAAAAGAACAGAAATTGTAACAAACTGTCTCTCAGACCACAGTGCAATCAAATTAAAACTCAGGATTAAGAAACTCACTCAAACCAAACAACTACATGGAAACTGAACAACCTGCTACTGAATGACTACTGGGTACATAACAAAATGAAGGCAGAAATAAAGATGTTCTTTGAAACCAATGAGAACAAAGACACAA
>NW_012102887.1:1542350-1552353 GCF_000951045.1 Mandrillus leucophaeus
AGGCAAGAAATAACTTAGATCACAGCAGAACTGAAGAAGACAGAGACACAAAAAAACCCTTCAAAAAAAATCAATGAATCCAGGAGCTGGTTTTTTGAAAAGATCAACAAAACTGATAGACTGCTAGGCAAGACTAATAAAGAAGAGAAAAGAATCAAACAGACACAATAAAAAATGATAAAGGGGATATCACCACTGATTCCACAGAAATATAAACTACCATCAGAGAATACTATGAACACCTCTACGCAAATAAACTAGAAAACCTGGAAGAAATGGATAAATTCCTGGACATATACACTCTCCCAAGACTAAACCAGGAAGAAGTTGAATCCCTGAACAGACCAATAACAGGCTCTGAAATTGATAATTAATAGCCTACCAACCAAAAAAAAGTCAAGGACCAGACAGATTCACAGCCAAATTCTACCAGAGGTACAAAGAGGAGCTGATACCATTCCTTCTGAAACTATTCCAATCAATAGAAAAAGAGGGAATCCTCCCTAACTCATTTTATGAGGCCAGCATCATCCTGATACCAAAGCCTGGCAGAGACACAACATAAAAAGAGAATTTCAGACCAATATCCTTGATGAACATCGATGCAAACGTCCTCAATAAAACACTGGCAAACCGAATCCAGCAGCACATCAAGAAGCTTATCCACCACGATCAAGTTGGCTTCAACCCTGGAATGCAAGGCTGGTTCAACATACACAAATCAATAAATGTAATCCAGCATATAAACAGAAACAAAGGCAAAAACCACATGATTATCTCAATAGATGCAGAAAAGGCCTTTGACAAAATTCAACAGCCCTTCAATGCTAAAAACTCTCAATAAACTAGGTATTCATGGAATGTAGCTCAAAATAATGAGAGCTATTTATGACAAACCCACAGCCAATATCATACTGAATGGACAAAAACTGGAAGCATTCCCTTTGAAAACTGGCATAAGACAGGGATGCCCTCACTCACCACTCCTATTCAACATACTGTTGAAAGTTCTGGCCAGGGCAACCAGGCAGGAGAAAGAAATAAAGGCTATTCAATTAGGAAAAGAGGAAGTCAAATTGTCCCTGTTTGCAGATGACATGACTGTATATTTAGAAAACCCCATCGTCTCAGCCCAAAGCCTCAGGATACAAAATCAATGTGCAAAAGTCACAAACATTCCTATACACCAATAGTAGACAGAAAGCCAAATCATGAGTGAACTCCCATTCACAACTGCTTCAAAGAGAATAAAATACCTAGGAACCCAACTTACAAAGGATGTGAAGGACCTCTTCAAGGAGAACTACAAACCACTGCTCAATGAAATAAAAGAGGACACAAACAAATAGAAGAACATTCCATGCTCATGGATAGGAAGAATCAATATCGTGAAAATTGGCCATACTGCCCAAGGTAATTTACAGATTGAATGCCATCCCCGTCAAGCTACCAATGACTTTCTTCACAGAACTGGTAAAAACTACTTTAAAGTTCATATGGAAACAAAAAAGAGCCCACATTGCCAAGACAATCCTAAGCAAAAAGAACAAAGCTGGAGGCATCACCCTACCTGACTTTAAACTATACTACAAGGCTACAGTAACCAAAACAGCATGGTACTGGTACCAAAACAGAACAGAGCCCTTAGAAATAATACCACACATCTACAACCATCTGATCTTTGACAAACCTGACAAAAACAAGAAATGGGAAAAGGATTCCCTATTTAATAAATGGTGCTGGGAAAACTGGCTAGCCATAAGTAGAAAGCTGAAACTGGATCCCTTCCTTACACCTTGTATAAAAATTAATTCAAGATGGATTAAAGACTTAAATGTTAGACCTAAAACCATAAAAACCCTAGAAGAAAACCTAGGCAGTAACATTCAGGACGTAGGAATGGGCAAGGACTTCATGACTAAAACACCAAAAGCAATGGCCACGAAAGCCAAAATAGACAGATGGGATCTAATTAAACTAAAGAGCTTCTGCACAGCAAAAGAAACTACCATCAGAGTGAACAGGCAACCTACAGAATGGGAGAAAATTTCTTCAATCTACTCATCTGACAAAGGGCTAATATCCAGAATCTACAAGGAACTTAAACAAATTCACAAGAAAAAATCAAACAACCCTATCAAAAAGTGGGCAAAGGATATGAACAGACAAGACACTTCTCAAAAGACAACATTTATTGCAGCCAACGGACACAAGAAAAAATGCTAATTATCACCGGCCATCAGAGAAATGCATATCAAAACTACAATGAGATACCATCTCACACCACTTAGAATGGCGATCATCAAAAAGTCAGGAAACAGTGCTGGAGAGAATGTGGAGAAATAGGAACACTTCTACACTGTTGGTGGGAATGTAAACTAGTTCAACCATTGTGGAGACAGTGTGGCGATTTCTCAAGGATCTAGAACTAGAAATACCATTTGACCCAGCAATTCCATTACTGGGTATATACCCACAGGATTATAAATCATGCTACTATAAAGACACATGCACACATATGTTTATTGCAGCACTATTCCCAATAGCAAAGACTTGGAACCAACCCAAATGTCTATCAATGATAGACTGGATTAAGAAAATGCGGTACATATACACCATGGAATACTATGCAGCCATAAAAAAGGATGAGTTCATGTCCTTTGTAGGCACATGGATGAAGGTGGAAACCATCACTCTGAGCAAACTATTGCAAGGACAGAAAACCAAACACCGCATGTTCTGACTCATAGGTGGGAACTGAAAAATGAGAACACTTGGATACATGGTCGGGAACATCACACACTGGGGCCTGTCTTGGGGTGCAGTGTAGGGGGAGACGATAGCATTAGGAGACATACCTAATGTAAATGACGAGTTAATAATGGGTGCAGCACATCAACATGGCACATGTATACGTATGTAACATAACTGCATGTTGTGCACATGTACCCTAGAACTTAAAGTATGAAAAAAAAAAAGCTAAAGCCCCGAAGTTTTATAAATCCAGAAAAAATGATTATTTAAACGTCATTTTAAGAATGATCCAGGTGCAGTGGCTGATGTCTGTAATCCCAGCACTTTGGGAGGCCGAGGCAGGCAGATCATTTGAGGCCAGGAGTTCAAGACCAGTCTGGTCAACATGGCGAAACCCCATCTCTACTAAAAATACAAAAATTAGCCGAGTGTGGTGGCACACGCCTGTATTCCCAGCTACTCAGGAGGCTGAGGCATGAGAATTGCCTGAACCCGGGACGTAGAGGTTGCAGTGAGCAAAGATTAAGCCACTGCACTCCAGTCTGGGTGACAGAGTGAGGATCTGTCTAAAACAAACAAACAAAAAAGAAATACATAGATAAACCTTTCCAAATTTCACATAGAACTATTATGCAGTAAGGTATGCAATAAGGGTACCTCCTTTCTTTTTTTGTTTTGAGATAGGGCCTGTTAGCCGGGGTGAAGTGTGGTGGCGCAATCACAGCTCAGTGTAGCTTCGAACTCCTAGTCCAGGTAATCCTCCCACCTCAGCCTCCTGAGTAGCTAGGACTCCAGGTGTCTGCCACCATGTATTTTTGGTAGAAACGGGATTCACCATGTTGTCCAGGCTGCTCTCAAACTCCTGGGCTTCGAGCAACCCACCTACCTCGGCATCCCAAAGTGCTAGGATCAAAGGGTACCTTAAAATATAATTTCACAGTGTTAACATATTTGTTTTTTCTTTTTTTAAAACAGAGTCTCGCTCTGTCACCCAGGCTGGAGTCCAATTGTACCACCTCAGCTCACTGCAACCTCCACTTTCCTGGTTCAAGCGATTCTCCTACCTCAGCCTCCCGAGTAGCTGGGACTAGAGGCATGTACCACCGCACCTGCCTAATTTTTGCATTTTTAGTAGAGACAGGGTCTTAACATGTTGGCCAGGCTGGTCTCAAACACCTGGCCACCGCTTTGGCCTCCCGAAGTGCTGGGACTACAGGCATGAGGCACTGTGCCTGGCCAGTGTTAATATATTTGAAGGCAACAAAAAGTTCTTAAATAATATTAATTTTGATGGTATAAAACACTGGAAATTCTTAAGTATAGTGTATTTGTCAAAGTATTGTTTATATTTCAGTTTCAATAGAAACATATGCAGTTAATGCTTATGATTTGGTCAATTCAATAATAATCTAATAAAGTGACCAATGTGATAAATTCAAAATGACTTATAATGGAAAAAATGTATTACCTTGAAATAAACATTTGTGGACACTGTAGTTTTACCTTTCTAATAAATTTTTGTTAGTTAACACTAAAATTATATTATCTGAACATACATTGTACATTTTATATTATTTTATATCCTATGTAGAGCTTCAACTTTTACAAAACTTTCATACTCTAAATAAAACAAGCAAAAAAAGGCCCTTAACTCTAATGACAGAACCAACTCAGAGGTAGAGCCATGAAAGGAAAATATTAGGTCTGATTTACTGAGCATATGCTGTAATGTGAAGACCATACAGGGTAAATGTGCATCATCTAATTTTACAACAAACCTGCCAGCAAGAGAATACTGTTCACATTCTATAGAGAGGGACAACATGAAGGCTCAAAGAAGTTAGGTCAACACGATTAGGCTCAGCCAAAGCATAATTTGAGTTTCTATTCATCAGTTCTTAAATGAAGTTATAATATCTATAAATATCTCAATAGCATCTTGTGAACAACTTTATCACAATAAATGTTTGAACATTCCCCTATCATTCTTACCCCATTCAGTAAAAGAACAAAATTCAAAAGGCTTTCTTGTGGTCAACCAGAAGTAACTATAAATCAGAATTCGAACACGAGTTTGGCTGGCTGTACTCAAAATATGTCCAATTAACTTTTCTGGACCTGTTCCCTCAGCTGTCACACAATTAAAATATTTATTTGATGACAGCTGAGTGGATTAAATGAGGCAATGTACAAAAACCCATTGTATCATGAAACATTTTACAAACTCAGTCCACAAAATGAAAACAGTATGCTAAGAAACATAAACACTGCACATATCACACACCTAATGAAGAAATTGTACAAATGGAAATTTAAAACAATCATTCATTAGGTACACTTGAATTAAAACAAACTATTTTTTAAAGTTAAATTTTGTGTGAAATTCAAATACTTATCAAATATCTATTATGTTAGTTATCAACAAAGTGAAGACATTTATGTGAAAAGAA
This sequence comes from Mandrillus leucophaeus, assembly GCF_000951045.1. Lineage (NCBI taxonomy): Eukaryota > Metazoa > Chordata > Mammalia > Primates > Cercopithecidae > Mandrillus > Mandrillus leucophaeus. Next base: position 1,547,555 of record NW_012102887.1, read on the forward strand.
AATAGTTACAGCTCAAACTTCTAATACTGTGATTCTTAATCTTGTCAATGACAGAGATTTACTAAAAACTAGTAATTCTTAATGGTTTAATTTGATTTCAATGTTACAAGTACCTAATCTCTCAAGATTTCATATCAACATTTACTATAACTGGAGTTTAGGCTTTAGTTCTAAATTACTGTGACATAGACACAAAAAGCATACAAACTTTAGATTTAATGGATACCCAGCCATACCAAATGTACTTGCTGACATTCCAAGATATTGGCAAATATCTCTGGTGTTTAAGGTAATATGACAAAAATCAGAGGTATAACGTGAGAAAAATGTGACTGGCTTACAGTATGAATCAAAAAGAAAAAAATGGAGAAAACAAAGAGAATTAAGGGAAAAAATTATCAAAAGACAAAATATTCAGTATTATACCCACAACTGAATCAAGTTTCCACAACTTAAAAAATATTCACACTTGAAAGAGATATTCACTAGAAAAAGACCTAATAATTAAGAATTCACATAATAAAGTCATCTGATGCAATCTCATAGGGAAAATAAAAACTTCTCGTAAAATGGTTCCATTAAGATTGCATGAGTTACAACCAGTAATTCTGAAACTAGACCACCAAATATGTCTAAATTGCTCTGTTTAAGTCTCATCTCTGTCATAAACGTTCTGTGGAGTCTCATCTCCATGTCTGGGCTTCCCTACCTGAAAAATGAAAGCTTTAACTGGAAAGGGCAGACACTAGATAATTTCTAAGGTCCCTCTCAACTGTTAAATTCTAGGATTTTATGAACTTTCAGCTAGAATTTGTTTTTATGGACAGACTCCTCTATCCATTTGCCATTCACTTCACTAAGAAAGAGGCCCCATTTTCTGGTGTTCTTCACATGGTATCTTTGTTGATAAACACCTTCCCCAAAGCTTACTGTTCTACTGACTGTCTCTTTTTCTTACCTGTTGCTCCTCTGGCATTGGTCTGAAATGGATTTGTAGAAGATGCCACAGAAGGACCAGCAGCAGCAACAAATGGATTTGTGGAAGGCGTAGCTTTAAAAAATTATAAAATACACTATAAAATCCTAATACATTTTGTATTTAAGATTTAAATTATTTGTTCACTGTATTTATCAAGACAGAAAACTCAAGGATTCTGATAACAAATCATTGCTTTGACTCCTAAGAAAATGCTACACAATACATACTTGGGTTCTTTATAAAAAACAGTATATATACCAGAAGCACATACCTCCAAATGGAGCAGGCACACTTGATGAAGCAGGCTGTGTCTGTGCAGAAGCACCCACTGGTACTGTTCCAAAAACATTGCTGAGAACAAATATTGAAAGAGTTCATTTTTTTTTTCTTTAAAAAAAGAGAAAGTAAGGATAATCGATCTACAGGGTAGCCATAAAATAATGAACATATCATGTATCATAGCATCAGTTATCAACACAAAGAAAAATTAAGACATTTAAGTGTAAAGATGAACAACAAGAACACATGGACCCAGGGTGGGAAACATTACACACGGGGGCCTATTAGGGGTGGGGGGGTCTGGGGGAGGGATAGCATTAGGAGAAATACCTAATGTAAACGATGAGTTGATGAGTGCAGCAAGCCAACATGGCACATGTATACCTACATAACAAACCCGCATGTTGTGCACATGTACCCTAGAATTTAAAGTATCAAAAAAAAAAAAAGACACCAGCAACAGCAAGTTTTACTTGCCATTGTTTTTGCACCATTAATGCAAATATCAATTAATGAAAAGGTAAACAATCTCTCAGAATTATTATAAAGAAAGTTTTAACCTCACAGACCCCATGAAAGGGTCTCAGGTACCCCAAACATTCCATGGATCACTTTGTGAACCCCTGATGTACTGTAATGTAATATCAATAAATCATGTATTATATATCACGTATGTTTCCAGACTTTATGTTACTAGGAGTGTTATAACCCTAAGGAAAATAAGCTACTAGGATAACAAAAGAAAGTAGTAAATACAATCCACAGGAATGGAAAACAGAGATGAATAAAACACTGTTATAGGTAAATCTCTTGTATTTCTGAGACTATTTTCGCAACTCTAAAATAAAGACTAGAAGAGTTTTTTACAAGTGTAATGTCCTTAAAATGTGTCAGGCTTCCTACTGCCAAGAATTCTAACAGATATATATGAACATAATAGCAGATGTGCTTATTTATAAATACAAGGATGACACTAAAGAGATATAGAATTGATTTTGGGCTTTGGTGCAAACACTTCTAAAAATCTGTATTTACGACTAAGCCTATAATATGGTACTTTCACTGTTTAATCTTCATGACTAAAAACTGTATTTTTAAAGTATATTATTTGACTACTAAATGGATTCTCCGCTGAGTACAATCTGAAAATAACTGTCCATTTTGAGATGTGTACATGCTCTCAAATACGGTTTAGTGTTCAAAGACAGAACATAACAAAAACGTCTGATTCAATGAAAAGATAAAATTATGCCAATTATTCAAGGATTATATTTTAATTAGCAAACTAAATTCAAATTCCTCAAATTTACAAAAGTATTCAAGAACTTTAAAATTATACCTTAAAACAGTCATTTTTTAACTTGATTACTCAAAGTTGGAAAAAAAGATAAAACACAAAGCAGGAGGGGCTAGCTAAGACAAGGTACCTGCTAGCATTACTTGTGGAAGTATACGCATTACTGGAGGTGGCTGCGGAACTGAAAACGCTGTCTAGTTCTGCCAGAGCTGCATACTTGTCTGAAGACGCACTTGACTGACTGGGAACTGAAACCACAGAACCAACAGGAGCTTTACCTGTGGTCCCAAAGCCACTTCCCTGATCACCACCTGGGAATGAACAAAATCACGTTACACCAAAAATTTAAAGTTACACTTTCAACTTAGCAACCACATTTGCCATGAAACATAGGTAAACTTAAAATGGATTTAGAGTTAAGCAGGATTCCAAATCATTAATCTAATAAATAACCTGGACCATACAGGACAGGATTAGTCGTTATACATACCACTGTGGTAAAGACAGAATATGTCTTTTAACAAAAATTAAGACTCTGTACCAAAAAAATTTGTCTAGATTATGCATAAGCAAGAAACTCTCAAGTGCTACTACGTTAACATCTCCAAGACAAGTGGATCTTGTTCACGTGAACATATAAATTCATATAATGCTGGACCTAATGTGAACAGTCTATCAATAGCATCATTTCCCTCAGCACTCTCCATGAAAAAATTAGAGACAGTAATAACGGGAAACATTTACTGAGCACTTACTATGTGCTAGGCACCGTTTTAAATGCCTTACATGCAATAATACTTAGAACACAACTCCATGAGTTTAATGCTTAGAATTATCCATTTTGGAGAGGAGGAGAACAGGCCCAGAGATCAGAATGGAGAATTCCATTTAGCAACACACACCTGCTATTCACCACTGCCATATGCATTTTTAGAGGCTACTAGCCTTAAGATAAAACTGGGTACAAGACTATACTATAAAATTCATGAATTTCTTTAAAAAATATAAAACCCACCAAGATGTTAACGGAAATTTGTTCAAAGTAAATACATCACAGAAACCACCAAATAACCCTCCATTCAGCTCTGCCAATGGGGTTTCTTGGCTCTTTATTGCCAAAGAAAAGTAAAGCATGCCTTCTAGGACAAAATAAAATTTTTCTCAACTAGTGAGACTGCAAGTTTACAAATCAGTTCCTATGTCCTCAGTTTTGTAGTTGATATTTCAGGTACAAAATGTGCCAAGTGAACATTTTACTCAAAATGACAGTGCAGACAAAATTGCTATACAACAACTGAGAAAAGTGTAACTTGTCCACATTTTAATAAATACAACCAAATTAAGAGCACAAATTTGTATTTGTTTTGCTTAAAGCTTGATACCTTGCCCGGCACTGAAGATATTGTCTAAATTAGCAAGTGCTGCATATTTGTCTGCTGTCTGTAAACCAGCTTTGTTCGTTGAAACTTTACTAACAGCTGATGCTGTTTGATGACTCTGGGAAGTATTGAAGGTTCCAAAATCAGCACTGGAGGATTTGGGGAAGTTATCAAAATGAGCAAAATTAGCATTTACTGATGCAGCACTTCCACCTGTAACAGAATAAACAGAGCACTTGAAATTTCTAAGCTTTTCCTAATACCCTCTCATAGACTGTATGATCATTTCTTCCTAAATTAAATGTCCTATAAGCAATCTTACAACATTAAAATCAATGACTGGCAATGGCTTTCGACTGCAAGTGATGTTTTCTAATTTGTAAAAGTAGATTTTTCAAAGGCCTTGGCAACATGTAAAATAACATGTTTCTGTTTATTACCTACCCTGGAAGGAAGAATGTAATTCATGGAGGGGGTAACTCCACACTACCTGGTTTGAGATTCAGTTACTTTCTCATCCAAATATACTATAGCCTTTTACTAGTTCTCCCTAAACAGACTGCAAACAAGATGCAAAGTATCTTACTTGGAGGATTTCAAACTTTTGTGGCTCCATGGTGAAACAGTTTAAACAAATCCCAGCGGTAGCAATTAACAATATGTAAGGTGATCCAGAATTTCTTAAAAGATGGTTATTGACATTTACACTTACTTCACTTGAAGAGCTACTATTTAATTCCATATAAGAGTTAAATGTGTATACAATATCGTGTGTAGTTCAAGGCATTAAAACTACAGTACATAATACATTATAGCAATTTTTGACGTTATAAACCACAATTCACCTAATGGTCACTATTGTATA
>NW_012102887.1:1552403-1595455 GCF_000951045.1 Mandrillus leucophaeus
CAGTACTATAAAAGTGACTCCATTAACAAAGGAAACTATTTCAGAGTACTGAGTTACAGTACCGAGTTACAGGAAAGCAGACAAAGATGTAGAAATTTAAAATATGTTCTCTATTATAAAGACCTCCTTAAAGTACTATCAAAAGACTAAAACCAGTATATTTCATTCTATGCTTTTGATCCTACACTTTTGGGATATTAGTTCTTTATTTCTAAACTTTAGTTTCAGAAATCAAAATAGTATACATACACAGTTATATATTAAAGTGATAGAAAAGACAACTACAGGTAATTTGAAAACAGAATGCATGAACCTCTATTTAAAAAACACGAACACTTTCTATCAAGCAGGTTTTTATACATTCTAAAAGAAATACATACTGATCAAATTTCTTTCAGGAGTTAAACCATGGTGTTTTCAATTAAAGGTAAGTAATACATGTTTGTATGTAAAAGACTGCGACCTGTTACAAGGAGATGGCAAACAAAGTGCATACTAAACTTTCAAAATTTATATGAGAATATTATTTCAAATTATTATTAAACCAAGTAACTCTTTGTCTACTATTGTGTTCTCTAACTCTGAGTTTAATAAATAGAGTTGGGAGAGATTTTTTATGAAGGATTATCACTAAAGAATTATCAACGATCTATAATTGGAAAAACCCTTGAAATATAGCAAAAATATGCAAATTAGTATAAGATGCCTATTTGACAACAGAACTTACTGTGGGTAGCCTGAAGAGGAAAAGCTGAAGTAAATTCACCAAAACTGCAGCTAGATGAAAGCATTCTAAATGCTGGACAGCCAGAAATTATGTAAATGATGAAAGTTAAAGGGAAAAAAAAAAAAAAAAAGAAAACTGAAATAAAAGGCTTTAAGACAATACAGAGTTAAAAGTTGAAAGAAAAGTAATCAGCCAAAAATCTAAATAAGGGTTCAATGAGTTTCTGGAAACAGTACAATTTATGGAAAAGTATTCAATGTTTAAACACCAATTCCTGCACAGAAAACTATTTCCAAGTTTGACTGAAGTGATCATTAATGTACTCTTGTCTAATAAACATATGAAAATTTTTCTCAGGCTTCTTGCTCTGAAAATTACTTACATTTTTAGCTCTACAGAAGCAATCAGCTTCCTTTATTAAGAGGTCTAATGTCAGCCTAAATCAATGGATTCTATGAACCTTAAAAAACTTACAGTACTGGCTGGGCACAGTGGCTCACATCTGTAATCCCAGCACTCTGGGAGGCCAAGGCAGGAGGATAACTTGAGGCCAGGAGTTCAAGACCAGCCTGGGCAACACAGTGACACCCAGTTGCTACCCTCCCCCCACCAAAAAAAAAATTTCAGCTAGGAGTGGTGGCATGTGCCTGTATTCTATTCTGAGGCAGGAGCATTGCCAAAAAACAAACACACACACACAAAAAAGAGAGACTGAAAGAGAAATACTTATAGTAGTGTCATGCCTCTGTCCTCTGTGCATGGTAGATCTAAGGAAGATTCATGTGCAGGAAAAGGAGGAGAATGGATGTTGTCAAACAGACAATACACCAAATAATGCAGAAAAACAAATGAATATAGAAAAAAATAAGAGTTCAGGTTTCCCCAGAGCTTTTTAAGATAGAACCATTTTAAAGTCAGATAATTACAGAATTTAAGTTTAGACTAATTTTTCAAAACTACACTTAAGAGAATTTTGATTCGTGAAGTAAACATTTAAGCACAATGCTGGAGAAGCTCTACCTGTAGTTTGGGGCTGAAAAGGAGAGTGACTTGCTGTGGGGAAACCTCCAAAATTACTCGAACCACTAGACTGTCCAAATGCATCAAAGTTTGCAAAATCTGCATTTGCAGAATTCTGAGCTGTAAATGGTAAGGAACAACATATGTTAATGAATATGAAAACTATAAATGAAAATACATGACAAATGTGTTTAAGAATTATATGAAAAGTTTCTATGTATCAAAACTCACTTTATAGAGAATTCACTTAGAAATCAGATTTTAAACCCTATCAGCATTTAACCCAATTACAGGTAATTTACTAAGTAGTAACCAGGAATTTCCATGAACACTTTGTGCAATGATAAATTTGGACATAATACTCTGTATATGACCTCAAGCACAGTACTATAAAAGTGACTCCATTAACAAAGGAAACTATTTCAGAGTACTGAGTTACAGTACCGAGTTACAGGAAAGCAGACAAAGATGTAGAAAACATTCTGGAAAAATTCACTGAATAAAAATGGTAATCAACTATGTGAATCTCAACAATAATTGAAATACTTAAAAAATAATACAAAGATGGTTTAATTAAGAAATAAAACTTTTTTTAAGTTTACAAATGCCTCACCATGGTCATATATAAAAATCTAAAAAAAGCACAGGATCACCAAATAAATGGAAGATATTCATATTCTATTAGAAGCCTGCAATTTTAAACTCATTAAAATTTAAGGAACAATGAATGCTAGTATAGAAATTATAGCATATAATTCAGAGCCCCAAACATTAATCGAATACCTATTAAATATGGCAAGACAGGACTTTGTAGTACTTGTATCCATTTTTACGTCTAGGTACTGATCTATTCACTATCTTCAACAATCGATTGTAAATGCTGCAGAATAAAACTTTGGAAAACAAAACTTTGCAAATTCAACACTAAAATACAAAAATTACTATCTGGACACTCAAGCAATCTCTGTACAAAGAAATCCAAGCTAAGCAGAATGTAACACAATGGTAAAGCTGTTTCTTAAATAATCGTATTTCAAGGAGTCAACTTAGTGTGGAACTTAAGACCCCAAATTAATGAGCCTGAGTCTTGCTAAGAGTTGTCATTCCTCTTCAAAGAAAAACACATATTCATGAGACAGGAAGACAGAGAGATCATAGGATGCAAACTAGCAGCCCTCAGCAAATTCATCTGACAGATACGCTTTGTTTCATCTGTACAGTACTTAACATTATTTCCCATCAATTCCCAACATTTAAAAAGAGGGCATTTCGCAATAAACAAAAAGACTTCTAGCTTCTCTTATTTAAAAAAAAAAAAAAATCAATATATCTAGTATCCTAAATCCCTATTTCCTTGTAATAACAGATTAGAACATCCCCTTTAAAAAGGGCACCATAGTTCCTTAAACACACATGATACTACTCATTTGTGTTACCTGAGTTGCGAGGCAGTTGGGTTTAGATCCTACAGTATAGAGTGTGACAAAAATCAATTACAGTTTATAGTACACAGGTTTTGTGATATGATGTTTATCATCAGGCAAAATAACTACTAAATTCAGTAGGTGAATTTTATTTCTAGCTTCATGCACATTTCCGTAGAAGATGACTTTTACTGAACCCAATAATGACCCCACCCAGCAACACACATCCACAAATACTATACCTCAGCCTGAATGCTCACATGAAGAGTAAAGGCTTCCAGCTTTTAAGTCACTAAACTACCTACAAAAGAAAAAGCTTCCCTACAAAACAATGCTAACGAACCCGACTGGCATGTGTGAATAGTTATCATTTGCCATTAAAGGTTCCATCAGTCGTATCAAACTGTTCAGGATAAAATTTTCACCTAGTATTTTTTAAAAATTAACAAGAATATCAAGATGAGAAGAAATTGCAATCAATGACTTTATTTGTAAACTATATATGGAAAAATAAAGATTCTGAATGCCTGGAAAGGCTCTGGAAAAAGACATTTCAGTTAAACCATGACCTAGTTTTTACACCTAAAAACTACTCCAAGGCAAAATATCAAAAGATGGTATCAACCATACATATTAGAAGGAAAAATAAATGAGTAATTCAGTAGTTTCTTCTTGTAACAGGCATATATATTTTATTCTCCTGTAATGAAACCAAAAGTCAAATAAAGTAAAGGAAAAAAGGTAATCTGAGCCATCATTTCTAAGTAAGAACTTCAGACTAAAAAGCAACTCCTCTCAGGCAGCCTGACTTGCAGCCTACGGGAGCTATTTCATTCTTTCTTCGCACAAGAAACAGAACAGTTAAGATTAACTACTTTCTATCAATCTGATCAAAATATAAGATTCTTTTCCTTTACTATCCTGCGATTAAATGATGGCTATTGTTTTCAAAGTGCAATTTAAGGAAGTTGTTGAAAGTATTAGTGCAGCCATGGTACAAATTAGTCTGTAGAGTTGCAGTCTAACCATTTTTGGCTAACCATTTTTGGCTAACAGGGCTACAAAGAAAAATCCAACATTACCTGTGAAGACTCACAAATTGCATTTCAAGAGAGAAAAACAAAGGGAACAAGAAATAAATTGCGAATTTACAAAAGAATTTGGTGGTTATCAGTAATTTCACATTATATTTCAATAATCCTAAAATGGAGATAAAACCAGAATATATTCACAAATTACACAAGTTTTACTCTATTTACTGGTTCTCCCACCAACTCTTTTTACCAGCATTCAAATGCAAGAGGTGAAAAAAGAGAGTTGGGGTTCTTTTTGATCAGAAGGGGAAATGGCTTCTTATCTGGAGGGTTATGGGGAAAGAGGGTTCTCCATATTTTCTGGGATTTTGCAGCTCAGGTTAACACAGGAGAAGGGAAATCTACCACAACTCCTCCAACTTAAGCAAAAGAAAACCAAAATTTCTTATCCTTCTCAGTATAACCTTTCCTGAAAAAGGAGATCCATGTCATCCTAGGACTCCTTTTTAAAGCAAATACACACGAGACATATAAAAATTACACCACAATTCCCTTCTAAAGCATGTCCTTAGAAAATGTTTTTATTAATACTTAAAATGAAAGGTTCCCTTATTGCTTGCTAGAAAGAATTGTGGCTGGAGAGAAGTTTTTCTACAAATTTTCAAACTATCCCAAACAGCACACTTTGGAGTGTGATTATGTATAAAAGGCTTCATATCATCATTATCCAAAAAGAAGCCAGGTGATCAAATTGAAAGAAAATGAAAAACCATCACAATCTCACAAGTAAGTAAAATAAGGCAAAGTAAGTTCTAAAATACAAATAGGAAATCAGTTCTATCAGCACTGGTTTCTGTTATGCTCATAAAATTGTGAAATACATCTTTTAGAAACATACAGTCTTGAGTTTTTCTTCTCCATAATTGAACCTATAGAAATCTATGAAAAAGAAAGAGTAAGCTTTAGCCAATACCTCATACACACATGCCAAAATAATATAAAGCAAAGTTTCGAATTATCAAAATAAAACTATAAAATGACTAAATTCCTAAATTAATGTTCTACATTTGGTTTGATATTTATTTAATCACTCAAAATGCAGACCGGTAAACTTTCCATGATATAAACATCACAGCTTACTGACATCCAAAATAGATTCCATACATATTTCCAACACAAATACTATGTATGCTTTTACACTGTTTAAGCATAAAGAAGCCACTGTAAAGACTCAAGAAATTACCAAGCTGTTAGGAAATGAATCCAAACCATTTGTGGAATCTTAACAAAGATCGAAAGATTAAAACAGCATAAAAACTTGCCATAAAGTATGACCCTTTTTCTTAAATGCATGTAAACATACAAACATACATACATAAGTATGTATTTGTATACATAGGTACATATATATGAAGTGTGTGTAAAAGAGAAAAGAAAAACAATGTTTATTGTACCTTTTAGATGGTAAACCACTTAAATGCATCATCTCACTTGAACCTTGCCACTTATCAAAATCAATTTACAGAATAGAAAGCTTAGAAATGTTAGGTAATTTGCCCAAAGTTACACACATAATAAGCAAGAAAGCCAGCATCTGAACCCAGGTTGTCCCAACTCCAAAGTCCAGGTTCTTTTCACTACATTATGCCACTTCCCTATCAGACTATTGCTATTACAATTAAGGAGAGATACAAGTGACCAAATCTATACTTCAATAATCAATTTTTAAATATTACCTAAGTACCTCTTCAAGGCTTGCATATTTGTTAACAAAATAAAACTCCATAAATCCCAATTTCTGGTGACATGCATTAAACTGTAACAAATATGTTAAATCTGAGAATAAGCAGGGGAGAAAAGGCCATTCAAAGACCACAAGAGTTCTATCAAAAAATATCTTTAGGGCCCGGTGCAGTGGCTCACACCTGTAATCTCAGCACTTTGGGAGGCAGGCGGAACACCTAAGGTCAGGAGTTTGAGACCAGCCTGGTCAACATGGTGAAACCCCATCTTTACTAAAGAACACAAAAATCAGTCGGGAGTGGTGGAGGACACCTGTGAGCCCAGTTACTCAGAAGGCTGAGGCAGGAGAATCAGCTGAACCTGGGAGGCAGAGGTTGCAGTGAGCCGAGATCGTGCCACTGCACTCCAGTGTGAGCAAGAGAGTGAGACTCTATCTCAAAAAACAAAACAAAACAAAACAAAAAACAAAAAGAGGCCAGGCACGGTGGCTCATGCCTGTAATCCCAGCACTTTGGGAGGCCGAGGTGGGTGGATCACTTAAGGTCAGGAGTTTGAGACCAGCCTGGCCAACAAGGTGAAACCCCATCTCTACTAAAAATAAAAAATCAGTATTTTTGTATTACTAAAATACAAACTTTTACATTTGTATATAATTTCAGGTGTTGTGGTGCACACTTGTAATCTCAGCTACCTGGGAGGCTGAGGTGGGAGAATAGCTTGAACCCGGGAGGTGAAGGTTGCAGTGAGATTGTACCACTGCACTCCAACCTGGGCGAGAGAGCAAGACTCCACCTCAAATAAATGAATGAATGAGTTGTATCTGTAGGAACCAACCTGAAAATGTTCCTACTCCTAAGGTGGGCTAATTTGAGCACTACTAAGGATAATGACAGCAAACTGAGAAGAAGCAAATGTTTAAATCTATGAAGTCATAATGATACTAAAGAAAAAAGTCACCATTATGAAATGCTAGGAAATCAACTCATTATTGTGATATCTGATGGCAAAGAATCATGTATTCTGACTTTCCTAAACAAATCATGCCACCAGACAGATTTTTTAAAAAGTATTTCAGCTAATAAGTGAAGGAATAAATTCAGAACATCATTATTTTTACACAATGGACTCGGTTATTGAGCATCAACAGGTAACATTATAAAAACACAATCCAAAATTAAAAGCCTCTTAAATCCCAAGTAGTAAGCATATCCCCAGCCACCCATCCTCCTAATAGGAAGAACCTGTAACTGATTAAGTCTCTGGATCCAACAACCTGATACAAGAAATAGAACAGAGGAACTTGTTACAGGGCACCACAGTGGTGCAATCAACTAATTCAGACTACTGAAAACTGTACAGGACAAATGAGCAAATTTCTTTCACAAATTATAGAGGAGGAAAAAGAAGGAATAGAGGAAAAATCTTACGAACTAAGAAACCTAAGAGACATATCCCACAATTGCAGTCTGTGGACCTTGCTGGAAATCTGATTCAAACAAACTGTATGTATGTATACATGTATGTATGCACGTATGTATGTATGTGTATGGAAAAATCTGAACTATAATGAACATTTGAACACTGACTAATGAATTATTATTACTACTATTATTTAGGGAGTGATGCTACTAATGTGGTTATATCTAACAAAAAAAGTATGTTTTATAGATTGAAATATACAACATTTAAGGATAAACTATGTCTAAAATTTGCTTCAAAATAATATGACAGTGAGAGTGGAATGACAAATGAAATAAGATTAGCCATGGGTGATTAGCACATAAAGGTTATAGTATCCAATTACTTTTGAATATTTGCAATTTTCATAAAGAATAAAAAACAGACATTATATCCTTTCCCCATTTTTCTACCGAAAGAGGTCATGCCAACCAAATGACATTAAATATAATCTCTTCTGTGATTAAAAAGCAACACAATTATATGGTTACATATTACAGCTCAACAGTTACGAGTAACAAAACATTCTCAACAAAAAATGTTTACTGATCCTCAAAGTGTGATGAAGAATTGATGTTTCTTGGTGTTTTATATGCACTCCCAGCAAAAGCTGTTGGGAAAAAACACTTACCTGCATGACTGTTGAAATGTGCAAAGTTAGCAAAATTGGCTGTAGCTGTTGACTGAGGAGCTGGAGCAGCAAAGATGTCTGAGCCAAGATCACTTAAAAGGTCAAATTGCTTCTTCTCCTGCTGCTGCCCTTGAGAACGACCTACAACTGGGGACTATAAACCACATATTAACTATAAAGATATTCCAGTCGGATCTGCGAAATCTTTATACAAAACTATCTCCAAACTTAAAACACACTTATACATAAGAAGAGTTATAGTATGCTGAGTTAACCTTTCTCATTTTTCACTCAACCTTTTGTGAAAACAGAGAAATTTATCCAAGTGTCTTAGTATGTGTTACCAAAAAGGGCAGGATTTAAACCATAGTACTATGCCTCTGAACTATTCTTGTATAGGATAGAGGCTGCAGTGCCACACAGTAACAGATCTGTCACAGCCCCATCAACTATAATACAGCGTAGAAGACAAACTTTAGGTAGCAACTTTGAAAAGATTTCATTTTGTTCATTTTTAAGAATAAGATATAATGCAAAGTCCCTTGTGTTTCAATGATCAACATGCTTCACAACCACACATGTGGGAAAACTGTACTACTAAAGAAATCCTTTCCCAGAAAAGTATATCAAAGAGACTATACGTTCTAACTCTGATGGTCACCATAGATTCATTTTACTAATTGTATAACACATGATATATACATATATACATGTATACACACACACACATACAGCTATAGCAACATTCCTGTATAACTCACCTTTACAAAGTTGCAGAGAAGTCAAAGAAACTCATATTAGCAATAGCAAAAAGAACAAATATATATATATATATTTCAACCACTTAACAATTTCCTAATGTATAATAAATCACTGGAACATAATGCTACTGGCATACAAGGTTATGCTGCTGTCTTAAAGAATTCTCAAATTCTTGACAATCAAGCCTTCTTTAAGTCGAAGCTTCCTACAAAGATTCAAAGACTACTCACCTGACTAGGTGTGCCCTTATTTAAGTGCAGTGTTGGTGCAGAATCCCCTAAAAGAGATTTCAGTGGTTTGACCTCAGGTGTGCTGCTTGTGCTACTGGCAGAGGACCCGGAAATAGATGCATGAACTGATGCCACGACTTTGGCTTGTTCTGGCGGGACATACCTAAAACACGTAAAAACCAGTTAACTAAAAAAAAAGCAGGTAATTCTACACCAAAAAATAAGCTTAATTCTAACTTCGTACAAGACTGCTTCACCATTAATCTTATCTGAAAACCCTCTCACACAGAATACCTTTGCATATTTTTTTAAAAAGGAATGATAGCTTAAGACTACACCCATTAAATACTTGAAATACTCAGAGAAAGAGAAGACTAACCACAAAACTTGTTTCAATTACTTATTTATGGTTTTTCTAAGGTATTCAGTACAACATAAGAAATAACTGCTTTTTTTAAACAGAGGACCTACAATTAATCATCATGATGAATAGTTCATACTACAATTTAAAAAATTATCTTAAGATCTAAATAACATCTGAAGACAAATGAGGCAGGAAAACATTCATAACATTACAGTTAACGGCCTAAAATATAAAGGCTTATTAAAACTGTAAGAATAAGATCATCCCATTTTAAATGAACAAAAGAAGCAATTCACAGAAGACAGGAGACATAGAAATGAAAACACTTTTAACCTAACAAAAATGCAAATTAAGGTTTTATTCACCTATAAGCTAAGTGTGAACTTTGCAATTTTTTTATTGCTACCTACTAAAATATATAAATAGGTGTGCTTTGTGCACCAGAAGTACCACTTCCAGAAACATCCTTAAGAATTGGTAAGTGTACACAGATGCATGTACACACAGATGTTAATCACAGTCCACTCTGTATAATTTCAAAAAAACTGGGAAACAAACCCAACATCTATCAAGAAAAAAATATTTACAATAATACAATACTCATAGCTACTCTGCTTTGACATGGTAAGATAAAACCTCACAGATCCTTCAGATTTGATTCCAGTCATGTAAATACATGATTTATGTGAGGAGGCGAGTCAAGAAAGGAGAGGCAGCAAAGATATAATCATGTCCAAACACCGGCAATCCTAACCTCTAGGTGTGGGATTATGTGAGAGCTTTTGCTCTTTGTAATTCTAGGTTTTGTCCTACCCTCCTTCTTATTCCCCATATGAAGTAGGTGAGGAAAGAAGGAAAACTATGCTTAAGAGCACCTGTTCCATAGACAAGAGTTCAAATCCCATCTCTACCACCAAATGGCTGTGAAACCTTGGGCAAACTATTAATACTTCAACTCTTTGTGCTTCCATTTTTTCCATTTATAAAATGGAGAGACAGAGTTGCCTAGGTTTAAACAAGTTAACATTTGTAAAGCACTGAGAACAATTCCTGGTATAGATATTAACTACATAAGTGTTCATTGTCACCAAACCACATAATAATCACAAACAATACAACCAGCTTTTTTAAAGTAAATGAGAGACACAAAAGATATATGAGAATGAATACAAGAAGTTATACTTTCCCGTAATTTAGCATACTACTAATACAAATTCTTGAGTATAGCCAAGTCTTATCAAAGGATAAAATCAAATGATAGTTACTGGTTCAAAAGACTTGCCTGACAAAGTAAAGAAACTAATCTTGTATAACACAGAAACTGATTTTGAGAACTGGTCAAAAGAACAATTTCAAAATCCCTTTGGATAACAACAGCATCACTGTTTTAAGTATAGTTACAGTGAGTATTTTTAGGGAGGCTGCATCTGGATAGTGCTTATTCCATGTTAGAAACCAACTTCACTGCTCTCTAGCTTATGTTACGGGTGTGCGGGAGTCTGGATTAAAAACATACTGTTCCTGGCCCTCTTAAAGATGGTCACCTGTCCCACCACTTGAAGTCTCTATTTTTATAACTCTTATTATCCTGTTTCTCAGGAAAGAAAAAAAAATAACAACACAAATTGTAATTACTTGAGGTTTCTAGGTATTTGCATTACAGTTTGAATGAATAATACATTACTGTTATAAATGTGGAGGTAAGGATCTATGATTTTAATTCTACCATTACTCACACTCACTTTTCTCTTGATAGCTAGAGCTGACCATAAGCTAATCCCTAACCAAGCTCTCTTTCTGAATTGGTAAAAGTAACACAGCTGAGGGAAAAAAAAAAAAACTAGGTTAGGGCTATATAAGGAGAACAGTCTTTCCTATAAGGTAGAATGTCTAGGAAATTCAGAATCAAAAAGATAAAAGGATAATTATACCTTTTGTTTTAAAAGAATCATTTATGCTACCATATTTTTACTCTCAACCCACCTTCTAATATTTTCTTCTTTCCTTAGCTTAAATTTTACTGGTGTATTTTAATCTATTTTCATACCTGATGTCTTCTAGTACAGCTGAATATAGCCCTGATTAATCTTGCCTTGCAAAAAGGAGTCTATTTTAGGCAGGGTGCGATGGCTCACACCTGTAATCCCAGCACTATGGGAGGCTGAGGCAGGTGGATCACCTGAGGTCAGGAGTTCGAGACCAGCCTGGCCAACATGGCGAAATCCCATTTCTACTAAAAACACAAAAAATTAGCCAGGCGTGGTGGTGGGTGCCTGTAATCCCAGCTACTTGGGAGGCTGAGGCATGAGAATCGCTTGAACCCAGGAGGCGGAGGTTGCAGTGAGCCGAGATCGCGCCATTGCACTCCAGCCTAGGCAACAAGAGCAAAACTCAGTCTAAAAAAAAAAAAAAAAAAGAAAAAAAGTAGTCTATTTGGGAAAGTAGTAAGAATACAAATTTTGATATAGCATGCAAGTCAGAGCTAATGTGCTCCTGAATAAAGGTAAAGACCTCTGCTGTAAGCCACAGCAAATGTTCCCTCAGGACCAAAACAGGCTCTGAACATAGTCTCTTGGGTTGAAACACAGCTCCTCAAGCAAACAAGAAGTTCGTTACTTCCCCATTATTTATTGCCTCTATTTTGATTCTCTGCCCCATCTTTCTAACCTCCCAAGATGAAAATATCCACTATTCAATACTATTAAAGAAACAACCAAAAGAGTTCATAGTTAACGAGTCTCAGTGACTATACTTAAATTGTGCTCATACAGCTAAAAATGCAGAGCCCTGAGTAGCTGAACACTAGCTTTATGGATATAGTCCCTATTCCATTGGAAGGGGCTTACTAGCTATATGTACAACCTGTTGGAATTAATTTTTAAAAATTAACATCTGATAGATTTAGTTAGGCAAAAGTAAATGCTCCCTTCTTAACCAGAAAGTAAACTGATTTCTTAGGTGGAAAGAAAAAATATTTTGAGCAAAGGCTACAACAGACAATTAGGTAGATGGACTACCACACCAGAGCTTTATTTAACATAGTGCCTAGTATATAGAAGATGTTACTCAATAAATTAAAAAAAGATATGACTCAGTAAATACTTGCTAAATTAATGATTTTTAAGAATAGAGGCTTTGTAGGGCAAAACATATTTAAAGAAGCTAACAGCGAGAGGGAATGATTAGAAGGAAGAATACCTAACTTTCCTGGTAATTATTATAATAAAAAGACTGCTGCCAGGAACAGATGAGTTAAGATAAAGTAGAAGTAAAGGTTTTCGGAAACCAAACCAACAAAAAGTCAAGGGATAATGAATTATATACCTATCTAAGCTCTCGCTGTCTGTCTTTTATCCTTCATTATGTCAGACTAACCTTACCCATAGTTAACATGTGATTTGGGGAGGCTTTAGTCTACATACAACTCTTCACTCACCATCTTTTCTTTTCATATTTTTCTTGTAGAAACTCTTTCACTTTTTGTGGATCCCTGAAGTCTGGAATTGCTGAAGATCTATCATCAAATAATCCTAGCCAAATCTGTTTACAGACCTTTGGAAAGAATCAAAAAAATATATGTTAAATTCAACATCTTCACTTAATGAAATTTTAAGGGGATATTGTGATTCTTTCAGGAAGCTAATCTACATAATAATTGTAATAATATGCTTTCAATGAGGACACTAATAAACAGAAATAAAGGAACTAAATTTCTTTTTAATATGTTGCAGTATGCAGTAAAATTTTAGCAACAAAATCATTAAAAAGGGGAAATGAACAGTGAAATGGGATTTGAGAGGACCTGGGGTCTTTTCAGTCTTGGCATAATCATAAACTTCACCATTAGCAAAGTCATGTAACCTGTGTAAGTCTCTGTTCCCTTACTCACAAAACAAAGGAACGAACCAATAGCAATTTTACAGGCCCGTTAGCAAGTCTAAAAAACCAAAAAGAACAAGCAAAAATACTAGAATCATAAACAATTTACCGTAAAACTGTAACAATAAACACAAACGTAAGGCAAACACACTATTAGCTTTATAGTTGTCTCCTATGCATTTTTTGTCTGATAGCTAAAAAATGAGAATCTGAGAAATTTAACTTCCAGAAAAACCAAAAGAGAAATGAAATGAAACAGCACAAAAAGAACTATAAACAGAAAAACTGACAGACTTCATCAAAATAAAAAACTATTCTTCAAAAAACTTAAAAAACACAAAAATCAAGATAACAACTGATAAAAAGTATTTGCAAAATGTCTAAGAACTTGAAACTGGAATATATAAAGAACTCCCATAACTCAATTATAAAAGATAACCCAACGCTTGTTTCGGTTTTTGTTTGTTTTTGAGAAAAGATCTGTCTCTATAGCACAGAATGGAGTGCAGTGGCGCAATCTCAGCTTATTGCAACCTCCGCCTCCCAGGCTCAAGCTATCCTCCCACCTCAGCCTCCTGAGTAAGCTGGGACTACAGGAGTGCAGCACCACAGGTGGCTAATTTTTTGTATTTTTTGAAGAGACAGTGTTTCACCATGTTGCCCAGGCTGCTCTCGAACTCATGAGCTCAAGCAATCCACCCGCCTCAGCCTCCCAAAGTGCTGGGTTTACAGGAGTGAGCCACCATGCCCAGCCAACACTTGTTTAAAGAGGGGGCAAAAGGTCTGAACAAACACTTCACCAAAGATATTAGCAGCCCACTATCATCAGTCATGTATAAAATGCAAATTAAAATGACACTGAGGCCGGGTGCGGTGGCTCATACCTGTAATCCCAGAACTTTGGGAGGCCGAGGCGAGCGGATCACCTGAGGTCACAAGTTCGGGATTAGTCTGGCCAAAATGACAAAACCCCATCTCTACTAAAAATACAAAAAAATTAGCCAGGCCACTAAGTAGTGGCACATGCCTGTAATCCCAGCTACTAGGGAGGCTGAGTCAGGAGAATCACTTGAACCCAGGATGGGGAGGTTGCAGTGAGTGGAGATCACGTCACTGCACTCTGGCCTGGGCGACAAGAGCAAAACTCCATCTTTTAAAAAAAAAAAAAAAAAAAGACACTGAGACTCCACAAGATAGACATGCATAGATACTACTAGAAAAGCTGAAAACAAAGTGTGACCACACCATGTGTTGGTAACAATGTGGAACAACCGGAACTCTTTAGAATGTAAAATGGTATAAGCACTTTGGAAAACATTTGGCAGCTTCTCAAGAGTTAAACACAGACCTGGCATATGACGTAGCCATTCTACTTTTAGGCATTTATTCAAGAAAAATAAAAGCACTTTTCCACACTCAAACTGTACATAAATATTTATAGCAGCTTTACCCAAACTGGAAATAATCCAATTGTCCATAAACAAGTGAATAAACAAACAAATGGGAGAATAGCCAAAGAAGAATATTATTCAGCAATTAAAAGGAGAAAACCATTAATATGAGAAACACGAAAAAACCTCAAGATTATGCTGAAAGAAACCTGTGCACCATCCCCACCAAAATGTATATACTGCATATTTCCATTCACTTAAATTTTCAATGTAAACCAGTCTACAGCGAAGAAAAGCAGACCAGTGGATTCATTGCAAAGGGTTGCACAATAAAAATATATACTATCTTGTTATTGTGGTAGTGGTTTCACAGTATATACAAATGTCAAAACTCATCAAATTGTACACTTTAAGTATGTACATGTTATCAATTTAAATATCCAAAAGTTATCAATTATTCCTCAGCAAAATTATCAAGAACAAGTCAACAAGTTTCCAAAATTATATTATTTTAAAGAATAAGCAATTATGACACTAAGAAAAGAACATGGTATCTGGTTTCAAAAACGCTGACAAATATTTAAGAAATCAGGGAAGGAAAAGCATACTTCTCAATCTTACCTGCTCACTGAACTGGGTACGGAATCAATAAGAGAAAGGATAGGAAAAAGGGCTTGCCCTTCTCCTCTCCTATCATGTCCCCAAGTGTGTTTCAAAATATTTCTTGTAGGCCAGGCGTGGTGGCTCACGCCTGTAATCCCAGCACTATGGGAGGCCAAGGCGGGCGGATCATGAGGTCAGGAGATCGAGACCATCCTGGCCAACATGGTGAAACCCCATCTCCACTAAAAATTAAAAAAAAAAAAAAAAAATTAGCTGGGCATGGTGGCACGTGCCTATAATCCCAGAGGCTGAAGCAGGAGAATTGCTTGAACCCGGGAGTCAGAGGTTGCAGTGAGCCGAGATCGCACCACTGCATTCCAGACTGGCAACAGAGCGAGACTCCGTGTCTGTCTGTCTATACAAATATTTCTTGTGGTTCCTTCCTATTCCAGGCTCAGTACAGATAGTATAAAGTCATTTAGGAAGTGACAGTTGACAAGAGTGAGGACTACAGTAAGGCACAATCCATTATGAAAACATTTCACTGGCAACGCCTCAGAAGTACAGACACCCAGGAACAGCAGTGCAACTTACTGCCAGAAATACTACAAACCTTTAAGAGACCCAGCTTGTCCAATAATATTTAGCCAGTTAAAAGAACTACATGGGACTCTCCTCAGGCAGAAACCTAACTAATGATTCTCCTAAAATGTAATTCTTTAAGATTTTTAAAGATTTATCAGTTACATTCATAAAGAGAGGCCCGTTTCTCATTCTTCTATTTTAAAACTTCCCAAATGAGAAAACAAGAGACAGGGTAGTTATTTACCCAAAGCCATGAAACTATTGACTGTACTTGATGGACACTTTATTCTCTACATTGCAAAGCCTCTGCCATATACAACTTTTTAAAATTAAAATCAATAAATGAATAAATAATAAGCATACAAATAAATAAAATGAAGCAGATGGGCTAAGGGCAGACAGATCATACAGCTGCCATCTTGGCACTCATAATGGTAATGCAAAGCAAAGATGGAGTGCTTGATGATAAAATATTTGACATAAGCAGCCTGTAGGATTCCCTCAAAATTGTATATACTAACTGCTGTGGTTCTGTTCCTGCTCTCTGAAAGGTCACATTGCTGGAGAAAAAGTCATTAAAAATAGCTGCTTGAGTCCCCTATAAATTCAAACCGTCTCACTGTCAAAGTCCCTCAAAGTTATTAATCAGCTCTAATTTTCCATTATATTGCCCCGTAGCAGCTATTTCCTATATGTATAGATCAAAATCCTAACCATTCTTGACGCTCTTGGCAGTTGAATTCTTACTTAAATGAAGTAACTCTCAATATACGATTCCCAATTCCATAAATCAGCAAGCAGCATCAGTGTCAACTAAGAACTTGTTGGAAATGCAAATTTTCAGGAGCCACCCAAGACATGTGAAATCAGTCCCTCTAGGTAGAACCCAGCAATCTGTTTTATCAAGTCCTCCAGGTTATTCTGAAGTGGGTGAAAGTTTGAAAACCAATGCTTTAGTAACATCTAGGCCAGCAGATGGAAACTTACTTTCTACCTGTAATTTTATTCATCTTTCCTTGCTTCTGTATCAGCACATCAGAGACAGAGGGAAACAGAGATTCAAACTATACATAGCTTTCAGCATTTCCCAAATACAGCCAGTAAACCTATTATGGGGCAACATTCATTTAACACAGACAGCGTTTCAGTGACACATCCGAGAAAGCATCAATCTCTAACTCCTTATGACCTACTCATAGTTTAGTCCCTGAAAGGTTGCCTTCTGCTCCCAACATTCTACTAACATTGCTATTTCAGGCATCTAGACTTGCCGATAAAGTCTCTTTTCTGCTTGTTTTGGTTTTTTAGTAAAATAAACACCATCAATTGAAAAAAGGGGGTTCAAGGTTGGGAAAAATGGGAGAGAATGAATTGACTAGGAAGCACTGAAGACTTGTGGCCATCAATATCTAAAGTGAAAGTAGTCAGAAGGCTGTGTTTTTCTCCAGCTTTATCTGGTTATTTAGGTAAAAGTAGGTAGAATATTGGGTTAATCGAGCAGAATAGGACTGAGGGTGGAAAAAGGTGATTATATTAACAGACCATGGAATCTAAGCTAAGAAAAATAAAGACATCATGAGGAAGATGGATAACAAAGGGATTTAGTGAAATGAAGGAATAGAGGTGCTGATGACTGTCCCAAAATTGCTGTGGCTCCAGTATCAGAAGGAGTAAGCCGGAAAGAGAGAATCAGTGGTGGTCAGAGAACTGGATGCTTTAAACTGAAATCTGGAAGGTGATACAGTTAACAATCAATAAAAGGTCTAAAGTAGTATGGAGGATCACTGGAGGTCAAGGAATTCAGGAGGCCATGTAGATATCTATGTGGATACTGGAACTGCCAAAATGATTAACACTAGCGGGAATAAAAGCAGTATTTAAAATGAATGAGGGGGCTGGGTACGATGGCTCACGCCTGTAATCCCAGCACTTTGGGAGGCCAAAACGGATGGACTGCTTGAGCCCAGGAGTTCAAGACCAGCCTGAGCAACATGGCAAAACTCAGTCTCTACAAAAAATACAAAACTTCGCTGAGCATGGTGGTGTACCTGTAGTCCCAGCTACTAGGGAGGCTGAGGTGAGAGAATCACCTGAGCCTGGCAAGTAGAGGTTGCAGTCACCCTTGATCATACCACTCTACTCCATTCTGGGTGTCAGAGTGAGATCCTGTCTCTAAATAAATAAATAAATACTGAATAAGGAAGACTGACTGGTATGATTGCAACAAGAAGATGCAGCAAGTGATAAAATCTATTGACATGAAAAGTGGGGGTGAGGGGCTAAAAACAGCACTGAGGAGCAAGAATGACACCTAAAACAAGGAATTATATGGAACAACGGAATTAGTTTTGATGGTCTCTTTTTGGGGAGGTGAATAATCAATTCTAATTATAGAATAATGTGGTGGTTATGGTAGTTAATGAGCTTGGACAAGGGAATCAAGACTGCATGAGTTTGAATTCCAATTCTGTTTGCTACTATTTGACTTGAGCAAAGTAACTGTTCTCTATTTGTAAAATGCAAATAATAATAGAGCCTATTTCACAGGGAGGTGTAGAGAGTTAAATAAATTAATATATGTTTTGTACCGAGAACAGGTATATAAACTTTAAATAGCATTAGTTTGGCCAGGCACAGTGGCTCACACCTATAATCCCAGCGCTTTGGGGGGTCAGTAGGTAAAGACCAGCCTGGCCAAAATGGTGAAACCCCGTCTCTACTAAGAACATACAAAAAAAATTAGCCGGGTGTGGTGGCATGCACCTGTAATTCCAGCTACTCAGGAGGCTGAGGCAGAAGAACTGCTTGAACCTGGGAGATGGAAGCTGCAGTGAGCTGAGATCGCGCCACTGTACTCCAGCCTGGGTGACAGAGCAAGACTGCCTCAAAAAAAAAAAATCATATTAGTTATATTACTTTTGGGTCTAGCCTCTTTAAGTGTTTTGCAGTGATGGACTATGGAGTGATGAGATAAGCAACGACTGGGAAGGGTGGTCTTACCAGGAAAATACAGGAAATTGTAGATCTCCCTTCATTCCTGCCGCAGACACAATCAAAGCGGTCTTGACAGAGCAATCTCCCTCCTCTGAACTTCTAGCATTTTGTAGCTCTCACAGGAAATTCATTCCAAACTGCCTAGTAGTAGAATCATGGAGCATGTGTCTCATTTACTTTTGGATTTCCCATAATGCTTCAAACAATAGGCTGGGCCATATTAAGTGTTCAATAAACTGGTAATACTCAAAGCCAGATCTTATGGAAGAACTAAAAATAAAATCACACCAGACAACAGAATAAATTCATAAAATTGTTAATTTTTTCCCTTAATAGTCCTAATCCACTCTATAATTGGAGTCATAATAGCCACTGACAGAATCTAAAATATTAAAGCATATTTTATCAGTCAGTTACCATAGAAACAGACGGCACGGTCAATTTGGATAATCTGAAGGAAGCTTAATAAGGAGACTATTACGAAGCATAGGTGGGTTGTAAGGAATCACAAGTGAGAGTGTTATATCCCAGGGTTAATAACAGCAGGGCCTACCACTACCCGTTGGCATAAAGCAGGGGAGGAAAGAAAAATGTCAGCTGCCTGACAGGAACTATCAGCCCTGATAGGAACTGCAAACTTTAATGGAAGGATGCAGCCAGGCTGCAGAAATCCCACAGGAAGAAGTCAGGAAAATAAAATGTTCCCCACCAGCTGAAACCAACTAGAAACCAGTGACAAGAAGCCGATTTGTATATCCAGACAGACCAGCTGCTTGGAGCCAGAGCAAGGAAAAGACCAGAGTGAGAAGTGCAGATAGCAGGTATCCAGCACAGCAGCCAAATCATGATAATAAATATACACAGGGCTAGCAATTTAACAAACTCAGTTATGAATACCAGAAATAGGAAACCTTCATACTCATTCCCAATTACTCACATATAAAAGGAGAGGTAAGAAACAGTGTTACATCAGTAATCCTTGAGGGGGACAGCAAATTGGAGTGGAAACTTGTTGAAATGGATATTCACCTTTATTTGGAGAAAACCTTATTTTCACAAAAAAGATAAAAAGAATAAACCACATGGCATGACCTTGTAACCTCCATATAGAAAGATATAAGAATAAGGAAAGGACAGAGGATCTGAAATTTAAAGAATCTTTTTTTCACTCAGCCAATCTACATACATCCAACAAGATTTCATACTTTCTTTTCTGTCCTTTCTCTACTTAGTAGAGATGGAGCAATCCTCTAAGTAATCCTGCCTCCTTCTGGATATAAGATATAATCACAGCACTTAATAATACCACCCATAAAACGCAGGAACAAATAACAGAATAGTTTAACAACTGAAAATTTGATGAACAAGTAATCAATATCCACTTTTTGGAATGGGGCAGAAAAACTGAACAAAAATAAATATTAACAAACAGAAAATACCATTAGAAGCTCTCTAGACAGGTACCATGGACCTATACAAAATTCTATCACCAACATATTATTTTGCCCTAAAAGGAAGAAACGAGGGAGAAAAAGTCCATACTCAGAGAAATCATCTCAAATATATGCCATGACTCAAGTAAAATACTGAAAAAACAAGTACATTATTAATGTTAAGTATATTGTTAACATTTCCTACACTGATCCAGCCTACATTACTTTGACTATATTTCTAGACCACCAGCTGATTTGTATTTCTCAGTGACATATCTCTAAACAATACATAAACTGAATGATGCCTGCACAAACAAAAACACTATCCGCATGTGCTTTATGCAAGAGAAACTGATGGTTTTGCATTTACATATACCTTTTTTAGGAACTTTATGGTATATCCTATCTTAACATTTGGTTTTATAAAATGTGCTGGCAAGAATTAGAACTTATGCAACTGAGTAACTAACTAAAAATAGGCGCACACAAGCTGTATGTGAGATCTCTGAGACAAAGTGCCTTTGTAAACCAGCCACATAAATTGACAGGTAAGGAAGTATTGGACTTACGAGGTATCAAATCCAACTTGTTTATTTTGTCCTAGGGTTTCTTTAAAAATAATTTATTTAAGCACAAACTACCTTATAACAGCTTCCTTAACGTAAAATTCAAATTCTTCATCACAGCCTCTTAGGCTCAACAGAATGTGACCCCTGATTAGCCCTCCAAACTAATTTTAAACTCTTTCCAGCCCACTGGCTTCCTCAGAAAGTCTTCCCTAACCACCCAATCCAAAGGGACAATAATCCCTGTACCAAATCACAGATACACACTCTCACATTATTTTCACAACCTTTATCTCATAATTTTGAAATGCAAATTTCATAAGGCAGGAATCTCCTCTCTGATTCAACACTATTTGTATGCTCGGTACCTGACACACAGTAAGCACTTAATACCTGGTGTATGAGTGAAAGCAACTTCCTTAACAGCCCTCAAACATATGCACAATAGAAATTATCTTTTTTCTTTTGTTCCATCTAAAATATACACACTGACCTAGAATATTTAGTTCCCCAACTTATTTACGTAGAAATAATAAAATCACTGATACAAATTCTCACGTCATATATAGCTAGGTATCAGCAAACTGGGCTAAATCTGGGGCCTATTTGTATAGACAAAAATCTTCTTAGAACACAGTCACAACCACTTGCTTACCTTTTGTCTATGACTACTTACAGCTACAACATCAGCATTAATTGCAACAAAGATCTTATGGCATCCATAATGCCTAAAATATTTACTATCTGACTCTTCATAGAAAAAGTTTGGCAACCCCGAACATACCTGTAACCATGGACTATGCTACCATCCCAGCATCCAAGACTAGTAACAATTTAAATAGGATAATAAAAACCTGTTTCAGAGACAGGTATTAGAATGTGCACAGGGAATAACATAGAGCGGTGGGCAAAAATTTTTCCCTGGAGGAAGAATTTCCCAACAGCAAGGACTATCTAAGAGCCAATTTATTATACATACTGATTCACTTGATAATACAGGAGAAAAAGTACCAGAATAAGTTTTGGTGAAAGATTAATAGGTATTTAACACTTGTTTTCTAAATAACTACTAAGTACAAAGAAACAGAAATGATAAAACATTTGGAAAGGGATTAGGAAATCTCACAAAGGAAAGAAAGAAGCAAATATTTAGAATACTAGAGAGAAATAAAATGCAATGGATAGTAAGAAAACTTACTTGCAAGTATCTGCATTGTGAAGGAGAGCAACAACTCTAATTCAGACATCTACTGTAAGGACTTAGTAAAGGGCAGCACACACAACTCACAAACCCATACCTTATCTCACTTCACACACAACTCACATACCCATACCTTATTTCACTTAAGGTCTCTAACATCAGAACTGTGTTCCAGATAGGATGAAAAGAATCAAAACCCAGCTATACTAGCTTAGAGAAAAACAGACTTGCAGACAGCATACACCAAAGCACTCCACAAAAATAAAACAAATACTTCATGGGAACCAGAAATGCAAACAGGAAACCATCTGGGACCTGGGCAGTCTGAGTGCCTATCTCCTAAGCCCCCTCTCAACCGACCCCTCCACCAAGACACAGTTTATCATTTTGCTTCTCATATTATGTCTTGTCCCCACTCTTGCTTCTCTAAGTACAACTTTTTGTTTGTTTACTTGTTAGCCTGTACAGAGACCACTACATACAACTTTTCAGTTCAGATGACTAATTGTTTGAATACAGCCTCTGTGAAGGAAGAAACAGGACCTGATAAGTCACTAGCCTCAGGGTTAGGTGTCCATCCCTGGTACAATCAGGGGTGTGGATGTGTGTGTGTGGATGTGTGGTGCTGTGTTTCGTGGTTTTCTCAGGGCAATAAGCCTTTTCTTCTTTCAGTAAGGAAATGAGTATGGTAAGCACCCCTCCCTATCCCCTCAACACACAGGTTATTTATGAATATGCTTTGTAAATTACAAAGAGATTTATAAATTTAAGACTTATAATTAGTCAAGTCATAGCAGTTTCAAGGAAAATTATCATCTGCCCAACTCTCTCAAACTAAGATAACGTAAGTAAATTACCCTGTATGGTATGGTGCCTGGCACAGAACAATGGCTCTGCCTTTTAATTTTATTTACTCTGCCTTCCACGAGTTTCCTTGTTTTATCTAGCTAAATGTATCAGTTTTTACTTTGTGACTTCTTCCATTGCTTTTAGTCTATAAAGTCCTTCTGCATTCAAATGCTAAATATGTAGTTGGCTATTTGGTTGTATTTTCTATAGTAATCACTCTTAGTGTTTTACTATTACCCACGCCCCCGCCATGTCCTTAAACATTACAATTTGGTGGTTTTTTTTAATTACAAAATAATTTATTTTACAGAAAAGTTGATAATAGAAACACATCCCACATACCCTTTACCAAGTCTCCAATGGTAACGTTTGCTTTATCCTTCTGAGAAAAAGAATTTTTGTAACCATTTAAATTGGTGACATAACAAGCCTTTTACCCCTAAATGTGTATTTTCTAAAAATAAGTACATTCTTTTACATAACCACAGCACAACGATCAAAGCCAAGACATTAATATTTTATATTATCTGATCTACAGATTAGTCAGTAATCTTAATAATGGCCTTTATAGTAAAAAGAAAAGGTTTTCCTTGTCCAGAATCCATTAACTGTCTTGTCTCTTTTAACCTGGAACATTCTTTACTCTTTCTGTCTTTCACGACTATGACCTCTTTGAAGAGTACAGGCCAGCTGTTTGGTGGTATGTCCCTTACTTTGGGCTTCCTCATGATTAAATTAATGTTATGTATTTTGGGGAAGATACTACATAAGTGACATGTCCTTCCCAGTGCATCATTATCAAGAAAGACACACAACATCAATTTGTCCCAGTACTGGTGTATACTTGGATTATTTGGTTAAAATGTATCTTTATCCATTTTAAAGTCACTGTTTGTCCCCCTTGGGATTAATAAACATTTTGCAGGTAGACCTTTTGAGACTATTTTCTACATGTTTATGGCTTCGTTTATGACTTAAATTTTAATGCTAAAATTTTTCTGAAATTTTGGTGTATCATGTCAGGTAACATTCTAGTTAATTTTCCATTTATTGAATAACCAACTTCCACAACGAATGCTGAAATTCATTTGTTTTACAAGATCATTCACATTTATAATATAAGAAGGTTAAGTATATCTCAGTATCTAATATACAGATCTGTGCCTATCCTAACACTAGTTTCAGGTTGCTGTAATTATTGCAAGTTTACATCACAAATTACTGTGTACATAAAAGACAGAGATAAACTTAGTATTTAATAGGACAAATCCTATTTACTGTTTGTTTTACATTTACATTGTCTATTTACTGTTTTACAAACAGTAAATAATTATTACCAACTAATTTTACTTTTTTGTTCTTTTGGATGAGCTTTAGAATTATTTCCTAAAAAGAAAAAAAATCCCAACAACGTTTCCATTCCAATTGTTCTAAACTTATTTGGTGACGCCTCTTAAAGCAAAGCATTCTCACTCCCAAAGATACTATGAATCTGATAAGCAAGGCTGCAGAGGAAAAATTAACCAAAGGTGTGTTCTTGCCTTCCTCCCTCACATATAGACGTACACACAGAATAAGCTTTACATATTTTTACATTTTCCAGAATACACCTGGAGCAAACAAGGAGTTTAGCAAAGGAGTAGCAGAAGAGGGCCAGCCTGTTTGGTCATATAACCTTCAGAAATGATTAAGAACATAACTTTGTATTTTATTTTGTCCTGATATGAAGAATTTTTTGTGGATTATCTATGGTTTAAGGATATCATCAATACTAGCCACCTCTTAACACAAATATACTCATCTATTATTTAGTTCAATTTAGGACTCAATGATAGTGACCTATTTGTACTGACACTCTATTGTCTTGTTGTCCTCGTGCCTGGAGGCATGCATTTGTGAGGCAGCTGACCCAGGTTTGGAATGTAGTCATTGGCCAAGGAACAGAAAGAAGCTAGCCCAAATTCAAAGCAAGCCTCTGAAGTAAACCGCATTTGTACCATACTCTATGTAAATAAAACAAGAGGTGGGGAAGAAACAGTTTTCTTTCAACATTTCTGAATATACCGGTGGCTCACAGGTTTAAAAAAAAAAAAAAGGAACATTCAGGCAAAGCTCTTCTACGTAAAAACAAGATTTGCAGAAGTTTTAAATTGGTTTCAAAAACAGATTATCTAAAGAGAGGAAAATCTGGGCATCAGTAAGAATAACTGAATTTGAGTGAAACATATCAAATAAATAAATTCATAGTAATTAAAAAACACCTAATTGGTAGATGTTGGAAATGTTATGAAACTATTTTAAAGAGTTCGATATTGAAGACCACAAATGGTGGTGCACCATATCTACTGATATTTATAAACAGTTGTAATGTTCTTAAAGAAGAATAAGACTATTGCATCTTAATGTAAGTAACCTATTTATAAAAACGGCTATTTTTTCCCAAAACAAAAAAATTAGTGAAAAGGTACTGTTTTTATTTTATTTTTTTGAGATGGAGTCTCGCTGGAGTCCTGGGTTCACGCCATTCTCCTGCCTTGGCCTCTGAAGTAGCTGGGACTACAGGGCGTGCCACACCCGGCTAATTTGTTTGTATTTTTAGTAGAGACGGGGTTTCACCGTGCTAGCCAGGATGGTCTGGATCTCCTGACCTTGTGGATCCACTCGCCTCGGCCTCCCAAAGTGCTGGGATTACCGTTGTAATTTTTGTAAACTTCATTAATGCCTTGTTAGGTAGCAGCTGATTTCTCATCTGCTTCTGCATTTTTATGTTATGTAGCTTCTGGAAAAACTGTATACCCATGAAAACAGAAGTAAAAAAACAGCAAACTGAGTCTCAGTTCTATTAAACTTATTTCTTTTTTTTTTTTTAACTGTAAAGAACCTCTGAAAAGGTCTCAAGGATCCCCTACAAGTCCCAAACTGTACTTGGAAAACTACTGAGTTAGAATATCACCATTTTACAATTCCTAATTAATGGATGTAGGCACTGAGCATTAGCTGCTAACATGGCCAAAAATTGAAACTTTTAAAGTGGTTCTTGATAAAAGAACACACCACACAACCTATGAAATAGTGGATCTTTCCCGTTCCTGAAATTAAGCCTGAATCTTAAGAAACTGCTACCAACCAACCACCGGTTTACAGGTAACTGGGAGAACAGAGGAACGCTAACACTATGTGGATGGCATTAGCAAAATCCAGTAGGTGGAGTAAGTGACTTGGTTAGCAGGAGGGCAGAGAATAAGAATGAGTGACTGGAGAGGAAACTTAGAGGATGAAAAAAGACTTAAAGGGCAAGCAGTGTAGATTCCTTCCAGTAGCGACAAAAAGGCTCATGTTAAAACCCCAACTCTCCAGCAGGTAACAACTATCAACTCTGGACAAAGTTTATAAAGACACTAAAGGGCAACCACAAACAAGCTGAAGAGGAAAGAAACAGCACTAGGTATGTGCTTATGTGCTTTTTTTTTTTTTTTTTTTAAGGATCATCACTTGAAAGCAGTCATGCAGGGCTGCTAAAACTCAAACAGAAATACACAGGTCTTAAAGCTTAAAGTACAAGACGACAAGAGTTTCACCACAGCCACAGCAACTGGAAAGTGAGGGGTAAATCCCAGAAGAGAGATGGCTAGAAAGAAAATAGGTACCACAAAACTTGTGTATCAACTCTTCCCAAGTCTCTGGCTCACTCCTAACCTATGTGTGCATGGGGCTGACTTCAAACAGTTCAAATAAAGAACTGAGCAGAGATTTCAGCTGACACTCACCATGGGAGAAGCAGAATTTGCTGAAGTAAAAAACAAAACAATTTAACAAAACCAATAGTTTTTGAAGGAACAAAACAGAATCCAGAGGCACTACATATACAATGAAACAGGAAATTACGACCCATAATCAAAAGAAAAATCAATCAGCAACAGATTCTGCAATGATAAAGATTTTAGAATAAGCAGGCAATGACTTAAAATAGCTAGTACACTTATACTCAAAAACATATTACAGGCTGGAGGCAGTGGCTCACGCCTGTAATCCCAGCACTTTGGAAGGCCAAGGCGGGTGGATCATGAGGTCAGTTCAAGACCAGCCTGGCCAAGATGGTGAAACTGAAACTCTGTCTCCACTAAAAATACAAAAATTAGCTGGGCATGGTGGTGGGCGCCTGTAACCCCAGCTACTCAGGAGGCTGAGGCAGAGAATCACTTGAACCTGGGAGGCAGAGGTTGCACTGAGCCAAGATTGTGCCACTGCACTCCAGCCTGGATGACAGAATAAGACTCCGTCTCAAAAAAAATAAATAAATAAAAGATCATATTAAAAGAGAAAACATCTTTACAATAATTAAAAATGAACAAAATCTGTGCAGAGAAATGGAAACTCTAGAAATAACAGAAAAAAATGTAAATACTAGAGATGGAAAATACAGTATCTAAAGTTAAAAATCAGAGCTTAAAGATAACAGAAGAGTGAGTTGAGGATAAGACAGAAATTGTCCAATCTGTAAAGTAAAAAGATGGAGGGAAAAAAATTAAGAGAGCCTCTGGAAACTGCAGAACAGTATGAAAATGCCTAACATCCATGGAATTGGAATCTCAGAAGGAGAGCTGAGAGAGAATGAGGCAGAAAAAATATTTGGTGGGAAAATGTTGAAATTTTTCCAATTTGGTAAATGAAAAATGTATAGATTCAAGATCATCAACCACAAGTAGGATAAATACATACATACACACAAAGCATATCCAGGTGCATCACAGTCACATTCTGAAAACAAAAATAAAGTGTTTCACAACAACCCATCACTACAAAGAAAAAACAATATAAGTATGAGATAAAGTAAATTTCAAAAAAGAGTATTATCAAACATAAAAAAAGACATTACATAACAATGGCGTAATCAAGACGACATAATAATTATATACCAGCACCAATTATAAAGTTTCAAAATACATGTAGCAAAAAATTATAGAAAAAAATATGTAAATCCACACCAGCTGTCTAATTGTTCTATCTGCAGTTACTTAACTAGACCAAAACCAGTAAGGTGGATCCACATCATCTAAACACCACCATCAATCACAGAGCTATAATTGTCATTTATAGAACACTACACCCAACAACTTCAGAAAACACACTCCTTTCAAGTACACATTGTACACCCACCAAGACAGAACACGTGCTGGACCATAAAAGAGGTCTCAATAAAAAGGAAAGCAGTGAAAATATATTAAAAATGTTCACTGATGCTATAGAATTAACTCAACAATCAATTACAGTAAAGGACCTAGGAAAATCCCAAATATGCAAAAATTAAACCACTACCAAATAAATCAATGGGTCAAAGAAGGCCCACAAGGGCAATCAGAAAACATTTTGAACCAAATGATAAAATACATCAACATTTGTATAACACAGTTAAAGTAGAGCTTAGAGGGAAAATGATCACATTAAAAAGTTAATAGTTGGCAATATGAGTTTGAAGTGTGCATGTCCGCTTAAACACAGATTTTTTTCAACAAAAGTTACACCGAGTTGGCTGGGCACAGTGGCTCAAGCCTATAACCCCAGCACTTTGGAAGGCCAAGGTGGGCAGATCTTTTGGGCCCAGAAGTTAGAGACCAGCCTGGGTAACACAGTGAAGCTCTGTCTCTACTAAAAATACAAAAATGAGCCAGGCATGGTGGCGTATGCCTGTGGTCACAGGTGCTTGGTAGGCTGAGGTGGGAGAATCACCTGAGCCCAGGAAGTCAAGGCTGCAGTAAGCCGTGATTTAGCCACTGCATTTCAGCCTGGGAGTGAGGGAACTTGTGACCCTGTCTCAAAAAACAAAAAATAAAAAATTTACACCAAGTGTCCCTGCCTCTTTGGCCTCCCCTCCACCTCTCCTGCCTCTGTTACCTCCAAGACAGCAAGACCAGTCCCTCGTCCTCTTCCTCCTCCTCAGCCTACTGAACACAAAGATGAGAATGAAGACCTTTATGACAATCTACTTCCACTTAATAAGTAGTAAATAAATTTTCTCTTCTTTATTAATGTCTTAATAACATTATCTTTCCTCTAACTTTGTATTCAAAGAGCAAGCTGTAGAATCAATGACCTCAGGTCCCACCTTTAGTAAGCTAAAAATGAGGAAATAACCCACAGTAAACAGAAGGAAATAATAAAAGAGCAAAATAATTATAGATCCCATATACATTAACAGAGCAAGACTATTATGAATAACTTTATGTCAATAAATATGACAACTTAGATGAAATGGGCAAATTCCCTTAAAAGTACAATTTATCAAAACCAGTATGACAAAAAGATAATCCGCACTGTGGTCATTTTCACTCTCTACCGCAGTGACACCCAGATCCCGATGTGCCTTTCCAGCTTCCCAAAGAGCCCAGCATCTCAATTTGGGCAACTGGTCAAAGGTGACTGAGTCATCAACTCCCAGATTCCACCATTTGGTGCCCAAAGCTGCCAACAGTGGAGGGAGAAATGAGGAAGGGAGGGACAGAAAACCCAGCTTGGTCTCCATGTCTCACAATGGTAGCTCAATCAGGTAGACCATATAAAAACAAGCAACAGGCCAAATTTCGCCCACAGGCTTTAGTCAGTCAACCCCTGACCCAGAATATCTAATGCAATCTTTAAAACAGAAAACTGAAGGATTTGTACTACCTGACTTCAAGACTTACTAGAAAGGCAGAGTAACCAAAAGACAGTGTTGTAAGGCATAAGGGTTAACAAATAAATAAATGACACTAAATAGAGAACATATAACCCATAATTACGCGGTCTTTTTTTTTTTTTTTTTTTGAGAAACATCATCTCATTCTGATGTCCAGGCTGGAGTGCAGTGGTGCAATCACAGCTCACTGCAGCCTAAAACCTCCCCAAGCTCAGGTGATCCTCCCACCTCGGCCTCCCAACTAACTGGGAATACAGATGCACACCACCATGCCAGGCTAATTTTTGTATTTTTTGTAGAGGCAGGGTCTCACCATGTTGCCCAGGTTGGTCTTGAACTCCTGGGCTCAAGCCATCTGCCCAACTCTGCCACCCATAGTGCCAGGATTACAGTCGTGAACCACCATGCCCAGCCTGGTCATTTCATTTTTGACAAAGACTCCAAAGCAACACTGAGAAAAGAAAAGTGTTTTCAACAATAGAGCTAGAAGTGTATATATTCAGGTAAAAATACAAACCTCAATCCCTATCACACCATCCACTAAAATTAATTTGAGATGGATCACAGATGTAAATGTAAAGCTTCTAAAATAAATAAGATTATCCTCATGATTTAAGAGGAAGCAGATTTTTTAACCAGGGAAGAGAAATCATTCTCTATAAAACAAAAAACTGATAAATTGTATTACATCAAAATGACAAAACTCCTACTTGCCGAAGATATCAATAAGAAAATAAATGAGGATCAGGCATGGTGGTTCATGCCTGTAATCCCAGCACACTGGGAGGCCGAGGCAGGTGGATCACCTGAGGTCAGGAGTTCCAGACCAGCCTGGCCTACATGGCAAAACCTCATCTCTACTAAAATACAAAAAATTGGCTGGGAGTGGTGGTGTGCACTTGTGGTTCCAGCTATTCGGGAGGCTGGGGCACAAGAACCAACTGAACCCGGGAGGCGGAAGTTGCAGTGAGCTGAGATTGCACCACTGTACTCCAGTCTAGGCCTGTAATCCTAGCACTTTGGGAGACCGAGACAGGTAGATCGCTTTAGTCAGGAGCTTGAGACGAACTTGGGCAACACAGTAAGATCCTGTCTCTACAAAAATAAACAGTATTAGCCAGGTATGGTGGCACGCACCTGTTGTCCCAGCTGCTCGAGGGCTAAAGTGGGAGGACTGCTTAAGCACAGGAGGTCAAGACTGCAGTGAGCTGTAATTGCACCACTGCACTCCAGCCTGGACAATAGAATAAGACCCTACCTCAAAAAAAAAAAAAAAGAAAGAAGGGTTATTTTTAAAATCACACTTTAACTTATTTCATATGAATGTGAATAAAAAAAACAAAACAAAACAGTGCCTCAGGAGTAGGCGCCGTCTCCACTAAAAAAAAAAAAAAAAAAAATGAGCCAGGCATGGACGCATATGCCTGTGGTCTCAGCTGCTCGGGGGGCTGAGGTGGGAGAATCACCTGAGTCCAGGAAGTCAAGGCTGCAGTAGGCTGTGATCCAGCCACTGCACTTCAGCCTGGGAGGCACAGAAGTTGAGAACCTGTCTCAAAAAATTCAGGGAAGGACTGAATAGGAAGAAGTGTCCAGTGACTGACTGTAATGATGCTTATGTGCTATATTTGTACAGGGCTTTGGGTTACCAAATTGGAAGCAATGATCAAAACTCATCCAAAAGTACACTTAAGATTCTTAAGCTCCACAGTATATAAATTATACCTAAAAAATTGAATGAATACTGAATTCTAATTAATGATAGATATACCAAGCTAGGCGCAATGGCTCACACCTATAATCCCAACACTTTAGGAGGCCAAGGTGGATGGATCACCTGAGGTCAGGAGTTCAAGACCATCCTGGTCAACATGGCAAAACCCCATCTCTACTAAAGATACAAAAACTAGCCCAGCGAAGTGGTGGGCATCTGTAGCACCAACTCCTCCGGAGGCTGAAGCAGGAGAATCTCTTGAACCCAGGAGGCAGAAGTTGCAGTGAGCCAAGATCACACCTCTCCAGCCTGAGCGACAAGAGCAGGATGCCGCCTCAAAAGAAAAATTAGGCCGGGCACGGTGGCTCATGCCTGTAATCCCAGCACTTTGGGAGGCTGAAGCAGGTGGATCACTTGAGGTCAGGAATTCAAGATCACCCTGGCCAATATGATGAAACCCCGTCTCTACTAAAAATACAAAAAATTAGTTGGGCATGGTGGCAAGCGCCTGTAATCCCAGCTTCTCAGGAGGCTACGGCAACAGAATCACGTGAACCTGGGAGGCGGTGGCTGCAATGAGCCAAGATCATGCCACTGCACTCCAGTCTGGGCAACAAGAGCGAAACTCTGTCTCAAAAAAAAAAATTTTTTTTTAATTTAATTTAAAAATAAAAAGATAGATAAACTGCAGTTTATAGAAGTGATGTGAACTAATGTTTTGAATTTACTTTGAAATATAAGATGGACTGAATGAGTACAGATATCTGCTGAGGCAAATACAGCACAATGTTTATTTTACCTGCATAATTTCTCAACTTTTATATGTATTTGGAATTTCTCACAATAACATTGGAGAAGGGGAGGAAAACAGGTAGATCTGGCCATTGTGCTATGGCTCTGAGCATTCTCTGCCCAAGTCCAGAGTCTTGCTGTAGCTATCTAGGAGAGCAGGTTCTGAGAGACAATGTAGCAGATAGCCAAACCAGGCTCCCTGCAGGCAGAGCAGCTCACCTGCCGTAAGACCTACCACACTATGCTGCCGTTAGATGGCACAAAGCAGGACAAGTTCTACCAAAAGGTAACTGC
Organism: Mandrillus leucophaeus; assembly: GCF_000951045.1. Classification (NCBI taxonomy): domain Eukaryota; kingdom Metazoa; phylum Chordata; class Mammalia; order Primates; family Cercopithecidae; genus Mandrillus; species Mandrillus leucophaeus. The sequence goes on from NW_012102887.1 coordinate 1,584,768, forward strand.
TCATAGCCACTCCATCCTTGAAAAGAACCTAGGATCACAGGCCAGTATGAGACTGTCCTTGGGGAAGTGGTGGGAAACATGGTCCAGTAGGAGACTGACCAAAAAATATCACCCAAATCAACAAGAAGTTAATGCAGGCATGGTCTTTGGCTACTACTACCCAAACCTTAAACATCATTACCAATTCCTCAAAAACCTATGAGGCTGGAGGGCCTGTTTATTTTCTTCTTACCAGCTCATAACATACCCCATAATCAGATGGCATACTCTGTTGCCAAAATGAACGTCAGTTGCTGTCCTGACAAACAAATAGGCTTCTTGTCCTGCAGTAAGAATCCAGTATCAATTTTAAGGAGACTGAGTAGTAGCTGACGTCAGAGCAATGGAAAAGGCACAGGAAAAGGACCACAACTCAGATGTGTACCAGGTAGCACTTGTGCTGCGTGAGTGTCCCACAAGGCACTGGAAGTCACCTGAGCTGCTATGTTTCCCAGGGACTTCAAGCTGGCAGGGGCCCCAGGTTACAGATTATCCGGCCCCAGAATAACTACCTGGCCTGAGGCCCCCACTGTCTTAACACAAACCTCAGGGTGAATCTATGCCACATACCATTAATACAGACCCGTTTCAGTCCAATCTTTGCAGATGTCACTGTGAACCATCTAGCCTCCAATCCTTTTTTTTTTTTTTTGAGACAGAGTCTCACTCTGTCACCCAGGCTGGAGTACAGTGGTGCCATCTTGGCTCATGCAACCTCTGCCTGCTGGGTTCAAGCGATTCTTGTGCCTCGGCCTCCAGAGTAGCTGGGATTACAGGCACACGCCACCACACCTAGCAAATTTTTGCATTTTTAGTAGAGACGGGGTTTTGTCATGTTGCCCAAGCTAGTCTCAAACTCCTGGCCTCAAGTGATCCGCCTGCCTCAGCCTCCCAAAGTGCTGGGATTACAAGCATGAGGCATGGTGCCCAGCCAAGCCTCCAATCCTTCATAAGCAGTACAAAGTTTTAAAGCCCATTTTAACCACTCAATGTGTGGATCTTACCTGGATCCTCATTCAAACAGACTATTAAGAAAAAAAAGAAAAGTAGGATACTTACAAGCAACAGAAAACTTAAACACTGACCAGATGACTAGATTATTATTAATTGTCATAGGGACAAAAATAGCACTGTTGCTATATATATTTTAAAGCCCTTGAAGTTTACAGATAACATGAGAGTTGAGTTTACAGATGAAATTTTATGTTTCGCATTTGCTTAAAAATAATAAAAAGACAGCAATTTGTTGATGGAAGTTTGTTATATTATCTACTTGTGTAAGTGCATGAATACCTCCACAAAAAAAAGTCTTTTAAAAAGAAACAAAAACGTTTAACGATTTATATTGTTTTAATTAGAGTCAAATAAGATTTTTTAGAAGATAACACACAATGGCAAGAAAAAAACAAGCTAACAGATTACAGAAAGCTAGAATGGTAAGGCAAACAAAGAAATAAACACTGTAACCCAGAATATGTAATGTAAAAAAAAATTAAACTCTCAGAGTAGTTACAAACTAACAACATAACATCTAGCTTCTTCTACAAAGCTCTGGGTTTTCTGTCATCATTCAAAAAGACCCACAGGTTATAATATGTTCAAAACAAAGACATGTCTACATTTTCTTTTTTTTTTTATCCCCGCCCCTACATTTTCTACATTTTTGTTAATTAGTGTATTTCTCTGAAAGCCAACAGTTAATTATCAAAGAATATACTCTAAATATTTTCAACTTTACTAAGTTACTACTGACTAGATTCAGCTAATATTTAGAAGAGCTATGGTGCCATACCCTTCTTTCAAAATGCTTAAGAGGCCAGACATGTGCATAAATAAGCAGACACTAAATAAATATCCCTTAAATAATACAATAGTGTGCTTTAATATTTTAATTGGATGGTTTTAAAACTCAAATATCCCTCTAGGAAGCTATTCCCTCAAGTAATTAATTTTGTAGTTTAAAATGTTTTCCAATGTATTATTAGGGAATGTTTTCATTTATTGATACCATCATACTGACTGAAATTCTGCAAAAATTTATCTCCACCCTAAATTCAATTCAAAGCACGCCATGTTCCTACGTGATACTTATTTTCTGCGTTTAGGAATCAACTGGAAAAGTATCTTTGCCCATAAAAGCACGATCTTGGGCAAGTGACTAAACCTGGGGAAAACAATTTTATTTTAATTTTAAAAAATAAAATAAAACCATGATCTTACATCTACATAATACATCAATTTTCAAAATGTTTTCCTATATACTACCTTCAAATCAAGCTCATGAAATAGGCAAAACAGATACTTCTCAGATTACAAAGGAAAATGAAGCTCAGGGAAGTGGTTTGCCCAAGGTGACAAGGTTCATAAATTGGTGGTAATCAAACTAAACCATGGATTTTTTTGAGTCCTAGCAAATTAGCCAGGCATGGTGTTACATGCCTGTAATCCCAGCTACTTGGGAGGCTGAGGCAGGAGAATCACTTGAACCCGGGAGGTGGAGGTTGCGGTGAGCCAAGATGGCACCACTACACTCCAGCCTAGGCAACAGAGTAAGACTCCATTCCCCCGGCCCCCCAAAGAAAGAAACTCACTTGGATATATATGCTTGTGCATTTTCACTGCTTTAGGTATAATTAAGAAATATGCAAGATTATGCCACAGAGATATCTATAATGTCTTGAGGGCAGTAAGACCAATACAGAAGAAACTAAGAGCAATAACGACAACAAAAAAATTTTTTTTTTTTGTAAATCTTTTAGTGCATGCTATTTTTTAAACAGTTTAAAATACTTATGGGGGTGTTAGTATCTGAGGGATAAAAACTCCTGAAAGACTGATAGGATTAGAAGAGAAAAGTCAAGCAAAAATAAAAGCCAGCATTGGTAAAATGGTAAGAAGATCAGAATACAGATAGCACATATGGGAAACGAAACAAAGATCACTGTAGTTAAAACATTTCTGCTAACAATAAGGTTAAGAAGCCAGGTCATAAAAAGATTTACATTGCAAGCTGAAAAATAAGAGTTCTATACATCTTCAATCAACAGATCTTCAATCTGCAGACCAAACTGGGTCATCACTGGCTTGTTTTTATATTGCCTTAATCTAAAGATGGTTTTCACACTAAAGAATTGCGTGTGTGTTGGCGGAGAGAAGTGGATTTCAAACAAGGTTATGCAACAGAGAATACAGGTGGCCCACAAAGCCAACAATATTTACTATCTGGCCATGAGAAACAGTTTGCCAACCCCAGATGTGAGCAACAGAATAATTGTAAATCCTGAATTATTGAGTATGTAACTTAACTCTGCCACTCTACAATGACAATATATTGTTACTAAAATAACTATCAATTTTCATTATTAAACTCAGCAGAAAATTGAAGTTAAAATGCTCCAAGAGTTTAAACACAAAACCCAAATATTAATGTAAATGACATGACAGTATGCTATGAAAACTGAAAAATTCCACTAAAGAAACCATCCAAATCAAGAATGAAAATGAAAATTGATAATTCTTCTTATAACTTCTACCACTTTAGATTCAGATTCAATAAATAAATACTATCTGAAAAGAAATATGCTGGGAATTTTCACAAGCTGGCCTAACTAAAAAAATCCTAGCATTTTTATACACAGGTATTATAGTTACTACTAACAGAAAGGAAGGCTCAGAAGCTTCTTGCCCAAGGTTCATAACCTGCATAGTCCAAATCTGAGCTTTCAGCACAAGACCACTGTACTTTTATTATGTCTCCTGCCCTAAAAGACTGCAAGGGGAGGGCAGGAATCATCTCAGTTTTTGTATCCGTAGGACCTAAGGGCAGTTCCTGGCACACAGCAGGCAATTTATTTTTTTATTTTTATTTTATTTTATTTTTTTAAGACGGAGTCTCACTCTGTCGCCCAGGCTGGAGTGCAGTGGCGCAATCTTGGCGCACTGCAAGCTCCGCCTCCCGGGTTCACGCCATTCTCCCACAGCAGGTAATTTATTAATAAATTTCCGCTTCAAAAATGAATCAATCATGAATGTTAATGGGAAAAGTGTACATTATTGCATGGGTTTTCAAAGCAATCATTTTGTTTTGTTTTTAATCTAGTAAAAGATAATCAAATACTGGCACACAACGCCTGATTTTACTCCTACACATATACCATGCCTGTGGAGCATCAATGCTTTTTTTTTTTTTTTTAGAGACAGTCTCGCTCTGTTGCCCAGGATGGGAGTGCAGTGGCACAATCTCACTGTAACCTCCACCTCCCAGGTTCAAGTGAGTCTCCCACCTCAGCCTCCCAAGTACCTGGGATTACAGGTGCACACCACCAAGCCTGGCTATTTTTTTTTTAAATACATATATATTTTTAGTAGAGACAGAGTCTTGCCATGTTAGCCAGGCTGGTCTTGAACTCCTGGCCTCAACTGATCCATTCGCCTCAGCCTCTCAAACTGCTGGGATTACAAGCGTGAGCCACCACACTTGGCCAGTAGTAATGTTTTTACTTTTAGTCTTCAAACATAATTAGGAAGGTTAACTTACTACTAGAAAACATAAACTATACATATTTCAAAATAAAATTATTTCTACATTTTCTTTTCTATTGAATTATCTATCCGTAGCAGGGTTCACCAGTCCACCTTCCATTAACTTTATAATCAGAAGTTAATCCACCTTCCTTTAACTGGAAAACCATGATTTGCCCATGACATCACAAATGAGGACATACAGAAAATCACTACAGAATTTATTTTTTTTTGAGACAGTATCTCTCTTGGTCACCCAGGCTGGTGTGCAGTCAGTCATATGATCATGACTCACTGCAGCCTTGAACTCCAGGGCTCAAGCAATGCTCCCACCACAGTCTCCTGGGTACCTGGGACTACAGATATATATCACCACGCCTGGCTAATTTTTGAATTTTTGTAGAGATGGGATCTCGCTTTGTTGCCCAGGTTGGTCTCAAATTCCTGGTCTCAAGGAATCCTCCCACCTTCACTTCCCAAAGTGCTGGGATTACAGGGGAGCTACAGTGCCAAGATCACTACAGGTTTTTGTTTTGTTTTGTTTTTAAAGTAACTGATACAAAAGAAAGCATTACAAAAGAAATACATGGAAACTTTTTGTGAAATATTTTGGTTCTGAAAAAAATGACAAAAATTACTTCAGCAAATAAATACAAAGTGCTCCAATGCAAAATATTTTACTAGCATCTGGCATATTATGTTCTGTAACTTAATAATGTACATATCTGCTCCACCAAACACACTGTAGAAGTCTATAAACACTAAAGTAATAGTCAAGAAATTTGTAAACCACATCTGTAGAAACTAATGATATACTCTGTAAAAAGTATGGTCTCTATGCGTATCTATAAACAGTAATAACATTATTTGCTTACCACAGCTACTAATACAGACCAATACAGATATACTTTATTGATGACTAAAATATAATTAGTATTGCCATCAGTTGTGTGATTGTATCCATGCCCTTTGCCCTGTAACTTGGTAGCCCACCTCACTCTGATTCTGGGCTTGGAGCACGACTGTCTTTGGTAATAGGATGCTCAACTATAATGCAAGTATTAAAACAGAATTAAATTACAAATGCAGAAGACCATACACAGATGTTTCCCACATATAAATGTCTGGAGGAACATTCATAGCATATGGCACGCAGGTTAATTCTGTTCAACACATCACAAGTCATTCACCATTCATGGTGCTTGCCTGCTTAAGCCAGCAACATCCTCCAATAGTGACAACAACCAAACATGCCCCCCAGCACACTAAGACTCCTTGGTAGGGATCAAAGATCCAAGGCTGCTGCCAAAGTCAATATACTTTCTGATCTTTTAATTTTGGAAATACTCATCTTCAGGCATGAACTCATTCACGCACAAGATGTATGATAGAGCCTTTTTAATCCAAAACTTAAGGTGACTGAATATGGCCCTTTCCAAACTATTAAAAGGTGACAAGAGAAATATGGCAACTTATTTTGAAATATAAACTCACGTTCTGGTACTATTCCCTATGCAGTGATACTTATGATTTAAAGGTTTAAAAAAGATAAACTGATAATAAAACACTTGCACTTGAAACCCATAAATATTTGCTTATAAAGCTGTACCAACTGTCCCACGCTTCGTATCTTCACCCTCTACACACTTCTCAAAATTTTAAGATACTGTTGATACTGCAAAGAACCAAACATACCTGTCCATTATTTTGGTTCTAAGATGTTCTTTGGTATACTATGAGAAGATATATTTGTCTTTCTTAACAAGCATTTACAAGGTTAGTATATTTCCTAGCAACCTATTGCAAGCTTCCCTTCTTTTTTTTTCTACTCTTTGCTCCATCTTTAGTGACTTTCACTACCAGCTTAGGTTCTAGTTACCCTCAAAAACCAATAAATGTGTTACCTGTTCTGTGGGGTCTTCCCAATCCTCTCCTTCCCACCAAAATACTAAGTCCCTTTTCCATACTACTGCTGATACTTCTTATTCTTATCATTATTTATCTAACACCATGTTGCAATTATCTGTTATGTATCTGTTGCACCAACTGTGAGCCCTTTGTCCACTAAGCCAGTGTAACACATCTATAACCACATCTATAATACCCAACATAGTGACAGTGATTGTCATGGTAAGTACTTTGAGTGGTCTACCAACTTGCATATCTCTTTGTAGGACTTAAGATTCATGAATACACTTCACTCACTTCTAACATTTACATTTTGCTTCTACTTTTTGATACAGTGAGTTCCTCAAAATCAACTAATTCTTTTTATATACTCTAAATTTACCTTAATGCTACAGCATTAAAAAATATTCCTTCAGAAATCCTGCCATACATGAAAATAAAGATGAATCTTGAGGATATTACATGAAGTGAAATATGCCAATCACAGAAGGACAAATATTGTATAATTCAATTTATATGAGGTATCTAAAATAGTCAAACCCAGAGAAGCAGAGAGTAGAATCAGGGGCACCAGGGGCAGACGATAAAATGAGGAGCTGTAATTCAACTGGTATAAAGTTAAATGATTAATTTCTAGAGATCTGCTATACAACACTATGTCTATAATTAACCATACAATATTGCACACCTAAAAATTTGTTAAGAAAGTAGATCAATGTTCCCACCACATTTAAAAAAATATATATGCCTTCAATCTTGGTATTTTTTTGGACCAGTCTCCACCTAATTGTATCTCACATGTTGTTAAATGGACTGCTGTTATCACAGTTTTGTTACTCTGGTTTTACCTACTGTCATATTTTTAACCTAAAGATAGAATAGTATTTTTTATTTCTGATTCCATTCTAATTTCCAAAATTTTGCACACGAAGCCAACATCCTAAGTAACTTCAAGTGTGCACTGTTAAGTTAATCCCACTTGTAAACTTTACACAAATAGTTCAAATTGTATTTTAATCAACATATATATTATTCTATGTTTACTGTCATTAAAAGCCTCCTACCCTTTCACCCAACTTTACATGTTCTTATAAAGTAGTCACATTAGTCTGGAATCTGAATACCCAAAATAATTTGTCATTGGCAAAATTTGGAGACTTCAAAATGTGCTCTCTTCTTTAAATCATGTATTTAAAAATATTTCATAGCTGTGAATTTATATTTCCTCACTATTTTAGAACTAAAAGCACATGGACATCACAAGCAGGCAAACATAAGATATTACTTTCAAAATATTAGGAAGGCAGAGTGTAAAATGCTTGCATATATTTTCTAAGGGTCAAAGAGAAGATTAAAACTAATAAAATCTTAATATTTAACTTATGTTATGTTTATTAAGGATATCAAAGATGCAACCAGAAGAGTACCACTACCACTAAAGTACTACTTATCCTTTCTAGAAAATGAGACTTTTCTGTCAAATAATAATAGCTATTATTAATCAACTTGGGTTAACTGGTTCATCCTTACCCCAGGATTATTAAAAAATGCCCACTCTCTTTAATTTTATTAATTTTAAAAATATTAGAAAAATCTAAAACCTTTTACTAATAGCAAAACATAGAGCTAAAAGCAAACAAGCAAACAGAACGGAATTACTGGAAGCCCATTAAAGGCAAGAAGAAAAAAAGCTTCCATCCAAATATACCATCTTACTCCCAAGGACACTAGGCTGCCACTGAGAACTACCAACCTCTTCCCTACTGAACACCTGCTAAACATTACACATCACATACACATCCAAAGTTAAAAATTTAGGAAAAATAGAGGACTTCAAGTGAAAGCTGATCATACAACCCCTAACAAGTTTAACATAACATCACAAAATGAACTCTCTTTCTGTTTTCTGACTTTTAAAGCAAAGACTAACAGTAACTGTAATAATGGGTGTCCTCCGAAACACCTTTTATATTCAAGACTGATGGCTTTTAAATACACACGTCAACCTCAGATTTATAGTAAAGTGTTTACGTAGTAAACAATTCCAAATACATTATTAATTGAGTACATTTTAAAATATCTAAATATAAAATCCAAAAATAACTTTTTTAGACTGCAAAATTCAACATTTTAAATAACTTATTAAATCTTATTAAAATGACTGCCAACAAAAAAGTTGAAAATTGCAAAAAAAAAAAAAAAAAAAAACCCACTTACTTCATTTCCATGTTTTTGTAAGAATTCAATCTCCTGTTGTGTGAATGTTGTCATGGAGATAGATTTCACCCTGTGTGGTGGATTTAATCCTCGTCTGAAAGATAAAATATTTCACAAAATTTACTAGTATATACCACATTTTTAAAATGACACATCTAGTGATTCAAAACATTTTTAACCAACACATAAACTTGAAAGTGTTTTCATTCCATAAACTCAAAGTATTTTAAAATTATTTTAAACTATTAAACTTCATAACAGACATTAAAATTTGGTTAGACTCATTAAATAATAGACCTAACAATAAATTCAAGTAACTACTTAGTTAAAAACACAAAGTAACTGTGACACATGAGTTTCTAGGAAATGCAAATAGTGCTTTAGTGTGTTTCTGATGAAAAGGCTATACATGTGAAGAGCTCTATGGTAAAGAATTTTAATTCTTTAAATACTTCACATTTCCTAAGAAACAAACAATGATATAAGACCGGAGCCATACAAATACCTTACCAAACAGCTGTTACCTTTAAATAAGTTTAAGACTAATTTAGAAAACTATATTAAAAGTAATGTCATGAATTGAGGTAATAAGCCAATTAGTAAAGTCCTATCTTGCCATCAATTCAAGTAAGAATTTATAATAAAGAACATTTTCAGTCACCTCAGAAGGCATTGAGTGTACGAGAGGAAACCGCAAGGACACACGGAAGAGATTCAAAAAATTGCTGGATGCATGATTAAACAATTTTTTAAGGTCCTTTACAACCCTGAAGCCTTTACTGTATGGATGGCCTTAAAAGGACTTCATCTTGATGTTTGAATATGCACATGAAAAACTGAGTGGAACAGATTTAATAACTATTTACATGGTGTCCAACTATCTTGTGGGCAGGTCCACCCACAAGAATAATGGCCAAATAATCTATGCAAAGCAACAAGTAACCTATGCAAAGTTCCATAAAACTACTTTGGGGTCATGCTCTCTGACAAATGTCTCATTTGAACGCTCGGTTCTACAGTAATTACTGCAGTAATATTTTTAAAGAATTTGTCAATTTGTAATCATTCACACTAATTAAATAGGATATTTAACAATGACGTAAAATAATAAATGTACCAAAAGTCTTTAAGAAATATTTGAGAACATTTTGAATAATTAAATACAGTGCGTAACATTCTAGAAATTCACTATATTTTGGGGCCGGGTGCTGTGGCTCACGTCTGTAACCCCAGCACTTTGGGAGGCCAAGACTAGGAGCTCACTTGAGGTCAGGAGTTCAAGACCAGCCTGGCTAGCATGGCAAAACCCTGTCTCTACTAAAAATACAAAAATAAGCAGGGAGTGGTGGCATGCACCTGTAATCTCAGCTACTGGGGAGGCTGAGACATGAAAATTGCTTGAACCCAGAAGGCAGAGGTTGCAGTGAGCCAAGATCGCGCCACTGCACTCCAGTCTGCACGACAGAGCAAGATTCTGTCTCAAAAACTAATAATAAAATCTAAAAACTAATAAAAACAGTATTTTTGTCAAAACACAACGGAAAAGCTCCTCAACTGACTGTTTCTTTTTCTCCCTCTTGTCACAGATAAATGTCATCTTTCAGATCATGATCTGAATGAAGACAAGTTACACTTCATTTGTTTCGAATTTCAAGGTAAGGAAAAGTTAACTTGGGTTTGGCTGTTGTTTTGTTTTGGTTTGTTTAAATTTTATACTAATTCTTTCCTTCTGTTGTCATAAAATAGGGAAATAAAGACTGAAGAAGAACTAAGTAACCGAAATTTTATTCTGGTAAAACTCTCAAACTTGGCCAGGCACGATGGCTCACACCTGTTATCTCAGCACTTTGGGAGGCCAAGGTGGGCGTATCACTTGAGGTCAGAAGTTCGAGACCAGCCTGACCAACATGGAGAAACTCCATCTCTACTAAAAATACAAAAATTAGGCGGTGTGGTGGCGCTTGCCAGCTACGCAGGACCATCTCTACTAAGAATACAAACGT
>NW_012102887.1:1595865-1611562 GCF_000951045.1 Mandrillus leucophaeus
TGTAGTGTCGCACACCTGTAGTCCCAGCTACTCCCAAGGCTGAGGCAGGAGAATCGCCTGAACCCGGGAGGTAGAGGTTGCAGTGAGACGAGATTGCGCCACCGCACTCCAGCCTGGGCAACAGAGCGAGACTCCATCTCAAACAAACAAACAAATTAATTAATTAATTTCCAAAAGTGAAAATTTTAAACAGTCATTATTACTTAGGGCACAACACTTTGTTTCCAACTCATCCTCCATGAGAACAATACTTAATTCACCCCTTTCAGGGAGATTTAATCATTTATGATATAATACTTACATTCTACCTTGCCCCAAAACAATTTAAAAAGGAATTAACATATTATTGTTCTCTCAAATGCCTCTTATTCCCTCCTTACTTTGCAACTTTGTCTCTCCTTATTCTGTAGTATCTCCTCGCTGTTTCAGACAAGCCTTTACCTTTCTACCTACTGGCAATATCTCCTTTTTAAAAATGGAAAATGCAAAGGAGTAACTTTCTGATGATGAAATATCAAACACTATTAAAAGAATGTATGTTTTGGAAATTTTGGAGCGAACAACTATACCCGTATACTTCTCAAATTGTTCAATGAGGAAACAACAATTCATAAAGCTAACCCTAAATCTTTAAGTTACATCACACATATGTAATCTTACAAATGCAGTACAGTGTGTAAATATATCCCAGGCCCTACCATATCACAGGGTCTATTAATGCACAAAGAAGGTATTCATATTAACTAAATAAGTGAACAAAATTTTAAACTTATGAAACAAGTACAACCAGAATGTACTCACAACCAAATGAGGAAAGGACATTTTTTTCAAGTGAAATCTGTTACAGGATTTGTTACCCGTTACAGGATTTACTCAAATGAACTTTCTCAGTACACTCACAATAGGATTCAATTTACAAAATGGCAGACAATTTTACAAGGCTACACTTATTACACAAATTGAGTAACCACGAGGAAATTTTATGCGTTCATGTTGCTTTCTCTAATTGCTCTTTTATATTCCATTTATTCAGGGATATTAACTATATTCTCAATGCAAGGCTGTACACGGATTTTTCATTTTTTAGCCTTCAAAAGCTTTGTACATGGATTTTATATGCTTATAAGAGTCTGAGACAAAGCTGAAGACTGATTCCATCAATGTCTTAATGTCGGAGTGATGAGCTGCAACAAAAATGAGCAGTCTCGCCCCCACACCACCCAAACCCCACCTTACCCACCCCTATGCCAAAAAATGAGTAGTCTCAAACACTGATAGTGGGATAAACTCACCAATTTTTATTAAGAACCTCATTATTCCCATTTGACCCAGCTATGCCACTTTTGGGAATCAATTCTAAAAAAAGAATTGGAAATACAGCTGACCACCTATGTACAAGATGTTCACCAAACATTATTCATAATAGGAAAACATCAGAAACATTTCACACCAAAAAGGAAATGGTTAAATAAGTGACAATTTTAAAAAGTATGACATTATGCACTCACAACTGTGCTTTAACTTTTTAAGATAAAAATTATATAGTATTCTCAGAACTATTTTTTTTAAATCAGCAAAAAAAAAATAGACAAACCAAATACTCCAAAATGTTAACAGTTCTTGTATATGTGATGAGATCGAATCAATTTTTTTCTATTCATAATTTTCTATTCTCTCCAAATTTTCTATAATAAATATTACTTATTCTGCAGTAGGAAAAAAGCAGTGAGAAATAACGGAAAGTCCAACTGACTAGTAGTAGTATTCAAAAAATTTAGATTTTTAGTCTTGGCTTTATGAATGTGAACGTCTATGCTGAAGAATTAGAAAAAGCAATTAAGAGAAGGAGGGAACGGTTTTCCATTCTAAGACTTTCTTTCAATTGTTCTAAAACCTGGAAAACCTTTCCTCGCAAATCCTATGATATCCACCAACATCAACACCTTATCTTCATTTCTCTAAATCAAGGCTTCTTAACTTTGGCACTATTGACATTTTGGGTTGGATAGTTCTTTATTGTGGAGGGGTGTCCTATGCATTGTAGGATGTTGAGCAGTATCTGCATTCCTAGCTCTACTCACTAAATGTCAGTAGCACCCTTCATCAGATACTGACAATCAAAACTGTTTCCAGACATTGCCAAATATCCCCCACAGGGTAAAACCCATTCAGCTGAGAACCACTGCTCTAAATATAATAAATACGTAAATTACCAAGCAAAAGAAATTAATGGAATTTCTTTGGCCCTCTATTAAGATGTAAACTCTACCAAGGTTCAACCTTGCATAACTTTCTTTTCAGAACAACAGAACACAGAATAAATATTTCTCTCTCTGAAACAATAAACAACAAAGTAAACATACATGTTTAAAATTCATATAGAAAATATATTAAAATTTAAATTAGAAAATAGACTAAGGAAAGTGACCACAACAAATAACCAAGAATAAACTATACCATATAAAGCACTCTTATATGAACTGGTCGGCAAAATGTAACTTAATAAGGTAGTAGGAAATTAATATGTATACAGTATCTAGACTGGCACTTTACATATTTAATCTCATTAATTTCTACTTCCAACAGTATGGCAAAATGAAAAGCCTCCTCTACTACAATATGATAGTCCATAAATTACCCCCCAAAAACCCTACGACTATTAACATACTATTGAACTTTTTAGAAAGGGAAATCTCTAAGGATCCCCCACCCCACAGAAAAGAAAGACAAAAAATCAAAAATTAAGCCGAAACCAGAAATGTGTCCCACGTTATGCACAAGATGCAATGTTGCTCAGAAGGCAAGTGCCAACAACAGCCAAGGCGAGATGAGAGAGCTCAACCTCAGATATCTCTGTGAAGTTAAACCTAAGACCCTGGATGGAAAATAAAATACCTTCAGGTTACACAGGATCCTAGGATCCCATGAACACGCAAATTCTCTCTAAAGGAATGCATTTTCAATTTAAGCTATCAAGATTTCCAAATATTAAGTTCAATAAAATATGAGGCTGCAATAAAAATTATCACACAAAAATGAAACAAACCCATGAGCTTGAGTCAGTAAATGCAAAATATTACCACCACCTCCCTCCAAGACTTTAGTTATCAGAATTACCAGTTACGAAATATAGTGTATAGGGAACATTAAAATAAATGAAAGATGGAGTAAAAATGAACAGGAAATACGTAATTATCAGAATGAGGCAAATTTAAAAATCAGAATTTTCAGAAATGAAAAACTACAAATGTGGAAATTAAAAATTCACCAAATAAGAAAGCAGTTAGACATACCTAAAGAGACAATTAATGAACTGGAAGGTAACACTGAAGTGATAATGACTGAGATTTTTCAGATCCAATAAAAGTCATACATCTACAGATATAAAAAGCACAGCCCATCAAAATACAGATAAATAAAATTCAATTTGAAAACAATTCGGGCTGGGTGCAGTGGCTCACACCTGTAATCCCAGTACTCTAGGAGGCCAAGGCAGGTGGATCACCTGAGGTCAGACCAGCCTGGCCAACCTAGTAAAACCTAGTAAAACCCCATCTCTACTGGGAAAAAAAAAAAAAAAAAAAAAAAAAATTAGCTGGGCATGGTACCTGATTACAGGTACCTGTAATCCTAGCTACTCAGGAGGCTGAGGCAGGAGAATCACTTGAACCTACCAAGGCGGAGGCTTCAGTGAGCCAAGATCACACCATTGCACTCTAGCCTGGGCGACAGAGCAAGACTCTGTCTCAAAAAAAAAAGGAACAATTCAGTGAAACTTCAAAGACAGAGAAGATCTTAAAAGCAACTGGAAAGAAAATATAGGGAACAAAATTTGGCTAGCAGTAGACTTCTCAATGGAAGGGAGAAGACCATGGAATATTATCTTCAAGCAGTAAGAAAAAATAACTTGTGAATCCAGCAAAGCTGTATTTGAAGTATAAGATCAAAATAACAGTATCTTCAGATAAAAAAACAAAAACAAACAAACAAACAAAAAACCACTAGGCCAGGCACGGTGGCTTATGTGTGTAATCCCAGCACTTCAGGAGGCCGAGGTGGGCAGATCACTTGAGTTCAGGAGTTCGAGACCAGCCTGGCCAACATGGTGAAACCCCATCTCAATTAACAACAATGAAAAAATACAAAAATTAACTGGGCATGGTGGTGCACACTTATAATCCCAGCTACTGGGGAGGCTGAGGCAGGAAGACCACTTGAACTCAGGAGACAGAGGTTACAGTGAGCCAAGATCATGCCACTGCACTCCAGCCTGGCTAACAGAGTGAGACTCCATCTCAAAAACAAAAAAAAAACAAAGAGATCTTCGTTAAAGAAGCTTATACTGTATATACTTTAAGAAGAAAAATGACCCAAGAAAGTCCAGAGACACAAAAGGGTAAGCAAAGAAAACTGTAACTGGCAAATCTAAACAAGTATCTTATTACAGTAACATCCAATTTACAGAAGGAAAAAAGGGACAAATAATATGTTTACCAAAAATAACACTTAAATGAGCCGGGCGCGGTGGCTCACGCCTGTAATCCCAGCAGGCAGGTGGATCACCTGTGGTCAGGAGTTCGTGACCAGCCTGGCCAACATGGTTAAAACCCCATCTCTACTAAAAATACAAAAAATAGCCGATGTGGTGGCAATCCTCAATCCCAGTTACTCAGGAGTCTGAGGCAGCAGAATCACTTGAACCTGGGAGGCGGAGGTTGCAGTAAGCCAAGATCCCGCCACTGTGCCTGGGCCACAGAGTAAAACTCCATCTCAAAAAACAAAAAAAAAAAACCCACTTAAATGAAACTACTTTGTATTTTTAAAGACCTTGTATTAATAGAAGATTAAAATACTGATTGACTCTGGAATGTTAATATCAATAGCACAATTTCAATTGTGACCATAAAAGAAAATGCAATTCCACAAGTAAAAGGGAAAATCAACACAATGCCAAAAAAAACTTGGTCAATTTTTAATAAAATTAAACATGCATGTGCCATACAACCTAGCCCTAGATATTTACCCAAGTGAAATGAAAACTTATGTTCACCCAAAAACCTGTGCATAAACATTTACAGCATTTCCATTCATATATATCAAAAACTAGAAACTCCTCAAATGAAGAATGGAAAAACAAACAAGCAATGGAATACTACTTAGCAACAAGGAGGAACAAACTATTAAGATAAACAACAACAAACCTGGATTAATCTTAAGGATATTATGCTGAGTGAAAAAAGGCAATCTAGAAAAGTTATGAGTCCATTTACACAACATTCTTGGAAAGACAAAACCTGCAGTGTTGGAGAACAGATCAGTAATTGCCAGGAGTACAGTAAAAACAAGGGCTGAAAGTTTTTTGGGGTGATGGAAAACTTGCATGTTCTAATTTTAGTGATGGTATATGAATCTATACATAAGTTAAGATTCACGGAACTGTATATCAAAAAATGATAATATATGTTAAGAAACAAAAAAAACTGTAGCCCTGATTTCATGTTACTATCTACAGTAACCACAATTTTTAGACTAATTAAAATAAATATATCATTAGCAGACTATCTCCACCTACCAAATTTGATCACTTAAGTGAATAAAATCCTGTAGTGAATCAAAACAAGTATTTTTAAGATGTATTCCTGGAACCTGGTGTCACCTCCCTTCTTTGCCAAAGTTCTTCTAGCTGCAGGGTGAATTCAGTGTTTATAAAACACCTTTCTGTAATGATATTAGTCATAACTATTGGATGAAAGTGTTGGGTATGTAAACCACATTACTTTTATAGGGCCAATACTGAAGTATCACCCATTCCAGATCCTCAAATACACATTTTAAGTCTTCAGTTCTGTGCAAAAAAAAAAAAAAAAAAAGACTTTCATATCTTGAAAACATGTTTCCAAGTTAATTGGTTTCAAGAAGTTCAAAGTAGCCCACTGGTGCAGCCCAGTACATCTTTGTGGTATAATTAAGCCATTTGCAGATCCCCAGGAGATTTAGTTTTAATGACCACCACCCAGGTACGACTGTAACCAGATGGTGTGACTCATTCCATATGTCCATCAGTACGCTGCACTTAACTAGGCCTCAAATCATCTTGCAAATAGCCATTTGTTCAATTCAAATAACAATCTGTGCTGGATGAGTAAGTAGGAAAGCTTATTTAGTTAGTTTTATTCATTGTTTTTATCCTGCTGGGGGAGAAGCTGGTTAAAATTTTTTAATAACCTGTGGAAGTTTATGTAGTTGCTAATAATATTGGCAGAAAGTAATAAAATTGACGTTTAGATCTAGCCCATCCTAGTTATTTACTAAAAATATTAGATATGTTTCATAGTATAAAATTATACATTTAAAATCTAGAACAGGCCAGGCGCGGTGGCTCAAGCCTGTAATCCCAGCACTTTGGGAGGCCGAGACGGGCGGATCACGAGGTCAGGAGATCGAGACCATCCTGGCTAACATGGTGAAACCCCGTTTCTACTAAAAAATACAAAAAACTAGCCGGGCGAGGTGGCAGGCGCCTGTAGTTCCAGCTACTCGGGAGGCTGAGGCAGGAGAATGGCATAAACCCGGGAGGCAGAGCTTGCAGTGAGCTGAGATCCGGCCACTGCACTCCAGCCTGGGCGACAGAGCAAGACTCCGTCTCAAAAAATAAAATAAAATAAAATAAAATCTAGAACAGATGGAAGGTGCCTTTAGTAGGTTATCAAATCTACAAACTATTGATGCCAAGACATCATATAGGTTGGCTAGTCCAAAATATTCATCTATCCAGAGTCCAATATTAAAAAACTGAATATATTTAGCTTTCCATACAATAATAAGTGTGATATAAATTCTAATTGTTATTCTGAGTTTCTGGGAAAGCCAGAAATACTACACCATAAGGTCCTTGTAACACTTAGAGCAAGCATCTAAAAAATAATATTCAAGTTATGATTTAAACCTAATTAAGGCATTCTAGTTAAGAGTAGTGGACAAAATCTCAGTGTCTTCATATCCCCAAACCCCCAATGAAATGACAGTAAAGGAATAAGAAAGTATTAACCCACAAGAGACAGAGGGTTACCTTGATGTGTTTATCTCACACTGAATGCCTATATCAAAAACATCTTGTGTACCTCACACAAACACCTACTATGTGCCCACAAAAATTAAAATAACTAGACAGAAGGTCAGAGAACAAGAGAGGAGACCAAAAACACACGACAGTTCTCTAAATAACAAAATTTGGAAGATTTAAAAACAAAATACCAGCAGTAACTGACTTTATGGAGAAAGCCAAAACAAAAGCTTCTGCAAAGGTGGGAGAAGCCAACTGGAAACTTCATAGCCACAGGACCTATGAAGATTTACTGAAGGAACTGGATACAGGTGAGGCTTAAAGTGGGGTCAGAAATCATTAGACTCTCCAGCTCCTCAACAGCCAAAAGCATACTCCCACCAGCCCTAGGCAGAAGTCTGAAGGAAAGTTTTAAATTAAAGACGTTATACCACAGAGACTTCAAACTCAGACGCTGCTGAAGATTCTTGTTAGGCACCATGTTAAAAGCTGGAGGATTATCTACGATCGTACACACAGAATAAGAGTCACCTCCCTCAACTTGGCTCCCAAAACAGTGGCATCATAGGCTTTTATATTCCCCAAAAAAGAAGACTGGAAAAAATATGTCTCAACTATAAAAAGCGTGAGTTTCCAAACAGAGTCAAAAAAAAAAAAAAAAAAAAAAAAAAAAAAAAAAAGCCTAAAACACTGCACAAAAGACCTACACCAAAATACTTCAATATGAGGTTCTGAACAGCAGGAAGAAAAGAAGATCTCACATACTCCCAAAGACGGAAGAAAAAAAGTGGGTCAGAAAGACTCAGTAATAAGAACAGCATCAGACTTCTCAACAGCAACACTGAAGGTTTGAAGACAACTAAGCAATATATTAAAAGTTTCAAGGGTAAAATATTTTCACCTTTGTGAATGTAGACAAACTAATTTTTAAAATGAGGGCAGAATAAAACATTTTCAGCTTTGTGCCTTTCAAAAATGACCTCTCATTCACCTTTCATCAGGAGGCTAATGGAAATGTGGGGGTCCTGGAAAGACAGCATCTAACATAGGTTACAGGTGAAAGGAATTTCCAGAATGAAGGCAGAAGAAAAGTTTCGGTATGAGAGGCGCACAGCAGGCCTAGACAGCAGCATTTCCAGAGCAGAAGATTACAAAAGTACCCAGAAACGGTGAAAAAAAAAAAAGGTAGCTGATGCGTCTGATCATAATGAAGGAAGTTCATTACAGCTCATGCCTGTAATCCCAGCTACCAGGGAGGCTGAGGCAGGAGAATCACTTGAACCTGAGAGATGAAGGTTGCAGTGAGCTGAGAAGGCGCCACTGCACTCCAGCCTGGGAGATGGAGTGAGTCTCTGTCTCAAAAATAAAGTAAAATAAAATAAAACAAAATAAGAAATACGGAAAGACAAGAATTTTTGGAATCTGACAATTACAAGGAAAATTCCTCTTTCCTTTTCTAGACGTATACTGTTTCTCCATAACTTACAAACGCTGGTGGTGCATCTCCCCCTAGAGTCATAAAAACAAATCTATTACCTCTCCCAATGCCTTAAATTATCCAATGACAGTGATCATGTGTACAGCTCCCCCATCGTCTAATATTTTCTTCTTTAAGCTAGTAGCATTTTTGGTTCCTGCAAATGTTCCTCCAATACATAGTTTCAAACTTCCTTACCATCTTAATCAGATTCCTTGGAGCATGCTCCAGTTTGTAAACATTCCTCTTAAAATAAGCAACCAGAATAAAAGCAAGGTATAATTATGACCTCTACAAAACATGTACGGTGTCAATCAAAAAGACTGCTATCTTAGTCAGAAGTCTTTGAGCAAAGTATGTTCTAACTCAAACAAAAATTAATTCTCTGTATTTCAGACAATTCAAATAAGTTTCCTGTCCCCACTGTATAGTTCATGAATTTCATTCTAATGTTCAATCAGATGTCTTTAGCAATGGTTCTCATGTGTAAGGTTGTAAAAGGTGTCACAAGGAACATGCTATTAATCTAAGTACTCAAAGTTATAAATGACTTAAAAACGTTTTTTACATACATTAAAGGTATCCAAGTTGTATCTCCCTAGACAATCATCACTTTGATTTGAATTAGAAAACACATTACAGAGTAGGGGAAAAAATGAGGGGGGTAATAACACCTAGTACTGAATATTTCCATAGGAGTTTCTCACAAATGTGAACATCATGCATGCTGCATAGAAAAGAAGGAAAATATCAAATAAGGAGATCTGCCTGTTTTCCAAAGAATGCTATTGGAACAGATACAGAGGTTTCTAAAGAGACAATGATTTTCAAATTGAGATCCAGAGGTCAGCAAGTTCTTTTAAAACAAAGTCTTAATTCTTTTCATTTATAATGCACTAATATTATAAAATTTAATATAAATTTAATCTAAACTGTATTTTATCTACTTTGAAACTAAAAGCCAGTGTTTAAAAATCACATGCCAAAAACGATGGATGAATGAATAAGGAACAGAAAAAGGCTTAACAAGGCAATGATACCTTTACACGCGGTTATGGTCAAATGATGTCACCACTCCCCGAATGCTGGAGTTTTCCCAGTATAAAAGGTACCCCACAGCACCATACAGAAGAGTCCTTCTTATCCAATTTGCTGGTTAAATCTATGTTCCTCCTTCCCTCTGAAAAACCTAAAGTTAATGCCTACTGCACAATGAACATTCATGGCTAGAAGGCCACTCTCTCCTGCTCCACTCTCAGGAGTGAGTGAGTTTTATGCTTATCAAAATCTGTCGGGTATAGTATTTGGTAATACAGTTGGTATGGTACTTGGTAAGTATATAGTTTAAGTGAATGTCATGTAAAACAATGGCAGGAGTAAGAAGAATTATTTCCATGTAAACTAAGTATTTTTAGAGACTAAAACAAGTCACTAGGATAAGCTGTTATTTGACCACGGAAAAGGACTGTAAAAGACTGAGAGAAAAATCATAAAAATCTAGAAGAATTCAGCATTCAAACTGTTTTATAAGTACATTAAAATGCTAAAAATCATAAACAGCATATTAGTGGACAATTATATATAACTGGACATAAATTATATTGGTGGACAAAGAATCTAACCAGTGGACCCATATTCAAAGTCTTATGTGCCAGGAAATTAACAGTTGTATGTTAAAATTTAAAAACCTAAGCTTGAGGCAGGGCATGATAACTCAGGCTTGTAATCCCCACAATCTGGAAGACCAAGGTGGGAGGATTGCTTGAGCCAGGAGTTGGAGATCAGCCTGGACAACATGGCGAAACCCCATCTCTACAAAAATTAGCTGGGCATGGTAGCACACACCTGTAGTCCCAGGTACCTGGGAAGCTGAGGTCGGAGGATCACCTAAGCCCAGGGAGGTCAAGGCTGCAGTGAACCACGATAATGTCACTGTACTCTAGCCCGAGCGACAGAGTGAGACCCTGTCACAAAACAATAACAAAACCCAACCAAAAAAAACCTATGCTTGCTAAATATATATTATATATGTATATATAATAGATACACATATATGTATGTGTGCATGTATGTATTTTTTTTTCTTTACTGATTGCTTGCTTTAACCGAATTTTTTGATAAACTTATCCACTAGCAATCCTGACTGCACAGAATGAGGGGTTCTAATTAGAATTCAACTATAAAAAAATAGCACGAGAATTACAGCACATGGTAGTATGGACATGCCAAATTCAAAAGAATTGCTGTTGGAATGGCACCATCTTTCCCATTGAATTCAGAATACACAACAGTATTTTCTCAATAAAACTCAAAGATAAGAACACACATTTTGGAGCTAAGAAGTTCCTTAAAAATAATAAAAAGCATGACACAGCCATAAACAAACATTTATGATGCATCATAAAATATCTATTCTGGGCTAGGCATGGTGACTCATGCCTGTAATCCCAGCACTTTGGGAGATCGAGGTAGGTGGATCACCTGAGGTCCAGAAGTTCAAGACCAGCTGGTGAAACCCCGCCCCTACTAAAAATACAAAAAAATTTAGCCGGGCATGGTGGTGCATGCCTGTAATCCCAGCTGCTTGGGAGGCTGAGGCAGGAGAGTTGCTTGAACCTGGGAGGCAGAGGTTGCAGTGAGCTGAGATCACGCCACTGCACTCCAGCCTGGGCAATGAGCGAAACTCCATCTCAAAAAAAAAAAAAAAAAAAGTAAGTCTATTCTGCCATTTAAAATACAATGAAGTAAAATCTACCATTTAAATCCCCAAAATATAGAATTCACAACAATTTACAGTAACCATGGTAACCACACATTCTTTGGTGGTGGAATCAGCATCAGTTCCAGATCCCAACTTCCAGCAGGTTGTAACAGCGAAACACTGAGAGCGTGCACTAATTTTACAACTTAAAGTTGAGCTTGGATAATAGTACCTTCCTCATATCACTGTTACTAGAATGTCTGTCACACAACTAGCACTCGATAGTTTTTATTTTTTTCAATAAATACTTTCACTGTTATATCTCCAGCACATGGGCTAGTATCTGGCACTTAATAAATATTTGCTTAAAATAAAAATGTCCTTCACAAACGAAAAAGTATGTAGGCCAGGCGAGGTGGCTCATGCCTGTAATTCCAGCACTTTGAGAGGCCAAGGCGGCGGATCAACTGAGGTCAGGAGTTCAAGACCAGCCAGGTCAACATGGCGAAACCCCATCTCTACTAAAAATACAAAAACTAGCCGGGCATGGTGATGGGTGCCTGTAATCCCAGCCAGTCGGGAGTCTGAGGTAGGAGAATGGCTCAAACCCGGGAGGCAGAGGTTGCAGTGAGCCGAGATCACAGATTCCATCTCCAAAAAAAAAAAAAAAAACAAAGAAGTGTAAAATATTTTGGCCACTTACTCTAAATACTTAATGTGGCCATATCAGAGTATCCAAAAAAAGTAAAAAAGGTATTAAGAATATAAATCCCTGCTCACTGTGACCTCATAAGGTCCTGAATACTATACAGAGCTCCAAAAGAGCATCTGATTTGCAATCCATCCTAATGCTACTAATTGTATAAAAACATTAAATACCTCTTTTCATCTGTCATCTAAAAAAATTAAAATTTTTGTAATATTCATCTCAAGAGTCAAAATGTACACAGACTCAATGGAATATAAGTTACTATCCAGCTACATTTATTACCTGTGAAATTTCAAGCTTAAATGCACTGTCCACATAAAATAGATGGTATTAAGAGCAGCAACCTCTTTCTCAAATGTTATTATTTTATCTAAACCCTCACTGAAAAATGTATGGATCACTTTTTAAGGATAGGACAATCTTTTATACTACATATCAATTATACTAATATTTATAGTGTCTATAAAACAAATAATTTAATCTAAAACTAGTCTTTAAATCAACTAGAAGTTCTTTAACATGAAAGCCAATTTTACTGTTGGCTATATTCTAAATGTTTGAAGTGTCCATTGATAATTTTAGGGATTTCCATAAACACAATCAGAAAGATAATAAAAGATAGTGACAAACCAATCAGGATGCCTTCATCATTCTGCCTCAGTAACAAATAGTTTAACTGCATCTAACTCTGAAGTTCATCTTAAAGTTTCACAATCTAAATTCAGTTATATACTCTGAATGAACATCATTCAAGCATATAGGACAGTCATCTGGAAAACAAGAAACAGGAAAGATTAGCTCCAACTCTAGTAACATTAACAAGATGCTAGTTCAATTTATTTTTTAAAAAAGTATTAGTATAAACGATAGAAGGTATGTCACTATCCTAAGATTTAGAATTCATGATAGTGGATACTATTTGCTATGTATCATATTTTCCAGGTAAATCAAGGAATGGCAGCTAGCATGCCTTATTTCAATATTTGTAACTCCAGTGCTTAGCCCTATCCTCAAATACAGTATGTGCTCAATAAGTAAATACAGTAAGTATGTGTGTCATTGAATCCTCTTAATAACCCTGAGCTATACGTTATCTTCTTATCACAAAGAAAGAAACTGAGGCTAAGAGGGTGGATCTGGGCCAACCTGCATGTAGTGGCCTAGTTTAATACCTAGACCTAAGCCACAAAGCACTGTCAAAATCTGACTTCAAATTCATATTCTTTCAATTATACCACGTCATCTAAACAGTAAATACATAATTATTAAACCTGAGTCATATTATTCTTCCTAAATTATTTTCCTGCACTATTGCTTGTCAAAGAAAAAAATCTTCAGAAGCTATTGTCCCTCCAACGTTCTGCAGTAGACATCTGATGGTTGCCACTCTAGTCTTCATTCCCTACATCCCAGGAATTCTAGATTTCAGATTTGGGAACTCTATTTGGGGATTCTTGTGACAATGAAGTCAGGGTAGAACATGTGTCCAGTTGTGGCATGATCTAAGCTAACCCAATTAGAGGGAAATGCAGAACTTTTGAAAGTATTGGACCAACGACATAATTAAGGCAGTACACCCAGGAGCTGGGGACAACCATACTTGAATGAGAAAAATCTAGGCAATACTATTAAGCCACTGGATAGTTTTACTTTAAAATCAATCAATAAACCCTTCATATTTTTAAACCAATTTGATTCCGGTTTTGAGTTACAACCATAAAATCCAAAGTGACAGATTTTTATTAGGATACTTCTTATTTAATATTTTTCACATACAGTATTGTTCCCTTACTCATGGAATGTCCTCTCGCTGGCACTTGCTATGTATCAGGCAATACGTGAGATGTTTAACATACATTATTTTTAATACTGAAAACAAATCTACACCCAAAATCTACAAGGGAAATCTTATCCTCAATGTTTCATATATGAGAAAACTCAAGCTCAAATAGATTGAGTGGCATTCTCAATACTGCGTAACTAATACTTGGAGTCAGGATTCAAAGCCATGTATACCTAGCTCATAAATACTTGATATTTCAACTACATGAAGCAGAATTTGTCCTTAAAGGTCTTTGCTCAGGCATCAACTCCCAGAGAAGCTATATATCATTTACATATTTCATGGCTATCTCATTCACAGAGAGGAAATACTACAATATATTGTAACGCTCTGTTTACATACTTACAAGGCACGCTCCACAGAACAGTTAAGATCCAAGTAACTTATGACACAGGACAAGTGGGCAATAAATATTTGTGGAATGACTCAACAGAGAAATGAAGTCCTATCTGCCACAGATTAAATTCCATTAGGATAAATAATTGTCATTATGCTGAGACATTCTTTTATATAGAATGTTTCTGAAATGTGGTGTCTAGGAAGAAATTTGAAAATATTTCCTTGATATTACGTATTTGCTGCTGTACTTACAAGGACTACACAGAAATGTCAGAAATCCGAAAGTGTAAATATACGGATTTTTTTCAAACCGAATACTTTACATGGACTAAAGGACCTGTGTTTAGTAAAAGCAGGACATACATCTTAACCATGTAATAAAAATCAAATACAATTACAATTGTTCTGCTGGCTTCATTTTGGAACCAATATTGTCCAACGTAAGTAACAACTTTCCAGCTTTACTCCTTTTTCTGTAAATGAAATGCATGAACCAGGCTACCTACCTGATACCACCCAGCTCTGTGATTATGTAGTAATTCAAGAATATCATTAACTGGCAACTTCTCAGAGTGCTTCCCTGGTTACACAGCCTAAAAGTAACCGTGAGGACTCTCATATCAAACAATTTTAAAGTTCAGCATAGTACTTGCCCAAGACATTTTTCTTACTTTGCATCCCCAATGGACTGTAAGAACCAAGAGAACAAGACTTCGCTATATTTATTAGCACACCCCAGGGCCTTTACACAACCTAATAGGCACCAAAAAAATGCCTGCTGAAGAAGTAACTCGTGTAATACTAATAATGCCTCTTTGTCCAACTTTAAAAAGCAAATAGTACATTACTAGACATGTTCTGTATTTTCTAAGTTTTAAGAAATCAATTTTCCCACATAAAGTATTATGTGCTTTGTCTCAGTATTAATCTCACAAGCAAAGGTTTTAAGAATACTTAGTAACCGCTACGTTGTTAGTAACTTTAAATATAAGATAATAATATAAAAGCATTTTATCAATTCCAAAACCACCTGTACATTTTCCACATGAAATTGCACGGCAATAAAAATCTTTATCAAAATAAAGCTTAATGAAGCAAAGAAGAACAAACAGAAATCATCCCAGTAACTCAAGAAGGTAGTGTCTTTCTGAAATCACGCTGACTTGCTAGCTCTCATTTCTGTGTACAGCCAGGGCACTCGGGTATTGATAACGAGATACAGATAAGTTTCACAAACAACTCCATCATATTTAGAACCACATAGCTCCTACTCGGTACTTCATTGCCATTAAAACTTTCCCCAAACTCCTCAACACTCTCTTTGGACCATAAAACTAAAATCCCACAGCTTCAAATCTGCTCCTCTGCCTCCCTCTCCCGCAATTAATCCTTTCGAACTTCTCCCTGGGGATTCACACCTGCCACCAAGATGCTTTCATCCTGCTACTATTCCTAGGTGCCTGCTTTCTCCCAGTTACCTAGGTACTCTCGACCCAGGAAAAAAGGCACCGGCGAGGCAGGCGTCCCTCCTCCCTCCCACCCCAGCTTCTCCCCGACCCCCGACA
>NW_012102887.1:1612492-1645405 GCF_000951045.1 Mandrillus leucophaeus
TGACGGGACACACCAACCGGCGCGGCCGGGACAACCGCCGCCGCCGCCTCCACCTTCCCGACTTCTCCTGAGGGGAAAAGACGAGGAAGGGGACGGCAAGAGGAGGCCCGCCCCAGGCGGCCGGTGGCCAAGTGTCTGCTAGCGCCCTCTGCTGGCCAGGAGGAGTCACTGCGGCCGCGCTGAGGCATGGGCCGGGTCTGGAGCAGAGTAGGGAAGACACAATGATGGTAACAGTATTAATAATAGACAGTATTTATTAAGCGCTTATATATGCAAAGCGTTTCATATGGGTTACCTTCCCCTTCTGTTTAAACCTGTTCAAGGGTTTTCCACTGCTTTGAGGATAATTCCAAATTCCTCACCACAGCCTGAAAAGTGCTCCATAGTCTAGCCCAGTCTATCTCATTCTTCATCGTCCTCACTCAACCACACTGGATTTTGAGTTTTCTGAACACAGCAAGCTCTTTTCTGACTCCTGCAGTACCCTTGCCCTTGCTCTTCTCTCCTTATCTTTGGACCAGCTAATTTGGGGGCCTTGGGATGTCCTGTCTATAGGATACTGGGCGGCGTTCCTAGCCTATACCCACTAAATGATACCAGAACAAACCCCCAATCCCCAGTGGTGGCAACCAAAAATCCCCAGACATTGCCAAAAGTGGAGGGACGTTTAGGGCGGTGCAGTCACCTGGCTTGAGAACCGCTGCTGCGTATGGAAACCCGTATTATCCACAGCTGACGTCCTCTAAGTCAGGTGGGGCTCAGATGTCACCTCCACCACGCTGTCCCAGATCAGCCTAGTTAATGTTGCAGCTCACCTTTCTCGAAGTTGCTCTCCATCAAATTGCTGCGTTGTGTTTTCGTCTCAGTTCTAGCTATTTGAAATACTGCATCTTATTTCGTGTTTACCATGGGTGCTCTGGGGTCTCCCTTTAGGCGCTACACAGACTGGCCCCTGTATTTTCTTTGCGACTCCATCCCATTCCCCTCCCAGAGCTGGAGACTAGCTGTTCAATGTTGATGGAATGAATGCACGAAATCATTTATGTAATCTTCACAACAACACTTCGAGGTCAGTGTTATTGTTATTTACATTTTACAAAACAGGAAGATGAAACTCTGAGGGATAAAGTAAATTTACCCAAGGGTACCAATGGGGAAACTCGATTCCAACCCAGACAGTCAGACTGCAGGACCCAAATCTCTTAGTCACTGCAGCAGTCAACTTCGTCTCTCGTCTCTCATTTTCCAAAGGAGTACAGGGAGACCCAGAGAGCTGAAGTTCCCAAATCACTGGGCTGGTGAATGGATTAGAATCTACGTTCCCTAACAGCCAAGGCCAACCTCCACATCTCTCATGAAAGGGACTGGGTGAATCCACGAAGTGAGACTTCATATTAATATAATACTACTTATAATAATGTTTTTACTATTAAAAGAAATGGACAGATACATTGGCCAATGAATGTTTTTAAACTTTTCTATTATGGAAAATATCAAACTACCATGAGCCCATGGACCACTTTCAACAATTATTAGCTCATGGCTAATCTTGCTTTATGAATACCTCAACCCATCCCTCCATCCCCTCTTCTATTATTTTAAAGCAAATTCTAGATTTCGTACCATTCATCTAACGGTACATAGTTCCATTTGTATCCCTAAAAAAGAAAAACGTTATCTCTTTCAAACTTAGCCATGATACTGTTAGCATATCTAAAAAGTTAACAATAGGCCGAGCACGATGGCTCACACCTGTAATCCCAGCACTGTGGGAGGCCAAGGCAGGTGGATTACCTGAGGTCAGGAGTTCAAAACCAGCCTGGCCTACATGGCAAAACTCGGTCTCTACTAAAAATATAAAAATTAGCCAGGGATGGTGACATGCACTTGTAGTCCCAGCTACTCGGGAAGCTGAGGCAAAAGACTCACTTGAACTTGGGAGGCGGAGGTGGCAGTGAGCCAAGATTGTGCCACTGCACTTCAGCCTGGGCAACAGAGTGAGACTCCACCTTGAAAAAAATTAAAATAAAGTTAATAATTCCTAAAGATCATCAAATATCACACTAGTGTTTAAGTTGGCAATTATCAATATTTTAATAATATTGTTACAGTTTGTTTGAACCCCCTCCTTGCAACTGGGTAATATGTCTCATAAAGTTTCTTTGGGTTTCTCCACCATCTCTTTTTTTAAATTACAATTCATTTGTTTTAGTAATTGGGCACTTTATTCTGTAGAGTTTCTCATAATCTGTATCATTTAACATGTTCCTCGGTTCTATTTGCTAAAAATTGGTAGTTACATGTAGTTCACTTGTATCCAGTTCAGTTTTCTTGCAGGGCAGGCATTCATTTCATTGTGTTCTTCCATCAGGAGGCACATAATTGAGGAGAGAGTATCTTTTTCATGATGTTAGTAACCATTGATGATTAATGTCTAGATTCAGTAATTCACTAATGATTAGAAGAAAATAGTGATATTATAATTCTGTCATTCTGGCGGGGTGCGGTGGCTCACGCCTGTAATCCCAGCACTTTGGGAGGCTGGGGCAGGAGGATCATCCGAGGTCAGGAGTTCGAGACCAGCCTGGCCAACATGGTGAAATCCCATCTCTACTAAAAATACAAAAATTAGCTGACCGTGGTGGCGGGCATCTGTAATCCCAGCTACTCAGGAGGCGGAGGCAGGAGAATCGCTTGAACCCAGGAGGTGGCGGTTGCAGTGAGCCGAGATCCCACCACTGCACTCCAGCCTGAGTGTGAGAATGAAGACTCTGTCTCAAAAAAATAAAAATAAATAAATAAAACAAATTCTACCATTCCTTCATTTATCAGCTCAAATTTTCTATAAAGAAAAAATTTCCCCACATCTACAGTTTTATTTGGTATAGTACATGTCAGAAAGGGAGGATAAATATTTGATTCCTTTCCTTTACTCCCAAATTTTCAAAATAGTGTATTGGTTTCATTTCACCTTTCAGTGGTGATCAATATATATAGACAGAGATATATAGATATATCTACATTTTGGAGACAGAGTCTCACTCAGTCACCCAGGCTAGAATACAATGGTACAATCAATGCTCACTACAGCCTCGAACTCCTGGGCTCAAGTGATCCTCCTGCCTCAGCACACCCCCTCAAGAAGCTAGGACCACCGCACCCGGCTAACTTTTGTATTTGTTGTAGAGACAAGTTGTCGCTATGTTGCCCAGGCTAGGTGATCGATATTTTTAAAGTGCTATTACAAACTCAAGGATTTAAATGTATTTAATGTATTTTATGTCCCCGATGCTTACACTGTCTCATCATTGGCCATTGGGAACCACTGAAAGCTGGCTCTTCAGTATTTTGACAAGACCCTTGACTTATGGTCAACTGAAGTTTTCGTTGTTGTTGTTGAGATGGAGTCTCGCTGTGTTGCCCAAGCTGGAGTGCAGTGGTGCAATCTCAGCCCTGTCTCCTGGGTTCAAGTGATTCTCCTGCCTCAGCCTCCCAAGCAGCTGGGATTACGGGTACCTGACACCACACCCAGCTAATTTTTGTATTTTTAGTAGAGATGAGGTTTCAGCATGTTGGCCAGGCTGGTCTCCAACTTTTGGCCTCAAGTGATCCACCAGCCTCGGCCTCCCAAAGTGCTGGGATTACAGGCATGAGCCGCTGCGACTGACCCTGGAGTTATAGTCTGACAGGGCCCCGGGCCGTTCAAGAGATGAAAGCAATGTTGAATCCTTGACTGATCCATACAGAAGGCTTACTGACCAGCCCCACGCTGGCTAAATATGACACCCAGCAGTGTCTTATTCATAACCAACAAGTGCCCTCATGCCACAGCCAGTGACTTACTTGTTTCTATATTTGCAGTGCTCTTTTGTCATTTGTTTGTTCTCTGGTTGCTCATCTCTCCATGGTCTATCATCTGATAAATTCCAAAATCCGAAGGCGTGGCTGTAGCACCTTATGCAAACAGTTAAATGAGCGCTTGGTTGATTATTGTGTTTTTGTTGTTTTAAAGAGACAGGAGTAAGGCTGGGCACAGTGGCTCGTGCCTGTAATCCCAGCACTTTGGGAGGCCAAGGTAGGAGGATCGCTTGAGCGTGGGAGTTTAAGATCAGCCTGGGCAACATAGTAAGACCTTGTCTCTACAAAAAAAAAAAAATTGATTAGCTGAGTATGGTGGCATGTGCCTATAGTTCCAGCTCCTTAGGTGGCTAAAGCCAGAGGATTGCCTGAGCCCAGCAGGTTGAGGCTGCTGTGAGCTGTGATCGTGCTACTGCACTGCAGGCTGAGTGACAGAGCAAGACCCTGTCTCAAAAAAAAAAAAGAGAGAGAGAGAGAGAGGTAAGAGTAGGTGCAGTATTTCCAAACTGTGAACCTGTAGGAAGGTGAAGTTCGGTCCAACATGTTTTCCTCAAGCTGAACGTTTATACAGCCCTTTTGGATGTTAGCTGTTTTATGCCATACATGGTATCAAAGTCAGTTTCTACTTTAAAATATCCCAAGGAGAGTTTGCTGTGTATCAAGCAAGACTATTTATTTGCTTTAATTTCCCTAACTCTCACAGCAACGCAGAAAGTGGTATTATTACAGCTATTTTATATATGAGGAAACTAAGGCTCTGAAAGGCTGACCTGCCCAAGGCCATGCCGGAAGTGAGGCATGAAGCCAGGATTGAAACCCAGATCTGGCTGCAAGGCACCAGCTTCTGCTTCCAGTGACTGAAGACTGATCCTGCTTGTTGGACTTGCAAAGCAGAAATTACCTTTAGAGATGTTAACACTGCAGCCAGAGTAATCTTTTCAAAATCCCAATGTGATTCAGATGTCCCCAGTCCCCCTCCCCCTACTTAAGCTTTTGCTTTGCTCTTAGGATGAAAGAAAACCTCTTAGGCTCAGAAGCCCTGCACAGGCAGCCTCTTTCCTACCCACCCTAGGTCTCTCCCAGCCTGGCCCAGCACACCCCCAGCAGCGCACACACCCCTGCCCCCCCGCCGCCCCCTGGCCTCTGCCCCATGCCCCGATGCCTTGGGCACCATCCTAAGTCCCCACCACTCTGCTCTGGCCCTACTCCGTCTCAGTTTTTTACATTCTCCTGGCTCCCACCACAGGGCCTTTGCACACACTATTTTTGTTGGTAAAAAATGGTCTTCCATCTCCTCTTTCCTTTCTCAACCATAACAGATCCAGCTTAATATCTGTTTTTCAGAGATCCGTTCCTGACATGCCTAACCATGTCAGACCTCATTATATGTACTCATAGCCCCACGTGCCTCTCCTTTATAGCATTTGCTGCTGTGGCTACTTACATTGCTCTGTGATTTTCAATTAGGGTCCCTCTTCCTTCCCCCAGCCCCATACACTGCAGCCCTCCTCCAGGAAGGGACCAAGTCTGTGTTTGTCCGCTATTATTTCTCCAGCACTCACTGTGAGACTTGGCCCTTAGAAAGGGCTCAGTAAATATTGGTTGAATGAATAAATAGAGGCAGCAATGAGGAGGCAGAGATGAAGCTTCCCTCACTTTCATGCAGCAGGTTCAGCATTCCGTGTATTGTTCTCTCTGCTGTTTTGGCTCCCAGAATGACTACAGTTCTGTCAAAGCTACAACAGTTTTGTTAAGGAACTTGCAAATTCTGGAATCAGACTTTCAGTGGTAAGAATCTAAAACCTCCCTGAATGCCGTCTGACTTGCTTAAAGGTCCTTGGCCTGTCTTATCACTACTGGTGAGTCAGAGAATATATCCCCGACAAACCCTGGTGTTTGAAGAGGCCCCAGGGAGCCAGCAGCAAGCTGCCAGCTCATCTTAGGCTGCTCCACCCTCCATGCCTGCAGGCAAGGCCCCAAGAGGAGGCCCCCTGTTTACTTGAGAACAAAGCAGGACTAGCAGTAAGAAACACCATGGGATGGCCAGTGCTGGCTTTGTCCCTAAAGGGCTTTCCGTTCATAAAGGTCATCTGTTTAGACTTTTTTTTTTTTTTTTTTGAGACAGAGCCTTGCTCTATTGCCCAGGCTAGAGTGCAGTGGCACGATCTTGGCTTGCTTCAACCTCCGCCTCCTGGGTTCAAGTGATTCTCCTGCCTCAGCCTCCCAAGTAACTGGGATTACAGGTATGAGTCACCATGCCTGGCTAATTTTTTTTTTTTTTAGTAGAGACGGGGTTTCACCATGCTGGCCAGGCTGGTCTCGAACTCCTGACCTCCAGTGATCCTGTCACCTCAGCCTCCCAAAATGCTGGGATTACAGGCATGAGCTGCCACGCTCGACTTAGGTTTAGACTTTTGACGATATCTCTGAGTTACTGCAGTGTCAGAAAGATCCGTTGACAGAATAGAAAAAAAGATGTTTCCGGTCATGTCCCACATCGTTCTTGCCAGCTGCAGTGCACTCATACTTTTAGTAAGTCTCGGACCTACATTGTGAATAGTGCGATTGCTGTATTTTCTTTGTTTACCTCTATATTAAGTTTAATGTTGTCTTAATAAACTTACTATTTAATATTAATAAAATTAATATTGAATATTTAATTAATATTCAACAATATATTGGTTAAGTTTAATTATTTTAGAATATGCCACAGCTTTGGGAGGCCCTGTTTCTGGGACCCTCAAAAAAAATTGAGCTGGTCACAAAACAAGCTACCTTCTTCCCCAAGCCCCCACATTTCTGATCGGCTTTCCCTAGCCCCAAGTCTTAGAGCACAGAGCCTCTCTCAGAAGCCCCCAAATCCTCTCTGAAACACCCAGTTTCAGTCAGGTAGCTCTGGGTGGCTGGGGACCCTCAATATTGTTTTTTGTTGTTGTTTTTTTGTTTGAGACAAGATCTCGCTGTGTCACCCAGGCTGGAGTACAGTGCAGCAGCCTAATCATGGCTCACTGCAACGTCCAACTCCTGAGCTCAAGTGATCCTCCAGAGTAGCTAGGACTACAGGCATGCACCAACACGCCCAGCTAATTATTGTTTTTAATATTTTTTGCAGAGACCGGGGTCTCGCTATGTTGCCCAGGCTGATCTTGAACTCCTGGCCTCAAGCGATCTTCTTGCCTTGGCTTCCCAAAGTGCTGCGATTACAGGTGTGAGCCACTGTGTCTGGCCTCAATATTGTCCATACTTAGGGTCTTCACATCTTCCTTTCCTCTGCTCCTGTGGTGCCCGGAGCTGCTTTGGATTACAGAGAGGAGTTACCTGATAGAAATAAGCATTTACAATGTAGGAAAACTAGAGCTGTAGGTTTTGCATTTTGATTAACATTCTTCCCTCCCCATGACGTGACATTTTCCGCTTTTGGCTTTTGGCCATGGAGCCAGTGCTCATTTTTACGGCCCACGTAAGTAATGCAAAAGAAAAGTAACATTGGCCCCATTAACTCCCCCAGGCTCCGCTGGGTTTCACAGAGTGAATAATCACAGGGCCTCAAGTATAAAGCACTGTGGAATAAAAGTCCACTCAATTTTTCCCCCGTTTCTTCTTTTGAAGGTACCTTCCTTTAGCTGTGGTTTGATTATTTTTAACCTTGCTTCCTGACTTCTTTTTAATTTGTAAGAAGCAGCATGACAGAAAAGAAAGAGGGGGCAAAACCTACAGAGAACAGCACTTGGTGTATACTTCCTGGAAATATTAGTGTAGTTTCTGGGTATATGCTACAGAGAGCACCAGGGATGCAGAAGCTAGACACCTGTAGGGCACGTAGCCCTTACCACCGGTGGCTATGGCACTGACAGGTGGGTTCCTGGCTTCTCTTTCCTTAGAGATGCCAGGAAAAACAGAGAAGCTGCAGACCTGCCTTCCAGCTGTCCATGTTGTTGGAGACCTTTTCTTCTACCTCAGTTCATTTTCCACTGTCATTTGTGAGCTTTGTCTCACCAGCGGAATTTTGTGCGCTCAGAGAGCAGGGACCAAGTCATATCCTTCTGTGTCCCTACTTGGCTGGGCCATAAAAGATCTCTCATAAATTGCGCCAGTGGACTGATCCAAACTCAGGCCATTCTAAAAGCCCAAAACCATTGCAACCTGACTTAAGTTATCCATTTATCAGAAAGACAGTTTTGTGTGTTTTTTTGGATTTTAGAGGGAAACCAGAAGTAGCTTTCAGCCTGCCTTCATTCATTCAATGAATATTTACTGAGCATCTACTCTTTACCAGGCACTGTGCCAGACACTGGGGATTCAGCAATGAACAAGACAACATCTACTTTCCTGAAGTTTATGTTCCATTGGGCGGGAGAACAGGCAAACACATTAATATAATGGACCAGGTGATGCTAAGTGCTCCGATGGCAAGTGAAGCAGGGTATGGTAATAGCATGTGAAAGGAGAGGATGCTACTGGGTGGTTAGGGGAGGCCCAGAGTAGGTGAAGCAGGGGAAATTCTCGGGGTTACACCTATCAGAAGTCACAGGTAAAATGAACCGGCACGGAGGCTCTGCAACCAAGCAGCCTCCCTCTCTTGGTCAGTTCGTGCCAGAATCAGGATTCCTGGGCTGCCCTAGTCGCCTGTAGAGGACTTGAATCATAATCTTCAGAAGCCAAGGGGGAGAGAAAAGGTCCCTGCCTCTGCAGTGCGCAGAGAGTCCAGGGTAAGAAATGCTCCATTCACGTTGTCAATGGAACTTTGTTCTTGCCCATTACTGAAAAGAGAAAGGGGATCTTCCCTTCTGGTTCAGGGGAAAGAAAGGGGGCCCTGTGGGGACAGAAACCTGCTTTAGTTATCAGAAAAGAAACACCAGTGGGGCTAGCTGGGCCTACAGAAAAGGAAAATGGACCCTACCCATCAGCCCTCCATTTTGAAGGCGTCAGATGGGGGTATTTTAAAAGTGGGTCTCCAAAAAAACCTCCTCTCTTTCTTTTTGTATTTCTCAACAAATGCTGGCGATAGGCAATGGCTCATTAGACAGCATGTGGTGACCTGAGCACAAAGTAACTCTCTTGAGCCCAGTTGACGGATGTCGCCATCCTACCCCATCCCCTGAGAAGGGAATCGATGACATAGAGCTCCACTGTTGATCCCCCAATAGCAATGACTAATGTTACCTGGTTGACTAAGCTCCCGGTTAATACTCACAGCAGCCTTTGGACATA
Organism: Mandrillus leucophaeus; assembly: GCF_000951045.1. Taxonomy (NCBI): domain Eukaryota; kingdom Metazoa; phylum Chordata; class Mammalia; order Primates; family Cercopithecidae; genus Mandrillus; species Mandrillus leucophaeus. The sequence goes on from NW_012102887.1 coordinate 1,621,562, forward strand.
GATTTTATTGTTATATCCATTTTACATATGAAGAAACTAAGCCTCCCGAGTTGAGCTTGCCAAGGTCACATAGCTGGGAAGTGATGGAGCTGGGACTGGAAGGCCAGTGGTTGGACTTTGGAGACCACAATGTAACCGGTACAGTCAGCACTGTACTCTGTTGCATCCTCTTCTTGTGACTCCAAACCAAGGCCACAAGAGAACAGGAAAACCTAGGAGGCACTTCCTAGTCTGGAGCTGGGGTCTAGGAATACAAACATCCCAGGACATAACTGGGCTCTGTTAGCCTGAGGTTTCTGCTTCATAAGCCCCGGGGCTCCAGGATATACACTTAAAGGACCTGTTTTCATTCAAGAAGTTATTCAAATGAGGGAAATTACCTGAAAATTTACACACACCAAGTTCCCAGAGTGAAAGCTGCCTGAATATTCATTTAGGTAACTGATGCTACACAGAGGTGTCCCTGTTGAATGTGCATAAAACTTACCGCAAAGGGCTTACAGCGAAAAATCCAAGTCTGCTTATGCGTGGGGATGTCCCTGGAGCAACTTTACAGAAACAAGGCTATGGCCGTTTTTACCTTAAGGATACCCCTATCAGTTTATCATTAGTCACCACCCCACCTCTGTCTAGGGCATTAATGATTCAGAAAATTACAGTAAGAACAGAGTAAGAAAATATACTCAGCACAGCACCTAGCATAAATGTAAGCACCGCTCTCATTATTCTCATCATGTCAAATATGGCATACCAATTCCTTCTCCATTCAGTGTGTGCTGTTTGTAAGTTGCCAAGTCAACCGGAACTACAGTTTAGCTGCAATTTGCCAGAAGCTGCCGTAAATGAACCACCTTGTGTGTGGCTACCCTTTGCCCAGAGCGTTGCTGCACTTTGACTGGTTGAAATCCATTGTGCTCTAAGTGATCTGAACAGCAGTCAGTGATAGGCAGGAACAACTATTTTTTACTCAGTTCACGGAAGTTTTTATTTCTTCTAAGTAAATACCAGACAATGTCCGGTTCAGAAGATTCTGCAGATAAAATTCTCCAAACATTTCTAACCACAGAAACAACGTTCATTTATAGATGCTTTATTTGGGGAGAAAAAGGAGAGTGTGTGTGTTTAGGAAGTGATGTCAAATTTTCTTGACTCAGACCTGTATCGCCTATGTGTGCCCATACATGAAGGACAGTACAGCATGGTGGTTACCAGCAAAGTTTCTGAATCAGACTGTCCAATGCTGGATCTCCACTGGCAGCTTGAGCAAGCAACTTAACTTTTCTGTGCCTCAGTTTCTTCACCTGTAAAATGGAAATGATCGTACCACCTACTGCATAAGGTTCCTATGAGGATTAGGTGATTTAATATATGAAAAGCACTTGAAACAATGTCTGGCAGATAGTAATCATTCTCCAAGTGTTAGCAATCATTGTATTTCCCTCTTTTCCCATCAACAACCTCCTCTACAACCTAGACAGAATAAGCAAGTGTATACATGTATAATTTAGCTTCCCATAGTACCCTTTTCTTGTTTCATTTTGTTGTTTAATATCCTAAGTAGGGCCGGGCATGGTGGCTCACGCCTGTAATCCCAACACTTTGAGAGGCTGAGGTGGGCAGATCACCTGAGGTCAGGAGTTCGAGACCAGCCCAACCAACATGGAGAAACCCCAACTCTACTAAAAATACAAAATTAGCCAGGCATGGTGGCGCACGCCTGTAATCCCAGCTACTTGGGAGGCTGAGGCAGGAGAATCGCTTGAACCAGGGAGGCGGAGGTTGCGGTGAGCCGAGATCGTGCCATTGCACTCCAGCCTGGGCGACAGAGTGAAACTCTGTCTTAAAAACAATAAAAATACCCTGAATAATACCTGAATATAATCTCGTTTTAAAAAGAAAGCAAAACAAAACAAAACAAAACAAAACAATGCTGATATAGTAAGTTGAAGCGTCTCCTAAAACTTCACATTCAACCAGAACCTCAGGATGTGACCTTATTTAGAAATAAGACCTTTGAAGATGTGATTCATTGGAGAACTCAAGAGGAAATCATTCTAATTTAGAGTGGGCCCTAAATCCAATGACTAGGGTCTCTATAAGAAGAAGAGAGGACACACACAGACATACGGGGAGGAAGGCCATGTGATGATGGAGGCAGAGGTGACAGTCATGCTGCCACTAGCCGAGGAACACCTAAGATCACCAGAAACTGGAAGAGGCAAGGAAGGATTCTTCCCTGGAGCCTTTGGAGGGAGCATGGACCTACTGATTCCTTGACTGCTCACCTGTAGCTTACAGAATTGTGAGCATAAATCCCTGTTGTTTTCAACCACCTAGCTTGTGACAGTCTGTTCCAGAAGCCCTGGGAAGCTAACACAGCCAATAAAGCCAAAAGTTCCCCTGCCCACAGCTCACACGCTCCCATTCACATCCCCTTGTCCAGCAGTAGCGGCACATCGTTACCTTTCCAGACCTTTTTTCTGTGCTTTTACCTATCCAATATTATGGATTGGATAAGTAATATTTGGAATGCTATTACTATCCAAGTACACAGAATGCTTACTATCTGCCAGACACTGTTTTAAGTGCTTTTCGTATATTTAAATCACTTCATCCTCAGGGGAACTTTATGAAGTAGGTGATCTGATTCTTTCTATTTTACAGGTGAAGAAACTGAGGCACAGAAAAATTAAGTTGCTTGCTCAAGCTCCCAGGGGAGATCCAGGATTGGACAGTCTGATTCAGAAACTGTGCTCATAACCACCCTACTATACTTTATCTAGTTGACAATAACCACATTTGATGAATGTGACAAAACCGCAGAAGAGCAACCCAACGTTCTGCAGCCTTGGTTGCAGCCAGGCGCCGTGGACCACAGCCAGGGCAAGGGTGGTGCTGCTGCTGCCGCCCCCAGGAGGCCCGGGGAGCATGGCCTTGTCTCCCATGAGCATTGCTTCTGATTTACAGCCCTTAAAAGGCAGAAAACCCTCTAGAATAATGACTCATTTTTATTACACATGGGCTTTCAGGGAAATTTTAACAACCCTATTTCTCCTTTCTTATACAGGTTACATTTTGGGTCTATTTTAAACATCTTAAATCTGATAAATATGGGTCCATTCTCCATAAGATCTGGAAGTTGCCATTTGAAGAGTATTTTGCTACATCTTCCAGTTGTGAGCATGATACATAGGGTATATGATTGCATGAAAAGGGATCTTCTTTTTTTTGTTTGTTTTTTTTTTTGAGATGGAGTCTCACTCTACCGCCCAGGCCGGAGTGCAGTGGTGCGATCGCAGCTCACTTTGGCCTCTGCTTCCTGGGTTCAAGCTATCCTCCCACCTCAGCCTCCTGAGTAGCTGGGATTACAGGCATGCACCACCACACCCAGCTAATTTTTGTATTTTTAGTAGAGACCGGGTTTCACCCTGTTGGTCAGGCTGGTCTCAAACTCCTGACCTCAAGTGATCCACCTGCCTTGGCCTCCCAAAGTGCTAGAATTACAGGCGTGAGCCATGGCGCCCAGTGAAAACGGATCTTCACATAAAAAGTTTCAAATTGAAAGAATATTAGAAATCACTGAGCCCAATGACTCAACAGGTTTGGGGTTAGAGCCCCTTTTGAGAATCAGATAGAAGATACCACCTCCCCTTTCCTTAACTATGCACCAGACATGTAAAATATCATCTCTGGCTGATCTCGTGCCCAAGGTTAAAATCCCCCTCATTCTACTGAGGAAAACAAGGGATCTGATGGTAGAACCAAAACAGGAACCCAGATTCTCCTCAATGCATCATCTCCCTGAGGTTCCCTGTGTCTGAATCTAAAGTCCCCAGTTTGTCTACAGGAACAAAAAAGGTCGGGGGGTGGGGAACAGAGGGAGGGGAACCCTGGATTTAAGTAGGAGGATGGGCCAGAGGAAGGAGAGTGTCTAACATCTAGACTAAGCTTGTCCGACCCACTGCCTGTGGGCCACACGTGGCACAGGACAGCTTTGAACACAGCCCAACACAAATTCGTAAACTTTCTTTAAACACCATAGTGTTTTCTGCTGTTTTTTTTTTTTTTTTTTTTTTTAGCTCATCAGCTATCGTTAGTGTGAGTGTATTTTATGTGTGGCCCAAGACAATTCTTCTTCCTGTGTGACCCAGGGAAGCCAAAAGATTGGACCCCCTCCCCCAATCTAGACCATAGACACAGATGAATTCCTGGACATGACACTCTTCCATTCTCTGCAAAGGCCAGGACAACAAAAACCAGCTGTCTGTTAAAGCAGTCCCACCTCGGATAAAACAAGAAGAACTCATTTTAAGAATTCTTTTTTAAGAATTCGTTTTAATCTTTGCATTTCTGAAAGGATTATATATCATGTCCTCTTCAGGCTTCTTTTGTTTTGTTTTGTTTTGTTTTGTTTTGTTTTGTTTGAGACGGAGTCTCACTCTGTTGCCTAGGCTGGAGTGCAGTGGTGCAATCTCGGCTCACTGCAACCTCCTCATCCTGGATTCAAGCGATTCTTCTGCCTCATCCTCCCAGGTAGCTGGGAATACAGGCATGCGCCACCACACCTGGCTGATTTTTGTATTTGTAGTAGAGACAGGATTTCCCCATGTTGGCCAGGCTGGTCTCGAACTCCTGACCTCAGGTGATCTGTCCACCTTGGCCTCCCAAAGTGTTGAGATTACAGGCCATGAGCCTCTGTGCCTGGCCAAATCTTCTTAAAAATAGAATTAGTATCTCATCTTTCTAAGATGATCTGAATGTAGACAGATAAGAAGGCAAGAGAACCGACCCATCAGGAATGTTAGCTATGTGGTCTCTGTACGCCACTCCTGCCTCTTTAGCATGGAGCAGGCATCACTCATGCTCGTTACACCATTTCTAGCCAATACCACATGTAGCTTTGGAATCCCTTGCAACTAACTCTCTGCTCAGAAGATACCGCTAATGATCCCAGTTGCTGTGAGATCTGCACACTGTTTGCCACTCTATGGCTAGATGACCTTCCCACATTGCTTCCAGTCCCTTGTGATATTTCCCTGTAGTCTCATTTAAACTTTCTGATGTCTTTACTTGATTCAGCAGAGGCCCAGAGACCTCTCTTTCTAGGGCAGTAATCTCTCCTAGGATTTCTTCTAATAGCTGTACTGCTACATTCTCAGTCATGTGAAATAATTAAGAGGGCCCCAAGTATTCTTGCTTCTAACTTATGCTTACACAGACTATGAAGACAAGTCCTCAGAAGCATGAAGTTCAATCTCATTATTGCCCTTCGATCTTGGGTCTCAATTTTGTGATGCCCTTTTGTGTATCAGTGATTGTTCTCTCACTGGACTATATCCCTAATATTAGACTTTGGAAAAGGGGAAAAAAAATAAGGCCAGACACGGTGGCTCACTCCTGTAATCTTAGCAGTTTGGTAGGCCAAGGGTGGGCAGATCACTTGAGGTCAGGAGTTCAAGACTGGCCTGGCCAACATAGTCAAACCCCATCTTACTAAAAAAAATATATATATATATACATACACACACACAAAAATGAGCCAGGTGTGGTGGCTCACTCCTGTAATCTTAGCAGTTTGGTAGGCCAAGGGTGGGCAGATCACTTGAGGTCAGGAGTTCAAGACTGGCCTGGCCAACATAGTCAAACCCCATCTTACTAAAAAAAATATATATATATATACATACACACACACAAAAATGAGCCAGGTGTGGTGGCTCACTCCTGTAATCCCACCTACTCGGGAGGCTGAGGCAGGAGAATCGCTTGAACCTGGGAGGCAGAGGTTGCAGTGAGTGGAGATCGCACCACTGCTCTCCAGCCTACACGACAGAGCAAGACTCCATCTCCAAAAAAAAAAAAAAGAGGAAAAGAAAATAGACTGATACAAGTCCAAGCTGCATCATGACAGTTCAAAGGCAAAAACAGAGTGAGGTCAGGTGTGCTATTTTGCATCTTGTTACTCTAAATATCAAAGAATATGCACTCTGTGTCTTTAGCGTCAGTGAGACACAGTGAGGATAGAGCACCTGCTGGCACCCTCCCCTGATTCCGTTCCTGGCTTGCATCACCAAGCAAGCATTCCGGAACTACTTCTGGAACTTCCCACCCTTGTGTTTGCCTCAGTGCCCCTTGACTTGATGATGGTCTTCTGTGACGTAATTGCACCGCCCCCACAGGGCACTACCAAGTTAGCTGAAGCGGATCTACTGCTCCTCTAGCGCAGAAAAGCCAGGGGGCTAGGAATGCTGTACGTTCCTCCAGGAGGGTGCTGAAGTTTCTATGCAAGGGTTGTAGTCCAAGAAGGTGACTGAACAGGAGGGTTTTTTGTTTGTTTTGTTTCTAGTTCTAAGTCTGGTTTACAACAATGTAAACCAAAAAGGGTTTTTAATATTTTCTAATGTGACTGTAGAATATAGTAATTTGGTCTTCCTGCTTCCACACTGAGGCCCCTCCACTGTCCATTCTCAACCCTGTGCTAGCGGGATCCTTTATTTGTTTGTTTGTTTGTTAGTGTATGTAGAGACAGGGGCCTTACTGTGTTGCCTAGGCTGGTCTCAACTCCTGAGCTCAAGCAATCCTCCTACCTTGGCCTCCCCAAAGTGCTGGGATTACAGGCATGAGCCATCATGCCCTAAAAGGCCCTAAAGGGGAATCCTTTTAAACACTGAGTCAGATCATGTTGCTACTCAAATTCCTGCAGTGTCCACCCTGTCCCCCAGCACCCCTGACCTCCTATCCCACAAAGCTCTTTCTTCTCTCCCATTCATTCCAGCCACTCTGACCTTCTTGACACATTGGGAACATGCCAAGCTCCTGCCTGGGGCCTTTCCTCTAGCTGTTACCTTTGCTTTAAGCCAGGTATTGGCTTGGTTAACTCCTTCACTTCTCTCCATCTCTATTTCTCAACCAGGCCTGTCCATGATTACCCTATTTAATGTGGCAGTCTGCCCCTTCCTCGCTGCTGCATATACCAGTTCTCCACTCCCCTGGTGCCATTTTTTATTTTTTCCAGATCACTTGTGAACCTTCAATATACTCTATAGTTCTTGTATTTGTTATGTTTATTATTTATTATCTAACTATCCCTTGTGAGACTTTAAGCCCCAGGAGAACAGGAATCTTTTCCTGCTTTTTCGCTAATGTGCTAACTTTTTCCAAGTGCCTTGAATAGTGCTAGGCATGTAATAGGTGCTCAATTAGTATTTGATGAATAAATGGTTGAATGAATAAATAAAGCCATTGGTCTGGTTAACTGCTGATTAGTAGCAAGAACATCACCTCTAGAGGGTTTCTGAAGGAAGGAAACGGGAGGGAAACAGACTAGAAAGTGTGAACACATAATAGATGTCATTTAACTCTCTCCTTAGTATAAATTCATGGATGTCATGTACCTATTTTAATGGGAGCAAAATTGACAAAACCACAAGCAGAGTTTACACAGTCATTTATTTTCAGAGTAGTAATTTTTTAAATACAAAAAAATTGTAACAAAAGAAGATTATAGCAGTTCCTTGGGTCTTCCTAGCAACAAAACAAACAGTTGCCTAGATTATTATTAGGTTTCGCTTCATTGGATAACGAGTATAAGAAGCAAAAATGCATGTACGAGGAAGTTACTTAAAAGTCAGAAACATTTTGCCAAAAGAAAGATGCTTTTGTGGTTGAGTGATAAGGTAATTTATGCTAACTACCTTTGAGGGACTCATTTTGCATGCAGAGGTGACCTCATGTGTTTAGGAGCCAAAAAGCCTTAGTGAGACATGCTCTCTGGACTGTTAATGAAATGACAGGCCCAGGGGTCACACTAAGACAGTGTAATGTATTATCGTTGAATAACCATCATCCCATCCAATTAACTTTTGCAGAGGAAGTAACCTTGAATCTAAATGCTAACGATATTTGGGCATATAAAGACATCATGATTCCATCGAAGAGAAAGTCTGACACTTCTGGCCTGATGAAATTGTCTATAAAACTCTGCATTTGAGAGAGAGAGGAGGAAATTTCATGCAAAATAACACGCAAACTTGGCATCCATTGAGTCTTCATGATTCTTAAGGAAAGTGTTCATTTTTGTTGCAGTTTGTGTTTTAAAGACTGAAGGATGTTTATTATTTTCTTCAAGGTGCTTTGCAGACTTGCTTTTCACAGTCTAGATGCCAGCTTGATTAATTAAACATGCACACAATGACATTCTACTGTGCAAGCTTGAAAAATTGCTAGTCTAACCTTTTTAAGATATATACATAACTGCCAGGACCTGGTGAGAGGTGACACCAGATTAAAGCTTTTCTGGCAAAAGTCAAAGGTCAGCAGCATTTTGTGGACAGAGGAGGGGATTACCTTGCCCTCTTAGACCACGTAGCCTCCTAAGAAAACACAGGCCGTATGTTTAAATCTGGCCTGGACTTGCAAAATCTGGAACTCTCCTTCTTGCTACCTTCATAATCAATAGGTATGAACTGGGCTCAATGGTGAGGCCACCTCTCTGCAACTCAGTGACAACACTTCTCCCTCTGACCTTTTGTCTCCCCAGCTTTTCCATCACACGGGGCTCCTATCTCGCTGTGCCTCTGACCTGTTCACACTGCTTTGTCTCATGAGAGGAAGACCCCAGGTGTTTCATTCATCATCTCTGTGCCTGCAATGCTTTTTGTTGCCTGTCTCCCCCATCCCTCTCACCCTCCAGTTCCCTGTTCCATTCTGTTTATTTATTTTTACTTTTTTGTAGACAGAGTCTTGCTCTGTCGCCCAAGCTGGAATGCAGGGGTGCCATCATAGCTCACTGTAGTCTTGATCTCCTGGGCGTAAACCATCCTCTCACATCAGTCTCCCTAGTAGCTAGGACTAAAGGCTCACACCCTCACACCCAGCTTTTTTTTTTTTTTTTTTTTAAGAAATGGAGTCTTGCTATGTTGCCCAGGCTGGTCTTGAATTCGTGGGCTCAAGCAGTTCTCCTGCCTCCACCTCCCAAAGTGCTGGGATTATAGGCATGAGCCACTGCACTGGCCCCCACTGCCCCTCCTAAGTGGTGGTTATGAGTTGAGGCTTAGGAACCAGACTGCTTGGGTCTGGTCCTTGCTCTGCTCCAAACCGTCTGTGAGACTATGGGTTAGTATCTTCAACTCTGGTACCTCAATCTTCTCATTTGCAAAATGGGGATGAAAATACCAGCTGTGTTTTGGTATTAAATGAGTTAATACATGTAAAGTGATTTGAACGGTGTGTGGCAAACATTGGCCATTGCTGCTATTATCTTCAAATGTAGAAATCTGTTTGTACTTTGAGCCTCTGCTCAGATTCTAAATCTTCTATAAAGCCTTTCCAGACTTTTCCAACTAAATATAATGGTTCTTACTTATTAATTTGAACCCTTATAATGCTAGGTGGGCACTTTTCTTTTTCTTTGGAAAGGTACCATTTACTGAGAAACTAGATGTGACAGATACTATGCCAATGCTTCATGTATATTACCTCCTTTGTTCTTGAAAAATGGTTATTACTACTTCCATTTTACAGATGAGGAAACCAATACTCACAAAAGATAAGCCACTTTTTCAGATTCACAAAGCAAACATAATTAAACTAATTTTTAAACATAACTTAAAATGCCGGGTGCAGTGGCTCACACTTGTAATCCCAGCACTTTGGGTAGCTAAGGCTGGCAGATCACTTGAGATGAGGAGTTCAAGACCAACCTGGCCAACATGGTGAAACCTCGTCTCTACTAAAAATACAAAAATTAGCCAGGCATGGTGGCATGTGCCTGTAATCCCAGTTGCTCGGGAGGCTGAGGCAGGAGAATCACTTGAATCCCAGGAGCAGAGGTTGCAGTGAGCTGCAGTGAGCTGAGATTGCACCACTGCACTCCAGCCTGGGCGACACACGACACAGTGAGTCTCTGTCTGGAAAAAAAAGAAAAGGAAGGAAGGAAGGGAGGGAGGGAGGGAGGGAGAGAGGGAGGAAGGAAGGAAGGAAACTTAAAGGTTAAGGCCTGGTGTGGTGGCTCATGCCTGTAATCCCAGCACTTTGGGAGGCTGAGGCAGGTGGATCACTTGAGGTCAAGAGTTCAAGACCAGCCTGGCCAACATGGTAAAACCCTGTGTCTACTAAAAATGGAAAAATGAGCCGGGCATAGTGGCAGGTGCCTGTAATCCCAGCTACTCAGGAGGCTGAGGCAGGAGAATTGCTTGAGCCGGGGAGGCAGAGTTTGCAGTGAGCCAAGATTGCACCATGCACTCCAGTCTAGGTGACAGAGCAAAAAAAAAAAAAAAAAAAAAAAAAAAAAAAAAAAAAAAGGTTAAATACTCTGCAAAGGCAAGGTCAGCATCTCTTTACTTTCTGTCCTCTGCATCTCATATGGAGAAGATGTTCATAAACACCAAGTGCTGATTTGAAAGAATGTGGCAGAGTCTGGTGATATAGGAAGAAGCGTTGGTATTTGTATAGTATTGTGTACGATGCATTTTCTCATGCATTAGCTCATTAAAATCTCACAAAAATTCTGGGAAATATGTATTGTTATTGTCTCCATTTTTCAGATAGGAGACTGAGAGGCGAAGACTTGGCTTTCCCCAAACCAAACTGCCAGTAGTGGCATAGCCCAAACTCAAATGCCATCTTCTTCCACATGCTGTCCAGTGGACCACCATTGCCTTTCCCCCCATAGCAGCTGAGACTCAAAAAATGGCATACCGTCTTGGTGACAAAATAAACTTCGTATAAGATTCAAATCCTGCAAGAAGACAACAACCACAAATTAGCAGAAAATATGACATTGTTTTGCCAGAGTTTCAGATATTCAAAAAAAGGAACACAGAGAAACCCTAAGCCAGGCCAAGTTAAAGAAATCTAATTCCCATTCTGTGGGAGAAAATATTCAGTTCAAATAGTTCCTTTAATCAAAATGCATATTTATATAAAATAACAAACCAATAGGGGTTTCTTTAAAACAAAACAAAACAAAACAAAAAAACTCTGAATGTTGGCCAGGCACAGCGGCTCACGCCTGTAATCCCAGCACTTTGGGTGGCCAAGGCAGGCGGATCACCTGAAGTCAGGAGTTCGAGACCAGCCTGGCCAACATGGTGAAACCCCATCTCTACTAAAAATACAAAAAATTAGCTGGGCATGGTGGCAGGCACCTGTAATCCCAGCTGCTCAGGAGGCTGAGGCAGGACAATTGCTTGAACCTGGGAGGCGGAGGTTGCAGTGAGCCAAGATCATACCATTGCACTCAAGCCTGGGCGACAGAGCAAGACTCCAAAAAAAAAAAAAAAAAATCTCCAAATGTTGTCCATCCTCATTTGTAAGAATTTACTTCTGGAGCATTATCCTTTTCAGAAAGGTCAGGTGTGGTGTCATTTTAACATCTCTCTGGCAGTGATCCCTACAAACGGGTTGAACTTACATCATGTAATCATTTTTGTATTTCTGAATGTGCAAGTGGAGGTTGGTGTGTTATACAGCAGAGAAGGGGGATAAAAAGAATGCTGTGTATTTAGTAACATGCTCCATTTCAATAAGCAGCCAGTGTTTCTTCGGGAGTTTGTTCACTGCAGATATGTAGAAAGATATGGCAGCAGAAATGCTGACACATGTTTGCAAAGAGAATGATTGCAACATTAGTTCAGGGAGTTGATCTACCACAGGCCTTTGCCTTTCTTCACCTAGGACTGCTGATGGGGTTGGAGAGGAGCTGAACTACGTTATCTTACCGTCCAGATGGACTCACTCTGGGTAGAACAAATATCAAACACCAACATGATATCTAATGGGTCATTCACTTAAATTCTTATCTGCTAAACAGTGTACAAAGTCCCAAGCCATGTGGTGTGGGGAATGGAACAAGGAACCAGAGGCAAGTCCTTTCCACAGAGAGCTGTTTATGTAATAAAAAAGGAAACACAAAAGATCTTAAAACAAGACAGAAAGTGAAGTGTTACGAGAGCAGTGAGATAATCCACTAAGGCAGTTCATAGGAAGGCATGAGTCCCTTGGTCTTGAAGGATAAGGGAAGGGAGACTTCTTGGAGGAAGTAGCAGTGAAGCTGGGCAGGATTTGGAGGGCACATGGCTCTGGGAGGAAAGAACATCTCAGGCGGAGGAAGCAACCTGGGCTAGGGCTGGTAGTGGAAATGCGGTAGTCAGAAAATAGAGAGTTCAGTTTATAGTGGACCGTGCTTGAAGGTCAGATTATGACTAGTTTTTAACTTTTAACACCAATTTATGTTAATGGGGTTTAGAAAGCACTAATAAGGGTGTCTTTCAATAAAGTGAAATCCTTACAAATCAGCCACTCATTGGTCTGACCCCCTCTTAACTCTCCTTGTAGAAGATGTTTTCTGACCTGTAAAGCCACATGGGCAGTGCAGCCAGGGAGCCAAAGTCACCCACTAGGAAGCCGTCCATGGAATAATGTTTAGCTTTTACAACTGAAGACCTGACCTTCGTTGGTACAATCTGAATTTTTTTCCAAGCTATGGAGAAGCTAGTAAAATCTACACTCTCTTCTTTATAGCACTTGCGAAGTCCACCTTTTGATTTCCAGTGTTTAATTAAACATTAACAGTATGCAATACTTGTATTGTCTGTCCACACCTTATGCTTTATTTCGCAATCCAGATGTGTTGAATCAACTTTTCTTCTATGTGTGAACGCTGTCAGAAAAAAAAAGGAAGGAAAGAAGAAAGGAAACGGGGGTTGGGGGGAGGGAGAAAAAATAGTATACTTTTTATACCCATCTCAATTTCTGCATTTCATAATTCAGTTGAATCTAGGAAGGATAGTGTGGTATTTCTCCCAAACAGGAAATAAGTAACGTGTTTTACCGCCAAGTTGACCGTATAGATTCAGCTGTGATTTTTAAGCCACCTGGCAGCATATTTCAAGCTTTCTCCTTTTGTCACTATATCTTAACTCCATCCATGTATGGATGTATACCGGACTTGAATACAATAAAAAGAATGATTTTTACTTCTCCTTGAATCACTGGAGTTTTCTGCTTTATGAAAAAAATGCACTGTAGTGTTATGTCTGGTCCATGCTACTAAAAAAGCATCTTTCTTCGGGAGGATTTGACCCTGTTCCCACTGTTTTCTCAGCGTGTTTTCGGCATCAACACATTGATCACGCTGTCGTTATCCAGAATACTAAGATAGAAAAAAAAGATCCATTAGATCATCAAAGTTCACTCCTGGAGCAGGCCCAGGTCTCCAGGGAGAGCCTGTGACATGCTGTCTTAGGCAAATGACCGAGGAAAATTTAGAGCCACGTAAAATTTTACTCTGTCCCAGGTTTTAATTTTTGAAAGTCTCTGAAATAAATCTCAGAGAGACACTGTTCATAAAACAGTTTCACTGCTGAATTTAGGTTAGTAGTTCTCAACTGGGGGCAATTTTGACCCCCTGGGGATATTTGGCAATATCTGGAGACTTTTTTTGGTTGTCACATATCAAAGAAAGGGGTTGCTACTGGCTGGGCAGAGGCCAGGAAGGCTGCTAAACCTCCTACAGTTCACAGTACAACCGCACGACAAAGAGTTATCCAGCCTGAAACGTCAATGGTGCCAAGGTTAAAAAAACCCCAATTTAGGTCTTTTCCTAAGCTTGCTTTTTTTTTTTCTTTTTTTTTTTTCCTGCTGCTTATCTATTCACTGCCCCAAACAAAGCAGATTACTTGACTGATTAAATGACTCTGAAGAGCACACACTATTTTGAAATAAGCCATTTGAAACAAAGTTTTTACTAATTCTATTTCTTTCTTTTTTTTTTTTTTTTTTGAGATGGAGTCTCACTCTGTTGCTCAGACTAGAGTGTGGTGGCACAATCTTGGCTCACTGCAACCTCCACCTCCCAGGTTCAAGCAATTCTTCTGCCTCAGCCTCCTAAGTAGCTGGGACTATAGGCATGTGTCACCACCATGCCCAGCTAATTTTTGTATTTTTAGTTGAGACATGTTTTCACCATGTTGGCCAGGCTGGTCTCAAACTCCTGACCTCAGGTGATCCACCCACCTCAGCCTCCCAAAGTGCTGGGATTACAGGTGCGAGCCACCGTGTCCAGCCTATTAATTATATTTCTTAGTCCCAAGATAAGCAAGCATTAACAATCACACGGAGAAACAAAATTACATTTTCTAGTTATTCTAAAATTAGGATTGTGTTGAGTTTAGTAAGACTCCAGATTAACCAAATCACTTTTGAGAAACCCAAGGAGAAAAGCCATTAAATGTAGAAGAGAAAAAAAAAAAAAAAAAAAACCCTTGTCTCAACCGTTAGGACCTTGTTGTTACTCAGAAGCTTGTATTCTTGTTTCTACATATTCAAGTTTATATAGGCAGAGCAGAGTCAAGCAAAGTCAAAGACTTAAAAGTGAAAAACTTTTCATAGCAAACAAATACCTCAAGAATATTCAGCCGGGTGTGGTGGCTCACGCCTGTAATCCCAGCACTTTGGGAGGCCGAGGCAGGCAGATCACGAGGTCAGGAGATCGAGACCACCCTGGCTAACACGGTGAAACCCCATCTCTACTAAAAATACAAAAAATTAGCCGGGCGTGGTGGCGGGCACCTGTGGTCCCAGCTACTTGGGAGGCTGAGGCAGGAGAATGGCCTGAACCCAGGAGGCAGAGCTTGCAGTGAGCCGAGATCGTGCCACTGCACTCCAGCCTGGCCAACAGAGCAAGACTCTGTCTCAAAAAAAAAAAAGAAAAGAAAAGAATATTAAAGAGGTAACCCCCCGAAATGATATTCTCCATTCATTTTTTAAAAGGGAGAATTCAATTTCTTAAGAATATAAGGTGAATAGAGTGATACAATAAGGGAAGGGAAAAGAAAAACGGAAGGGGAGGGAGAAAGAAAGGGAAGGGAAGAGGGGAAAGGAAGGGAAGAGGAAAGGGAAGGCTAGGACACTTTTTTTTTTTTCCTGCAGGTTTGGAAGGACTTTGGCTAACAGAAGCTTCCTGATTGGTTGTTCCATCCCCAACTTTTTGTGGAATTTGGCACTGGCCTTGGTGTCATCTTTAATACAGATTTCAATGCTAAATGTCAGGAGGAAAATGAATAAAGCAGTGTGCTTTACGAAATGTTACCAAAATACTAGGATCGAAAAAGCAAGTAGCAGTTACAAACAACAGGCTTAAGGTTATCACGTCGTCATATTTTTGCTTGCTTCAAGTTTCTAGTTTTGTGAATCTAACCTAAGTTAATATTTTCAAAGACCAAAAGGGTTGTTACCAATTCCAGGTTAGAGCTGACATTTGAAAGTATGGGAAGCAAGCCGGATCCACTGATAATCCTTGTTAAATATGATTTTTTAATAATGTGTTGATATCATTATAGGAATAATGCTTGTATACTTGAAATATTAAATACATTTACTCTTTAGCCTGTTGGAGAGTTATCCCTTCCTTGAAATCTGGCCTTGATTATGACATTCTTTTGTTTCTGCTCCCTACCCACCCGCGACAGAATCAAGATTGGACTTTTCTGCACTGTTGAGCTAACTTGAATTAAAATCTGTCACTTGTGTTCAGTCACAACTCCATTACATTTCCTAATGAGCCGTGTCTGATCTTTGGGCATTTCTCGGGGTATTTATGAGAAGGGTGCAGCTAAACTTAGTGGAGACTCCGTGGTGATATTTAGTATGTGAAGCATCTGTACAAAGCATACAGTTGAGAATGTTCGTCGTTTATTGTTGTTAAACTCAGTCACTCACATTCCTTCCCTACTGAATGAGGCTTCCAAGGACACCTCAAACACGAATTCATCCCAGGGAAGACAGTTGCACTGAACATTAGCAGAACTAAGAATCCATGCATCAGGTACTAACTGGAGATATATTTAATGCACTTTTTCCTTAATTTTATTTTACTTGTAAAGACTACACTAGTCTGCCGGGCACAGTGGTGAACACCTGTAATCCCAGCAATTTGGGAGGCTGAGGCGGGCAGATCGCCTGAGGTCAGAAGTTCAAGACCAGCCTAACATGGTGAAACGCCATCTCTACTAAATATAAGAAATTAGCTGGGGGTGGTGGTACATGCCTGTAATCCCAGCTACTTGGGAGGCTGAGGCAGGAGAATCGCTTGAACCCGGGAAGTGGAGGTTGCAGTGAGCCGAGATCCCAAGATCGCAGCATTGCACCCCAGCCTGGGCAACAAGAGCGAAACCCCGTCTAAAAAAAAAAAAAAAAAAAAAAAGACAATAGTTATATGAGCTCATGATGTATGAAAAAAATGCCTACCACACAGAATGGTGGTAAAAGTAAGACTTCCTTTCCCTACCTGCTCAACCCAAAGTCCCATTGCTCAGAAGTAGGCACTATTAATAGTTCCTCATGTGTTCTCCTAGAATTTTTCAGAAAGGGGAATAGAGGAAAATTATTTTTTTCTGTGCTCCAATTTCTTTTTTTTCCCTCTCTCTCCCCAGAGCTCACAGTACTATCTATCATCACTAAATCTTTACCAGGCCAGACCCAGAAATATCTCAAAAATGATTCCAAATAAGTGAGAGGGATGATTAGAGAAAGAAATTGTGATTACCACTAGTGGCAGATTTTAAATAACGTTTTTCCCAGACTTCAGTGGTTTCTTTTTATGTTTATGTGCTTTTAATCCAAGTTCTTGAGTTCATTTTGAATTTTGAGGCTTTTTTTTTTTTTTTAATTTAAAAACGTAGCCTTCATTTACTGAAATTAACTGGGGGCTGAAACTAGCCTTGATCCTGTAAATCCATGGAAGCTGTAGGACTAGCATATTCATTAGTGGACCTGGACCACAGAGCTGAATGTGGTGGTCCTGTATCCTTGAATACCTTGTTGCTTCAAGATACTGTACCCTCACTATTCCCTCTAAATCCCAAAGTGGAATGGAGCAGCCCCCGGCCTGTCTTCCTGACTCGTCTGCTGTTCTTCCTAGACATATCTTTAATCTTTGTTTTTTAAACACATACTGGGAACACACTCCTGTATCTGGGTGTGCCCCCCAGGTTCTCTGTGGGTTTATTCTGGCCTTCAGTCTTCTTTTAGGGAGACCTACCACATCACCCAAGCCACTGAGGGGCCTGGCGACAGACCCCTGTCATCCTGTCACCTACTGGGCACTGTCTGTCTTTCCATCCACCTGGACTTAGAGATCCGCCTGGGTCATCTCTCCCCAGGCGTGTACATCTCTCCTTGTAACACAAGCCCAGAATTTTTTTAATAAGTCACATTCCCCACCTGGCTCTGGCCTGAGGCCTTTTAGCATATATTATCATGGACAGAAAACATGTGGAAGAAAGTTTCTCTTTTCTCTCTGTCTTTGTCTATTTGTTTTTAAGACGGGGTCTTGTTCTGTTGCCCAGGCTAGAGTGCAGTGGCGCTGTCTTGGCTCACTGCAACCTCCACTTCCGGGGCTCAAGCGATCCTCCCATCTCAGCCTCCGGAGTAGCTGGGACTACAGACATGGGCCATCATGCTAGCTAAGTTTCTCTGTTCAAGTCAGCCAGGGATATTAAACCCCAGTACCATCTGATTCACAGAAACAAAGCCAAACAAATTTGCAGAAAGAGAGAGGCATGAATGAAAACCATAGCTTGACCTAGGGCTGACAGGGAGACTAGGATGGACTTTCTTGTTAGGCTCTGTCACCCCTCCAGAACCCGCAGCCTGTTTCTCAGAGGCGTTTGAACCAGAGCAACTCCATTTTGAGTGAGGGCTGGAAAATGAGGCTGGGACCTCCTGGGCTGCATTCCCAGATGTTTAAGCATTCCAGGCCTCTAGATGTTTACGGTTAAGGGAACAAATTAATAATGTTTACTCAACAGACCCAGCCTTGGGAGTATCCAGATATCCCAATATCTGGAGAACAAAGGCATTCCTAATTTTGCTTTAAAGATACTATCAATTCTTGCAAAATATAATAATTAAGAAAATTAATCCCTTATCACAAACCCTCATAGCAGAGCCCATCTCCCCAAGATCTTCTTTTATCCTGTATATAAACAAGCATTGTAGCTAGGGTGCACACGTTCCTCCTCTTACTTTCGGGAACGTCCTACTCTGTCTATGGAGTAGCTATTCTTTCACTGCTTTACTTTCTTAATAAACTTGCTTTCACTTTGCACTGAGGACTCGCCCTGAATTCTTTGTTGCGCGAGATCCAAGAACCCTCTCTTGGGGTCTGGATCGGGACCCCTTTCCTGTAACATGTTCAGGTAACCACCCTTTTCCCAGACAGCCCTCAGGTCCTCCAGGGCATGGAGACTTCAGGATGGGCAAGAGGCCTGACTGGTCTGGGGCGATTCCATCCTCACTGCCAGCAACTGGCTCAGCAATGGGCATGTGAGCCAATGCGAGGAGAGGTTTCCTGGGGCACCCTGGGGGCGTCTCCTCAGGCTAAGGAGAAAGCAAGATGAAGAGAGGGTCTTTCTCTTCCTCTGGATATCATCATGTGAGGATATGAGGCCTAGAACTTGCCAATATTAGGCTACAAATGAAATCAGCCCACAGGGGAATGCAGAGCCCCAGGAAGTGGAACTGGAGCCTCTGGATTCCGATGACCCTGATCATGCCCTATCAACACTCTCCCCCTCTGAGAGCCAAAACAGTTACTCAGCGTTTCAGCCGGTGAAGTTCAATGTCTATTACTCGAAACCAAAAGCATTCTAAACAACACAAAGATAGAGAAGTGGGCATCAAAGGAACTAAAACAAAATTTCCACTCCACAAAAGACATTTTGTCCCCTTGGGCAAAGGAACTGCTTTGGAAAAAAGCACACTCTGGGTCCTTTTCAATACCCTTCCTTATGATTTCTTTGAATTGCTGTAACTTATGATGCATTTATTTTGGCTGGATTTTTTCTTTGTGAAATGAAGACTCAAATTGTATGGGCTTTTTTTGTTTCTTTCTAATTTAGATCCCTTAGACACAGCTACATACACAAAAATAATGGTGTATCAGTAAGAATAACCATTGCATTCAAGGCACTACATTAAATATAGGGAGTTACGGGAAGCGGTGTAAAGAAAGACAAATGACAAGATGCTCTTATTCTGATTTTACCCCCATGGAATCATGGAGGGAGAGCAGCTAATGTCATTCTATCTGACAACAGCCTTGAGTGGAGGAGACATTTGACCTAAGTCTTGAAATATTAAAAAAAATTTTTTTTATTTTTAGTTTTTCATTTTTTGAGACAGATTCTCACTTTGTTGCCCAGGCTGGAGTGCAGTGGCGTGATCTCAGTTCACTGCAACCTCCATCTCCCAGGTTCAAGCGATTCTCCTGCCTCAGCCTCCCAAGTAGCTGGGATTACAGGCACCATGCTGGGCTAATTTTTGTATTTTTAGTAGAGACAGGGTTTTGCCACATTAGTCAGACTGGTCTCAAACTTCTGACCTCAGGTGATCTGCCTGATTCTGCCTCCCAAAGTTCTGAGATTACAAGCATAAGCCACCAAGCCTGGCCAAGGTATTTTTTTTTTTAAATAAAATAACTTCTAAACATAAAAAGTACAGAAAATTATATAATGCACACTAATGTACCCACTAACCGCTTTTATAAATACTAGCATTTTTGTTTCCGTTCCATTTTTAAATTAAACTTTTCATTTTGAAATAACTGTAGATTAACATGTATTGTAAGTGTTAAAAGATGAACTGAAGCACATTCAAATTTTAAAGTGTATTTGAGCAGACTGTGATACAGGAATTGGGCGACGGTGGGGTTCCACCAAGGGGGCCAAGGGGAAAACTTCTTTAAGGTAGTCTTGGGAGCAAGACAAAATACAGTCATGCGTCACTTAACAACAGGAATATATTCTGAGAAATGCATGGTTAGGTGATTTCGTCGTGTGACCATCATAGAGTGCTTTTACACAAACCTAGATGTTGCAGTCTACTACACACCTAGGCTAAACAGTATAGCCTATATTGCTCATAAGCTACAAACCTATGCAGTATGTTACTGCACGGAATAACTGTAGGCAATTGTAACACAATGGTACGTGTTTGCGCACCTAAACATAGAAAAGACACAGTAAAAATACAGTATTATACTCTTTGGGACCACCATCATATATTTGGTCTGTTGTTGACCAAAATGTTGTTACGCAGTACATGACTTTATTTGGCTGGTTAAAGTGAAACAGTAGCTTTAATGTGCCTGTTCTGGCCAGGTTCAGTGGCTCACACCTGTAATCCCAGCACCTTGGGAAGCAGAGGCGGGTGGGTCTCTTGAGACCAGGAGTTTGAGACCAGCCTGGCCAACACAGGGAAAACCTGTCTCTACTAAAAATACAAAAATTTGCCAGGCATGGTGGCACATGCCTGTAGTCCCAGCTACTTGGGAGACTGAAGCAAGAGGATCATTTGAGCCCAGGATGTGGAGGTTGCAGTGAGTCAAGACCCTGTCTCGAAAAAAGAAAAAATACGTAGCTTTATGCTTTACAGTTACGTCCATGATTCAATTTGGGTTAATGTTTTTGTAAGATTTGAGACTTAGGTTGGGACCTACATTTTCACCAATGGATGGTTGTTGTACACTCTAGCACCATTTGTTAAAAAGGCTATATGTACCCATGGGTTCCTTATGCTTAGACTCAGCTGAATATATATATAAAACAATACAGTATTTGTGGGATGCAAAATTCATGGATACAGGTCGGGCGCGGTGGCTCACTCCTATAATTCCAGCACATTGGGAGGCAGAGGCAGGCAAATCACCTGAGGTCGGGAGTTCAAGACCAGCCTGGCCAACATGGTGAAACCCTGCCTCTACTAAAAATACAAAAATTAGTTGGGTGTGGTGGCGCACACCAATAGTCTCAGCTACTCGGGAGGCTGAGGCAGGAGAATCACTTGAATCCAGGAGGTGGAGGCTGCAGTGAGCTGAGATCATGCCACTGTATTCCAGCCTGGGTGACAGAGTAAGACTCCGTCTCAAAAAAACAAAACAAAACAAAAAAAACTGGTAGATACCGAAGGCCAACTTTTTGCACCCGTGGAATCCTCAGGGCCTGCTGTGGGACTTGAGCATCACGGATTTTGGTATCTCCAGGATTCCTGGAACCAGTCCCCTGCCAGCACCTGCAGATGACTATATTTTCTCCATCGCACTGTTTTTGCACCTTTGTCAAAAATTAGTTAGGGTTATTTGTGTGGTTCTATTCCAGAGTTCTCTATTCTGTTATATTGATCTATGTTTCTATCCCTCCACCAATACCACACAGTCATGGCTATCGAATAAGTCTTGAAATCAGGCAGATGGATTCCTTCCACTTGATTCTTCTTTTTCAAAATTGTTTTGGCTATTCTAGTTCCTTTCCCTTTCCATAGAAATTTTAGAATAATCTTGCCTACATCTAAAAAATCTTGCATGGGTTTTTTTTTTTTTTTTTCTGAGACAGAGCCTAGCTCTCTCACCCAGGCTGGAGTACAGTGGTGTGATCTCAGCTCACTGCAAGCTCCGCCTCCTGGGTTCACACCATTCTCCTGCCTCAGCTTCCCAAGTAACTGGGATTGCAGGCACCTGCCACCATGCCCGGCTAATTTTTTGTATTTTTAGTGGAGACGGGGTTTCACCGTGTTAGCCAGGATGGTCTCGATCTCCTGACCTCATGATCCACCCACCTCAGCCTCCCAAAGTGTGGGGATTATAGGCATGAGACACCACACCTGGCCCTTGCATGGGTTTTGATAAAAATTGTGTTAAAATTGTATTTAAATTTGGTGAGTATTGATATCATCATTACATTGAGTATTCCAATCCGTGAACATAACGTGTCTCTCAATTTATTTAGATCGTCTTTGATTCCTTTAATTAGCATGGTACAGCTTTCAACATACAAGTCCTGTATATATTTTGTTAGATTTACATCTAAATATTTTATTTTTAAAGCAACTGTGAATAGTATTGTATGCTAAATCTCAGTGTTTGTTTGTTCATTACTAGTATATGGAAATATAAATGATTGCTGTTAAGTTTATTATGTATCCTATGACTTCACTGAACTCACTTATTCCAGACATTTTTTTTGTTGCTGTTGTTTCTTCCTTGCTATTTTTTATGTAGACAATTATGCCATGGTCATGGGAACACATTTTAATATGTTATATCTTCATTTTAATTAATCTCAATGCATTTTTTATTTATTTCCTCTGATTCATCCTCTTTGACCCATGGATTATTTAAAAGTGTGTTACTTGGTTTCCAAGCGTTTGGAGATTTCTATATTATCTTTTTATTTTTGATTTCTAACTTTATTCCATTGTGGTCAGAAAATACACTCTATGACTTCAACTATTTTACATTTTTTTGAGGCCTCTTTTGTGGCTTAGAATGCAATCTATTTTGGCATATATTCCATGGGCACTCAGAAAGAATGTGTATTCTAATGTTCTTAAGTGGAGTATTCTCTACATGATTAGATCCTGTTGGTTATCAGTGCTGTTTAGTTCTCCATCTGCTGATTTTCATATTATGTTATGAGACTCTGGATATTTATTGAAACCTTCTTTTTCTGGCTGGGCGTGGTGGCTCACACCTGTAATCCCAGCACTTTGGGAGGCCAAAGAGGGTGGATCACCTGAGGTCAGGAATTCAAGACCAGCATGGCCAACATGGTGAAACCCCATCTCTACTAAAAATACAAAAATTAGCTAGGTGTGGCGGCAGGTGCCTGTAATCCTAGCTACTCAGGAGGCTGAGGCAGGAAAATTGCTTGAACCCAGGAGGCAGATGTTCATTGAGTCAATATGGTGCCATTGCACTCCATCCTTGGTGACAAAAGCCAAACTCTGTCTCAAAAAAAAAAACCTTTTTCAGCTGGTTGGCTGTGTAAGGGGAAGGTGCTGCCTCATTACTGCCAGGTAATAGTAGCAGTCCAGGTTCCCAACATTGCCTAAGCTGACACCTGAAGGGGTGATTCCTTGTTACTGCTGGTCAAGGGTGGGAGTTCTGGCTCCTCATGGGGTCTCCAATGACACATCATGGGATGGGGGCCCATTACCAGCTGCCTGGCATGCAAGTCCTGGCTCCTTGCTTGGCCCTCTCTTGACACCGTTGCTGTGGGGTGCCGACACGCATTGTTACAGTCTCACAAGAGTAGAAGTCTCAGCTCCCAACTTGTCTTAGTCCATTCAGGCTGCCATCACACAAATACCGTGAACTCGGCTGAGTGGCTTATAAACAGCAAACATTTATTTCTCACAGTTCTGGAGGCTGGAAAGTCCAAATGAAAGCACTGTGGGATTCAGTGTCAGAGAAGGACCTCTTCCTCATAGATGGCTCCTCCTCACCATGTCCTCACCGAGTGGAAGAGGGAAGACAGCTCTCTGAGGTCTCTTTCATAAGGGCACTAATCCCATCCACGAAGAGTCTGCACTCTTGATTTAATCATCTCATACAGGCCCCCACCTCTTAATTTCATCACCTTGAGATTTCAACATACGAATTTTAAGGGGCCACAAACATTCAGACCAAAGTACTATTGAATCTTTGCTGACATCAGTGGAGTTGGGGGCCACTTTTTTTTTTTCTGTAGATTTTGACTGGAGTATAGCAGGTATTGTCTACAAGTATTTTGTCTTCCTACACTGCCTCCTTTCTCAGCCTTTGGCTGGAGTGAGAAGGCATGTTGAGGATTTTTTCCATATGCATCATTTGGAGTTTCTGGGTTGCCAGTTTCCTCAATTCCAAGTCTGGAATATAAATGAGACAGAAAGAAGACCCAGGGAACTCACCATTGTGTCATTCCTTAGGCCCCTAAATCCCTAGTTAATATGCCTTTTTCTCTCCACCTCTCAGAGTTTATGTCTTATATATAATATCCAGGCTTTTTAGTTGTACTTAGCAAAAAAAAA